>NC_065584.1:165846832-166156207 GCF_024542745.1 Macaca thibetana thibetana | reverse complement strand
TCAACTTCAACAAAGTCTCAGGATACAAAATCAATGTGCAAAAATTGCTAGCAATCCTATATACCAACAACAGTCAATCTGAGAGCCGAATCAAGAAGACAATTCCATTCACAATTGTCACAAAAAGAATAAAATACTTAGGAACACAGCTAACAAGGGAAGTGAAGGATCTCTACAAGGAGAACTACAAACCACTGCTCAAAAAATCAGAGATGACACAACAAATGGAAAAACATTCTATGCTCATGGGTAGGAAGAATCAATGTCATCAAAATGGCCATACTGCCTAAAGTAGCTTATAGATTCAATGTTATTCCCATTAAACTACCATTGACATTCTTCATAGAACTAGAAAAAAACTATTTTAAAATTCATATGAAACCAAAAAAGAGCCCAAATAACCAAGGCAATCCTAGGCAAAAAGAACAAAGTTGGAGGCATCACACTACCCAACTTCAAACTATACTACAAGGCTACAGTGACTAAAACAGCATGATACTGGTACAAAAACAGACACATGGACCAATGGAACAGAATAGAGAACCCAGAAATAAGACCACACACCTACAACTATCTGATCTTCAACAAACCTGACAAAAACAAGCAATGGGGGGTGCCCATTTAATAAATGATGCTGGGATAACTAACTGGCTAGCCGTATGTGGAAGATTGAAACTGGACCCCTTCCTCACATCACATACAAAAATTAAGATGGATTAAAGACTTAAATGTAAAACCCAAAACTATAAAAATCCTAGAAGAAAAATGAGGTAATATCATTCAGGACATTGGCATGGGCAAAGATTTCATGATGAAGATGCCAAAAGCAATTGCAACAAAAGTAAAAATTGACAAATGGGATCTAATTAAACTAAAAAGCTCTGCACAGCAAAAGAAACTATCAATAGAGTAAACAGACAACCTATGGAATGGGAAAAAAACTGCAAACTATGTATCCAAGAAAGGTCTAATATCCAGCATCTATAAGGAACTTAATCGAGAACTTACAAGAAAAAACAAACAGCCCCATTAAAAAGTGTGCAAAAGACATGAGCAGACACTTATCAAAAGAAGATATACATCAGGCCAACAATCATATAAAAAAAAAAAATCATGATCGTCCAGGCTTGGTGGCTCATACCTGTAATCCCAGCACTTTGGGAGGGTGAGGCAGGCAGATCCCTTGAGGTAAGGAGTTTGAAACCAGCCTGGTCAACGTAGTGAAACTCTGTCTCTATTAAAAATACAAAAAATAGCTGGGTAAGGTGGTGTGTGCCTGTAATCCCAGCTACAAGGGAGGCTAAGGCAGGTGAATCGCTTGAACCTGGCAGGCAGAGGTTGCAGTGAGCTGAGATCACACCACTGCACTCCAGCCTGGGCAACAAGAGTGAAATTCCATCTTAAAAAACAAAAAAAAGAAAGAAAGAAAGAAAGAAAAGAAAAAAATCAACATCACTGACCATTAGAGAAATGCAAATCAACACCACAATGAGATACCATCTCATACCAGTCAGAATGGTTATTACTAAAAAGTCAAAAAATAGCAGATGCTGGTGAGGTTGTAGAGAAAAGGGAATGCTTTTATACTGTTGGTGGGAGTGTAAATTAGTTCAACCATTGTAGAAGGCAGTGTGGCCATTCCTCAAAGACCTAAAGACAGAAATACTATTTGACCCAGAAATCCCATTACTGGGTACACTCAAAGGAATACAAATCATTCTATTATAAAGACACATGCACACGTATGTTCATTACAGCACTATTCACAATAGCAAAGACATGGAATCAACCTAAGTGCCCATCAGTGATAGACTGGATAAAGAAAAGTTGGTAAATACACACAATGGAATACTATGCAGCCATAAAAAGAATGAGATCATGTCCTCTGCAGGGACATGGGTGGAGCTGGAGGCCATTATCCTTAGCAAACTAATGCAGGAACAGAAAACCAAATACCACATGTTCTCACTTATAAGTGGGGGCTAAATTATGAGAACACATGGACACATAGAGGGGAATAACACACGCTTCTCAGAGGGTGGAAGGTGGGAGGAGGGAGAGGATCAGGAAGAATAACTAATGGATACTAGGCTTAATATCTGGGTGATGAAACAGTCTGTACAACAAACCCCCATGATACATGTTTACCTATGTAACAAACCTGCATATCCTGCACATGTACCCCTGAACTTAAAATAACAGTTAAAAAAATATGTTATGGGGAAACATATTTCTAAAACTTATAAAATAGTTCTGATCTCTAAAATACTGATATGTAACAGACAAATCAAGATTTCTTGCTTCCCAGGCTCTTGCTAAAAATTTAAGGTTGCTAAGAGTTAAAAATTCACATTAATATATTCAACTTTGTATTTAAAATATACCAAAAAAGTCAGATGTGTTTTTGATGAAAAAAATTATAAGAACAGTATGCAAATATGCTCTTTGTTGAGAAAGAAAGAATAATTTTGTCTAATTCAGAGGTTATTTGAAGATTGTTTTAAAATATGGATTTATGAAGGAAATAGAAATAAAATAAAATGGAACCAGCAAGTAGGAGAGAGAAATGTAAAGAAAAGTTATAAACATGAAAATGTGTTTTTGGTAAAAAACATGAAAAAGAAAAGAGAATAATTTTAAATAAGAAAGAATCTTGCATGGTAAATTTTGTCCTACAGTAAAGTAATTCATTATTTAAGATAGAGGAAGTATAGGAAAATGCAGAAAGCCCAAGTATGTCATCAGTGGTCTGAGTAGGTTGCAGTAAGTTTCATCAAAAATAATTTATAGAAGGAATTGTTTGTATGATCAAATTGGCTATAATTGGAAGGAAATTATTTAAAAGTAGTTCTAAAGATTGAAATTGGACCTTAAAAATGCATTAATCCAAAATGTTAAAATATGGTTCTCTGTGTAAAAACAAGATTTTCTTAAAGTATTGATTTGCTCTTAGTAGAATTGCAAGAGGTTTTGATTTTTAATTCTGAAACCCATTTATTTAATAGCCATCTTCTAAACTACAGACAGTTTCTATTTCATCCAGATATCTAATTAGTTTATCTAGTTTCAGGTTAGAAAATGCTGTGTTTTTTATTCAGAATGGTAACTTCATTTCTTGAGGTAAAATTTTCCTTTTTGAAACTTCTCAGACTTGTATGTTAGAAGTTCAACTTTTGCTATACCTCACCACATATGATTTGTAGGACATACATCATTGCCTTCTGCTCTTTCTTCGCTTGAAAAGGTGTATCATTTTGCTTGGCTCTGGTGATAACTCTCTCCTTCAACCTTTTTGTCAACTGCTGTAACTTGTGTGTGTGTGTGGAGACAAGGTCTTACTATGTTGCCAGAGCTGGTCTTGAACTCCTGGCCTCAAGTGATCCTCTGACCTCAGTGTTCCAGAATTCCAGGATTACAGGTGGGAAACACTGGGCCTGGCCAACTGCTGTAACATTTTCTTCAGTTTTAACTCCGTTGTTATGACCTGATGCTGACATTTTATTTTGGAGGTCTAGAAAAGCAATGTTTTCCTCCAATATAATTTGATTCCATACTCTTGGCTTTTCTTGATGTGTCTGAATTGTTCCATGAAACCAGGAAGCTTGTCATGCTATTACTAAGAGCCAAGAATTCTCCTGGTCAAGGTACTAGTTCTCTTGTTTACATTCCTCTATAAATAGCATACAGTCATAATCTGGGATATACCCTTCATGTGTCTGATTAATTTGAGTTCCAGGTTATCTAAATGGGCTTCACCTAAGGAGGAGCAATCACACTACAGGAGATTTTTCTTTACCTTTTTGGTAATTGGCCTTAAAATATATATATATATATTTTACATTATATGAAGATAATACCTCCATTGTCTTTATTAAGTTTTGATTATTTAGGAAAACTGGGCCTTAAAGAGGTTAAGATTTTAATATCCATGCAACTTTCTGTGCTGCTTTTGAGTCTTTTATCACTCTGAATAATGAATAACTTATTTTATAGTGACTGGTGATTCTGTTTTTTAAAATTATTTTTATTTGTTAAAATTTTTTGTAAAGACAGGATTTTGCTATGCTGCCCAGGCTGGTGTTGAACTTCTGGCCTCCTGCATTGACCTCCCAAAATATTGGGATTACAAGCATGAACCACCATGGGGGCTGGGGCCTGTGATTCTCTTTTGATCAACTGTTTTGAACCTTTTAATATCTTTGGCAGTTTTCCCCAGAATCAATATTCTAAATTATCTCTTTTTGACCTAAAATTAACTGGGATTTTCTGGGTGGGCCTCCAGAGAGCCTCAAAAAATGTCTCTCTATCTTGCAGAGATACTAAATGATTAGACTTAGGTAAATTGTATGGGAGGCATTGCCAAATGGTAAGTGATGCTGGATCTTCTTTCAGTTACAATTAGAGGTATGCTATTAATATAAAGTTTCAAAAATTATTTAATGTTATTAAAATCTGTTAATTTATCAAAAGCCATAATTTTATTGCTATGTTGAAGGTTTTCTAAAGCTGTATTTGTGTGGCTATCTTATTAAAGTGAGTATTCTAAGGATTATATAAAATTTATAAAAGATTATAAAAAATTTATAAAAGTCCTGATGTGACACTGTCAATCATGATTCTGGTTGTTATCGTAAAATACTGCAGTAGTATAAATAAATAAATTTCTTTGTCAACTGAGAGCTTTCATCAGATTTTAATCATGGCTATTCTAAGTTTTTGTCATCTGTAATTACTGTTGTGAATTCTTCTTTAAAAGTATTGCAATCAGCTATAGTCTAAAATTGCTTTTCATGGAAAACGCTCTAACAAGGGCTCTTGAACACAGATATCTGATAACTTTAAGATCAACGGACTCGGCCGGGCGCGGTGGCTCAAGCCTGTAATCCCAGCACTTTGGGAGGCCGAGACGGGCGGATCACGAGGTCAGGAGATCGAGACCATCCTGGCCAACACGGTGAAACCCCGTCTCTACTAAAAAATACAAAAAACTAGCCGGGCGCGGTGGCGGGCGCCTGTAGTCCCAACTACTCGGGAGGCTGAGGCAGGAGAATGGCGTGAACCCGGGAGGCGGAGCTTGCAGTGAGCTGAGATCCGGCCACTGCACTCCAGCCTGGGCGGCAGAGCGAGACTCCGTCTCAAAAAAAAAAAAAAAAAAAAAGATCAACGGACTCAATCAAAATTTCCAGAGCCCTAATTAAAAAACCAGTGGGTTCATAAAACTGCTAATTAACATCAAGCAAAACAAAACAAAATCATGAAACTAAGCAATTGATAAAAATAATGTTCTTACGACTCTTACTTAAAACCTTATTGGTTCTTTACTTAAATGTTTTCCAGATTTCAGGAAATTTTATCTCATAAGCTATCTATAGTTTATAACAATTTGGTAACGCATACAAAAATAGAAGCAACGGCTTCTTCTCCCTACTTGATTCTTCCAAAATTCAGAAATTATTCATGAGTATTTTTATTCACATAAGTTCAATAAAAATACATTCTCTCTTGGGGATTTGGGGCGGACCTCAGCTAGGCTCCGCTCGCGGGTCCTGCAGCCTCTGGCCTCACTAGTGCAGCCCGGTGCTGCCCTCGTGAGGCGCGGCTGCGTGTGCGCTGGTCCGGCCTGGAGGAAGCGCCCCTTTGGTCTCCCGGGGTTTAGCGCGACTGCCCGCAGCCGGAAATCCCTCATGGACCTGCGCCGGGCCAGATGGCGCTGCGGGCGGACGCCCCCGCGGGTGAGTGGCTTTCCCGCTGAGGGCGGGCCCGCGTGGCCCCCGCACCCGCTTCCAGTCCCGCGAGCAGCCGGGTTTCGTGCCCTCAGGTGGCTGTGGTTAACAAGTCGCGAACTTGTGGGAATTCGTCCATCAGGGTTTACCTGGTGTGCTCGACGTTTTTCAAGTGAGAGGTAAGAGTGTTTAAAGAGGGTTGGAGAACATGTCTTGGACAACTGCAAATCAAATGACTGGAAAATTGAGAGCTTAACAGCTGAATTTGTGAACTTAGAGTTCCTCCGTTTAATAAATGTAGGCTTGATTTCAATTTCAAATCTCCCCAAGCTGCCTAAATTGAAAAAGTTTGTACTCAGTGAAAATAGAATCTTTGGAGGTCTGAATATGTTTGCAGAAAAACTTCCAAATCTCACACATCTAAACTTAAGTGGAAATAAACTGAAAGATATCAGCACCTTGGAACCTTTGAAAAAGTTACAATGGCTAGAAAGGAGAAGATGAGAAAGACGAGGAGGATGAGGATGGTGAAGAAGAGGAGTTGGATGAAGAGGAAGATGAAGAAGATGTAGAAGGGGATGATGACAAAGATGAAGTCAGTGAGGAGGAAGAAGAATTTGGACTTGATGAAGATGAAGATGGATGAGGATGAAGAGGAGGAAGAAAGTGGAAAATGTGAAAAGAGGAAAGAGGAAGATAGAAACAGATGATGAAGAAGATGGTTAAGACCCCAGACCACCAGCAGAAACAGAACTGTTCAGTATTGTTTGGACTACTCATGGATTTGGTAGCTGTTTAAAAAAAAAAAAAAGTAGCTGTGATACAAACCCCAGGACATCCACCCACCCAAAGAGCCAAAGAATAGGTTCTGTGACATTCTGCCTTCCTCCATTTAGTCCCTCTTGGTAATCTACCACCGAGTTTAGGGACTTCACCCCAACAAAATTGTAAGCGTTGTTAGCTTTTTGTGTAAGATTCTTGCTGTAGCATGGATAGCTGTGATTGGTGAGTCAACCATCTGTGGCTACCAATTACACCGAGATTGTGACAGCATTTTTACTTTTTGTACAACAAAAAAGCTTTGAAAATAAAATCTTAACATTGAATATATATGTGTGTGTATATATATATGTATAATCTCTTTATAAGTAGGATACAAGTGGAAACCTTGGTTATATTACCAAAATTTCGACTAAAATATCACATTTAAGAATGTGCAGAAAATACCTGGCTTCCAGAGTTCCCAGCCTCACAGTGAGTAAAAATTGTCACTTCCTAGCAGGTCCAAGAACCTTAAAACTGTATGTAAAATCTAAAGTTTGCCTTCTTATGGGTTCCTAGCCCCAAAAGGTTTTTAAATATGAGATTCCTAAGTGATCAGTACAGAGAGAAAAAGTAATTTTTCCAAAACCAACATTGTAATCCATCTGTTTTGGACTGTAGCCTTGTGTATTATTTTCAAGTTCTCATTATCTACCTATAGACTAGACTAGACCCTGAATTCTCCTAATTTTCTCTACTATTTGGTTACAACTCTCCAACTAAAAACAAAAGTTGCCCCATTCCTAAAGCCCTACAAGCTGAAACTAGACAAATTTTAAGAAAGAAGTCTCATGCTCAGTGTATTAACCACACAAAAAACTCACCATGCCACCCAATGTCATGACCAGAGATGCTCATCAACTACAAACCAGGATAAAAAGTTGGTGTTTTCACACCATAAACAGCTTTTCCCAAGATGTTGAAATAAGACTCCCGGCCAGGCATGATAGCTCACACCTGTAATCCCAGCACTTTGGGAGGCTGAGGCGGGCGAATCACTTGAAGTCGGGAGTTTGAGACCAGCCTGGCCAACATGGTGAAACCCCGTCTCTACCAAAAACACAAAAAAATTAGCTGGGCATGGCGGTGTGCGCCTGTAGTACCAGTTACTTGGGAGATTGAGGCAGGAGAATCGCTTGAACCCAGGAGGCAGAGGCTGCAGTGAGCCGAGAATGTGGCACTGCACTCCAGCCTGGGCAATGGAGGAAGAATCCACCTCAAAAAAATTGTTTTGTTAATAAAATAAAAATTTTAAAAAAGAAATAAGACTCCATAACATAATGAGACCTTCCTTAATGTTACCTTTTTCACTTGGCAAGTGAAATGGTGTAACCGAAATTTCACAGTTAATAGCTGCTAACCTAACAGAATCTACCCTAAGAAATCCTTTAGTAACCACTGGTTAAATAAGAAAATGTCTGTACTATTGCTAATACTACATGCTGTACGTAGACACATCTTCTCTGGAAAAGTTCAGACCCATGTTTACAATATAAGAAAACAGGCCACATGATTACAACAGGTCTCACTTAATTCCCTATAGTCATTTGATTTATTCAATGAGTTGTCTTTAAGCCTAGATTCTGGTTGAGGTGGGAGTATTGCTTGAGCCCAGGAGCTCGCAATCTGCCTGGGCAACATAGTGAAACCCTGTCAAAAAAAAAAAAAAAAAGTTTCAATTAGCTAGGCACAGTGGTACCTGCTGGAGTCCCAGCTACTTGGGAGGCTGACCATAAGAGGATCACTTGAGCTTGAGAGATTGAGGTTGCAGTGAGAGGCAATGACTCCACTGCATTCCAGCTGCAGTGACAGAGTGAGCCCCATCTCAAAACAAATGAAAAACAAAAGCCTAGGTTCTAGCTGAAAACCATTATGCAAACTAGAATTTGGTCATATGATTATTAATTTTACTTTGTATTTTCCCTTTTTAAACTTTGGATCTGTTATTTATTAAATGTTTGCAGAAGTATGAAACAATGCTGGCTCAGCACTTTGACATAATTGCAAAATTGAGCTTAATAATGGATTCTGGTAGACTTGACTTAAAGCCACTTCCTCCAACCTTCTTTGTTGCGCAAATGTAGCTAAAAGGGTTTTGACACTGACTGCTAGTCACCAATTACCCCCCTCCACTGCTCCCAGTGTGACACAAGACCAGCCACTGGAACAGGTTCATCCCAGTGTCGAGAGACATCAAAACCTAACTACAGGTTGATTGATCAGTGATGCTTTTGGAAAAAGATCTTCATCAAAAACGGGAAATGCGAAAGTTATCAGAATCAAAATGGAGTCACTAATGCTAAAAAAAAAAAAACAAAACCCTGACAAGTAGAGCCAGAAAAGGCCATGAAGAAAGAATTCTCAAGCTTGTATGCCTGATAACAAAAAGACGGCACAAACCACAACCTTGCACAAAAGTCATCACAAACTTATACACAAAATCCTTCTGCAAAAACATCTTCCCAAGAACTGCCTGTCCCACCTTGGTCTGGGCATCATCACCCTTGTTATTGGTCTTTGTAACCAAGGATAATTGTTTCAAAACAATTATGCAACCCTCCTCATTTTTTTTTATTTTTATTTTAAAAGCCCTTGTCAGCTGGGCGCGGTGGCTCACACCTGTAATCCCAGCACTTTGGGAGGCTGAGGCAGGCAGATCACGAGGTCAGGAGATCGAGACCATCCTGGCTAACACAGTGAAACCCCATCTCTACTAAAAATACAAAAAAATTAGCTGGGCGTGGTGGCAGGCGCCTGTAGTCCCAGCTACTCGGGAGGCTGAGGCAGCAGACTGACATGAACCCAGGAGACGGAGCTTGCAGTGAGCCGAGATCACACCACTGCACTCCAGCCTGGGCAACAGAGCGAGACTCTGTCTCAAAAAAAAAAAAAACCCAAAAACTCTTGTCTTCCTCTACCTCCCTGAATATTCACTTAGTTTACTATGACATGCATATTCCCATTGCAATGGTCTGTCCCCAAACATACATCTTTTCTTTCAGAGAGCCTCTCTCTGTTTGTTCAGACTGACATGTGAAAGAAGAGTCAATTGATGTGGCAAACTTCATTGTTGTATTATTTTAAGAAATGCCATAGCCACCCTAATCAACCCCCACCCTCATCAGTCAGCAACCATCAACAGCATGGCAAGATCCTCCACCATCATAAAGATTACAACTCACTGAAAGCCCAGATGGCTCTAAGCACTTTTTAGCAGTAAACTATTTTTAAATTAAGATATGTACACTTTTTAGACATAAAGCCATTGAACACTTAATAGACCACAGTATAGTGTAAGCATAAATGTTTATATGCACTGGGAAAACAAAAATTTGTGTGACTCACTTTAATGCAATATATGCTTTAGTGCAGTAGTCTGGAAACAAACCCGCATTAGCTCTGAGGTATGCCTGTGTGTTGTAGCAACTCTGTCTATTGTTTCTCCATGCCCAGGGCTCATTGTTTTTGTTTGCTTGTTTGCTAGTATATTTGTTTGGCAACTGTGGTATTATAAGAAACATATTTGGGTTTTGTTCTTTGTTCATGGCACAGAGCTCCTAAAACTCTTGGAATTTCCTGAATGATGAGAATGTCTTTTGTTATTCATAATAAGCTCCTTTTGATCACACTGAATTTATACTAATAAGGTGACTTAAGGTGGAGCCCTTAGATAGTCTGGTGATGGGGCTGACCACCGGAAGAACCAAGTGATTCTAGAGTGGAGACATTTAGCTCCACTCACCCAGCTCCAAGAAGAAAGGTGAGGGGCTGGAGATTAAACTCTGAGAGAACTCTTGAACAATAAATGTTGATATACTTCTGGACTGGTGAACACATGGAGGTGCTGGGAAGGTGGCACCCCGAAAAGTCATGGAACCTCTGCACCCCTTTCCTTACTCCTTACCCTATGCATCTCTTCCATTTGGCTGTTCCTGAGTTGTATCCTTTATAACATCTTTCGTAATAAATCAGTAAATACAGAGTGCTTTTCCAGCTCTATGAGTCATTCTATCAGATTATTCAACTTGAGGAGGGGGTCATGGGAACTACCAATTTTACAGCCAGAAGTATGGGTGGCCCAGGACTTGCATTTGGCATCTGAAGTGAGGGCAGTCTTGTAAAACCAAACCCTGTTAGCCTGTGAAATCTGACACTAACTCCAGGTAGTTAATGTCAGAATGGAATTTAATTGTTGGACACCCAGTTGGTGTCTGGAGAATCAATAGTTGGTTGTTAGTGTTGGAAAACACTCCAGTGACCTTGGCTACACTAGTTTGTTGAAGTCTATTTCCTGGACACTGTGCAGTCTCTGGTGTTACTTATTAGAGGGCACAGCCTTGGGCATGAGCAGAGTCCCTTGACTCCCCAGATGAATCTTAACAAGATAAACAAAGTAACATAAAGAATCATCTCACAACTTACAACAAAGATGGATTTAAAAACCAAGTGATAATAAAATAATAAACAAATATGCAAGGGATTTTTAAAATTATCTTTTTATTACTTTTTACTCTTTTTTATCATAAAATATTCATTTTATATGTGATTATATAAAGTTCTAAATTTACATTCCTCAAAAACTCTCAAAGCCAAAATTAAAACAGAAATGCACTCATACATTATGGGGTGCTGTGCAATTTACTCAGTATAACTTAGCAATAAATATCCCCTTAAAATCAGGCCACCACTCCCCTCACTTTATAAGTATTATTATTTTGACATAAACTAGCTATATACTAGAAAACTTAATTTGCTACTGTTTTCTTTTTCTATGACTTACGTATTTATTTTAGGGTCTCAGGTACATTAAGTTGGATTAATTGTGACACACTCTCAGCAGAGGTCCTCTAGTTATTTAGCCAGTTATTTTACATAATGTAATAAGCACCTGTAAACCTATAACCCCAAAGTAAAAGCTAAGATTTTGATAATAGTTTACATCTAAATATAAGAGTCTTTCGTTCCCCATGCCTCCCTCCCCCCAGCCAAGGTAACCGTCTCCTAAATCCTGTGTTCATTGTCTCCTTGCTTTTCTTTTTATATAGTTTTATTATACCTATATGTAAACTCAAAATTATACGTTTTAATTTTATTTTTAAGTTCATAAACATATACCATGCTCTATGTATTATTTTCATTATTTCATGAAGTTCTTGGGAAAATTTAATTGGAGCCTCTCATTACTTGTAAAATATCTGGCAGGAAAGAAAAGTGAAAGAAAAACTTGGAAATAATCATTTTTAGAAAAGAGAAGTGGGACAAAATTCAGATATTAGGAAACAGAAATACAGGCTATTATCTTACTTTCCATAGCTTGGAAAGTTTAAAAGTTCTTGTTGGATGACAAATGTAAGTCATCACAGTGTAGTAAAGAAAAAAAAAAAAAACTAGATTGAAGCTCCCTTCACTTGGCTTGTGCAAGTATTTTTGTCTCTGAGCCTCAGCATCTTAATCATTAAAAACAGATTAAAGATATTACCGGTAACTCTTGGAAAAGTATTTCCAAAATAATCTGCAATATGTTAATAGGTATGAAAGGGGAAAGGGTTCTATGGTCAAATAAATTTGAGAAATGCTGAGTTAAACAGGCTTCTTGATTGCAGGCCTTCTCAGATCTGTGAATTAATGGCCTGCACTATAAATCTACAAAAGGGCAATAATCCATACAACACTTCCTAGGCTAATTTCAACATCAAATCCTTTTCTTAAGAATCACCTTTTAAAACTGCTATTTAAGGAACGCTGACTCAGAGACTTTTTGAAACTTAAATGACATAATAATAGAAATGATGAGTAGGATTTGGACATGCAGATGCAAGAACAGAGGTAAGCACTTTCCAGGCAGAGGAAGGAGGATGAGGGATGAGACCAAGCACAGAAGCAAGAAAGCAAGGGCCAGGAGGGAACACAGGGTGATGAGAGGCAGAGAGGAGATGATGGGAAAGCACCTTCAGCAATTGAGGCAAGAGTTGGTGGTTTTCTTCTGCAAGTAATGGAGAGCCCCTGAAACTTTCAGAAGAGGAAATTGACAAGGGACAGAGAATAGAGCTTTTAGAAGGATGCTGGGGCTACAGGCCATTGCCTGGATTTGAAGCAGACAGGTCAGGGTAGGGGGGCAGGAAGCCTAGTTAAAGATAGCCCCAGGAGAGGTGATGCCGTGTGCTGATTTAAGCAGTGGCAGTGGGGATAAGGAAGTGGAACTAAATAAGAAAAGAATCAAAAGTGATATTGTCAGGTCTTGGAAAAATGACACTGCAATGGGCAAATCCTTTCAATTGTTCCTTCGACCAAAATTCACTGTGTGTCAAGCACTGTGCTCAGCCTTCCGGATGCAGCTGGAAATAATAGTTATGGTCCCTGCCTTTGTGGAGAGTCAGAAGGAGAAGATTGTTCTGAACAAGTAATTACATGTGTAAGGTGTGTTGCCAAGGGGTCAGTACAGGGAGGATTTCTCTGAAAGGAACTCAGCAATGTTTTCCCACTAAATAACAGTCCTTTGAAAAAGTAGACAGGATATTGAAAATAATCCATCGTGACAGAACTACATAATCATTTTTTAATACCTCATCTGATCAAAGGCATGTATTCCTATTCTCTACAAAGAATATAGAGTGATGTCTCTACATAGAAAGGGTCTTTTTTGTCTCCATCTACTTTTGCCTTCTGCTTCTATCAGATCCCTGGGGAAAAGAATATCACACCAACAATGCACCTTTGCTTCTCTGCAGCCCAGCATGGCCACCAGAGCCCAACATTCGTCCGCAGAAACAGAACCGTGAGGCTAAGGCCTGGCAGCCCCTTTTTAGTGCCCTTGACCATCTGGTGGTCAGTCTCCAGTCCCCTTCCACTGAAGCTGACCACTTGGGTAATATGCCTGCTTATACTATGAAATCCTGAAAGCAGAAGAGATTTCCTACTATTTACATTCTCCACTGGCTTCTGAGGAGGGTGGGCCCTGTTAAAAGGAAACCCTTTTCTAGTCAACACTCTGGTGGGTTTGGGAATGCTGGCATGGACCCAGAGTAGTGTTTAGTCACTCTTAGTCTCTGCCTAAGAGAGTGAAAAGAAACTAAGTTTCCCATCTGTGGTAATGCATTCTATAGAAGCACCCAGAGGCAAGGGTGACCAGGAGAACAGCAACCTCCTGGAAATTCACAGATATCCTGGGGAGGGTTTCAGACTTCCAAGTGGCATAAAGGGGGTGGAGGGAGCGGGAAACTTCAAGTCATTTATTCTAGATCTCAAAAAGCAGAGAGACCTTAAACTGATATTTATGTTATAGGAGGATGCTGTCCTTCAAAATCACCAGAAATTTTTTTAAACTTTTCCCCCTTTTAAAGCAGGGGAGGCTTCTTTTAAACAAAAGCAAGACAGAATTCGATTACATAAAACAAATATGAGAGGTCATGAAAAAGTTCATGGAAGACACATCTTATGAAAAAACTATACATAGATTTAAAAAATCTTTGCACCAACACAAACTCACACTAACCTGTATTGCATGTGTGAACAGGATCTAGTTTGAGGCATTAAGAAGGATGAGACATCAGTTTGCAAATATCCTGTATCAGAGCTACATGGATTCTGCTAAAATTGAACCAAGAGCAAACATCAAATTTATGGAGAAATTTGGGTGGAAAAAAATCATTGATGCTTTATGAAAAGTTTATGGTAATAAAGCCCCAAAGAAATCAGCAGTTTAAAAATGGATAATTCATTTTACTAAGGGATGAGGCAATGTTGAAGATGGAGCCTACAGTGGTAGACCATCCACATCAATTTGGAAGGAAAAATATTATCTTCTTTGTGCCCTGGTTAAAGAGAATTGACATTAACAGTAGAAACAATAACCAACATCATAGACATCTCAATTGGTAACTTACACAATTTTTTTTTTGGAGATAAAATCTCACCCTGTCACCTAGGTTGGGGTGCCATGGTGCAAATCATAGGTCATCACAGCCTCAAACTCCTGGACTCCAGTGATCCTCCTGCCTCAGCCTCCTGAATAGCTGGAACTACAGGCATACACCACTACACCCAGCTAATTTTTTAATTTTTTGTGGAGACAGGGTCTTACTATGTTGCCCAGACTGGAGTGCATACAATTCTGACTGAAAAAATCAAAGTTGAACAAACTTTCTACTTGATGGGTGCCAAAACCATTGTGCCCAGCTCAGCTGCAGACTAGAGCACAGCTTTCAGTAGAAATTTTAAACAAGGGAGATTAAGATCCTGAAGCATTTCTTTGAAGAATTACAACAGAAGATGAAATATGGCTTTGCCAGTATGATCCTGAAGACAACGCACAATCAAAGCAATGGCTACCAAGAGGTGGAAGTGGCCCAGTCAATGCAAAAGTGGACCAGTCAAGAGCAAAGGTCATGGCAAGAGATTTTTGGGATGCTCAAGGCATTTTGCTTGTTGACTTTCTGGAGGACCAAAGAATGATAACATCTGTTCATTATAAGAGTGTTTTGAGAAAGTTAGCCAGAGCATGAGCAGACAAACACCCAGGAGAGCTTCACTGGAGAGCCCTTCTCCACCATGACAATGCTCCTGCTCACTCTTCTTATCAGACATGGGAATTTTGTGAGAGTTTCAACGGGAAATCATTAGGCATCCACCTTACAATCCTGATTTGGCTCCTTCTGACTTCTTTTTGTTTCTGAATCTTGAAAAACTTTTAAAAGACACCCTTGTTTCTTCAGTTAATAATGTGAAAAAGACATTGACATGGTTAAATTCCCAGGAATCTCAATTCTTTACAGATGGACTAAATGGCTGGTATCATTGCTTACAAAAGTGTCTTGAATTTGATGGAGGTTATGCTGAGAAATAAAGCTTATATTTTTTATTTTTACCTTTTAATTACATTTTCCCAAGAACTTTTGAAGTTGCCTCACAGTTTTGAAAAAGGTGGTCTTATGATAGACTCAAATGGTGAGTTGGGGACAAAATTTCCACCTTGCCCCACCAAAGGGCCCTAAGAATCTGTAAAGCATGGATTGAAAACCACCGATCTAGTTTGGCCCTTCTAATTTTATAGCTGAGAAAATAAAAGCCCACAGAGTGGGTTCAAACTCTTGAGGACCACAAGCCCCTCAGGAGGAAGAGCAGGGGCTAGAATCAATGTCACTTGACTTTTCATCCAGGTCCTTTTCTACTTCCCAGCCCTTATCTGGCCACAACTGTGGGAACACTCATCTGATTCCCATTGACCCATTCATCTCCTCATGCTGATTGGGGGGAAAAAAAATGCTGGCCCTTATGGCTTCAGAAAAATATAAATAAAAGCATTTCACATATTGAATATAAGATCCAGAATGCAACAAGGATGAATCCGTTTGGGTCCATTTCTCCTATTTTTCTGCAATTTAAAAGTCAGTAATTATAAAAGTTTTGAAAGCAATGCAATTATTCACTTACAGTACAATAGGGCAAAGTTAAGAAAGAGACCATTTCCAGGAACTTAACTATACTGGATGAATGTGCACAGAAGGGTATCAAGCCAGACTCATTTCCCCAAACCGTTAGCTTCTCCAGTTCCCTTAAGCTGATGGGAAAAGATAGGGTGTGTCTCAGTTTCACAGCTGAGGAAACAGAAATGTAGAGATAGTATGGGAAATACTCGAGTTAACATGAGAGTCAGAACTAAAACCCACCACACACACACACACAAAAAAAGTATAAGAGAGGAGGAAGGGAGAAAGAGGAAAACAATGAAAAATATAGCCTTCCTCATGTGTTGATAGCATTCACAGGTCTCAGACCATATTTATACACATCAGTTTTATTTGGGTACTTCCATTACAAGAGGTTAGAAAATAATTCCATATTATATGACTAGCTCTGTAATTTATATTTTATTTTACTTTATTTTATTTTTGAGATGGAGTTTCGCTCTTGTTGCCCAGGCTGGAGTGCAATGGCACGATCTTGGTTCACCGCAACCTCTGCCTCCCAAGTTCAAGCAATTCTCCTGCCTCAGCCTCCTGAATAGCTGGGATTACAGGCACATGCCACCACCCCCGGCTAATTTTGTATTTTTAGGACAGATGGGGTTTCTCCATGTTGGCCAGGCTGGTCTCAAACTCCTGACCTCAGGTGATCTGCCCGCCTCGGCCTCCCAAAGTGCTGGGATTACAGGTGTGAGCCACTGCCCCCAGCCTCTGTAATTTACATCACAAGCTTTGGAGTCAGATATTTTCAATCCAAATGGCAGAACTAAGCACTTACCTGCTGCGTAAACCTTTGGTGGAATCACAATCTATGACTTAGTTGCCTCATCTGTAAAATAGAGAAATAACACCACTCATGTCATATGATGAGTGTGGATATGTATGTAAGATAACATGTGTGACACGTTGGCACAGTACCTAGGACACAGTGAGTACTCAGTAAATACTACTGCTTATTATTATGAAAAGACTGACAGTCGACCAAGAATGGGAACCAGTTTTCTACTCAAATTCCTCCAGGCACCTCATTCAGCAGATGTTTGCCGCTTTTAGATAGTCGCATTGGGCTCATTTTTTGTTTTGTTTTGTTTTGTTTGAAACAGGGTCTTGCTTTATTTAGGCTGGAGTGTCATAGTGTGATCATAGCTCACTCTAGCCTTGCACTCCTTGGCTCAAGCAATCCTCCCACCTCAGCCTCCTGAGAAGCTAGTACTATAGATGCACACCATCACACCCGGCTAATTTTTAAATATTTTGTAGAAACGGGGTCTTGCTATGTAGTTCAAGCTGGTCTTGAACTCCTGGGCTCAAGCAATCCAACCACCTCAGCCTCCCAAAGTCCTGGGATTACAGGCTTGAGCCACCGCACAGCCACACCAGGCTGTTTCTCACGCTCAAAAGTAATGTCTCATTCAGAAGAAATGTTTAGGACAAGGGCTTTCCTGACCTTTGAAAGAGCGTGTGTAATTCCATAATTGGGCAATTGTGCCCTCGTGTGGCAACTCATGGGTACAGCTTCTGATTTGTAACTAGAAAAATGATGCAGATCATGATAGCAAGGTGTTCTCCAGGCTCAGTTCAGAAGACTCCAGTTTACAAGTGGGTCTCTGATTCCAAAAGGAGTTCTATACTTTTGCTCCTGGAACTAACAATACATCTTCTCTCACTACAATAAACACTGAGGTTAAAAGTCAGCCAGGCACGGTGGCTCAGGCCTGTAATCCTAGTACTTTGGGAGGCCGAGGCAGGCGGACCACGAGGTCGGGAGATCGAGATCATCCTAGTTAACATGGTGAAACCCCGTCAGTCTGATGTCGAAAGCCTATTAAATCATTGTCTACTTGCAATAGGTTCAGGTTTCTCTCCTGCAAATAATCCTGTTTCACATTGTGTTCTAAAAATATCAAAATCCTTGAGACTCCCCCACACTATGTCTTTCTTGCCATTGATGTTAATCCTATTTGAATTTACTTTCTGCAGACCCTTCTTCTCCGTGTGATTTCTACTCATCCATCAAGACTATCTTAGAAGCCATCTCCCTCAGCAACATCCCCAGCCTAGATTAAGCTGTCTGCTACTCCCTGGCTCTCATGACACTTTGCATTTTCTCTGCAAATCCCTATTATGAGCAATTTTTCTAAGTAATGAGCAACTTGGACTAGTGTAAACCCCATAAAGACAGGGGTCTTTTTGTTTCATTGATATACCCTTAGCCCCAACGACAATGCCTGATAGACAAGGGGATATTTGAAAGCACCTGCCACATCAGTGAATTGTTCAGTTTCTTTTCCGCTCTCCTGGGACCATCCGTGGTACAGTACAAACACTCTTATTATCATAAATTTTATTCACTGGAAATACACAGCTACCCACCCACCAAAACCTGTGTTTGCACATCACATGGACTTAATAATCTTCTGCCTACTTCAGCCTTCAAATGCCTGTCCACCTGGATCTCATAGCAGCCCTGAAGTGTTAATACATTAGCATGAGCTGCTGCAATAGGCAGGTCTCAGTTTCCCCAGAAGTACGGCTTGATTGATAGGATTCCTTCTCCTTCTCATACTTAGACTATGGTTGGAATCTTGGAGGCAGGCAGGAAACCCTCCTATATTTGTCTCAGATAAATTGCTATCCCTCCACTTCTCCCAACCAACTTCTCCAGTGGCCACTGATTGCTTGGCTCAGAAGCTGAGGTGGGAGAATTCCTTGAGCCTGGGAGGTCGAGGCTGCAGTGAGCTGTGATTGGGCCACTGCACTCCAGCCTGAGTGACACAGTGAGACCCTGTCTCAGAAAAAGAAAGGGAAGGGAAGGGAAGGGAAAGGAAGGGAAGGGAAGGGAAGGGAAGGGGAGGGGAGGGGAGGGGAGGGGAGGGGAGGGAGAAAAGGAGTAAGGGAGGAAGGGAAGAAGGAGAGAAGGAAGGAAGGAGGGAAGGAGGGAAGAAAAGAAGGAGGGAAGGAAAGAAAGGAAGGAAAGAAACAAAGAGAGAAAGAAAAAGGAAAGAGAGAGAAAGAAAAAGAAAGAGTTGGAGGGAGAGAGAGGGGGAGGGCAGGGGAGAAATGAAGGTGGAGGGGGAGGGAGGGAGGAAAAAAGGAAGGAAGGGAGGAAGGAAGGGACAGAGGGAGGGAGAGAGAGGGAGAGGGAGGGAGGGAGGAAAGAAGGAAGGAAGGAAGGAAGGGACAGAGGGACAGGGGAGGGGAAGGAAGGGAGGGGGAGGGAAGGAGGAAAAAAGGAAGGAAGGAAGGAAAGAAGGGAGGGAGGGAGGAAGAAAAGAAGGAAGGAAGGAAGGGACAGTGGGACGGGGAGGGGAAGGAAGGGAGGGGGAGGAAGGGAGGAAAAAGGAAGGAAGGAAGGAAGGAGAGAAGGAAGGAAGGGAGGGAGGGAGGGAGGAGAAAAGGAAGACAAAAAATTGAGGTGACACAGCCACAAGACAGGGAGCATCAAGGATCGCCAGAAGCTGCCAGAAGAGACATGGGACGGCTTCTCCCTCAGAGTCACCAGAAGGAACCAACCCTGCCAAAATCTTGATAACAGGTTTCTGGCCTCCAGAACCATAGGAGAATAAATTTCAGTTGTTTTAACCCACCAAGTTTGTGGCAATTTCTTACAGCAGCCCTAGAATACAAACATGCCATATAAATAGCAAACTAGAGAATATCATATACAGTAGGTGCCATTTATGTAAAATTTTATACCCATGTATAGGAGCCTACAGGGATGCCTGGAAGAATGTTTTCCAGATTAGGATTGGAAATAACCTCTGAGGGGGATGATTTTTCCAAACTTCCAGATTGGAATAACTTAAGACTTAGATATAAGGTATTTGGGAAGAATTCTTTCATATATTTCCTCAGCATGTGAGATCCAAATGCAATCTTTCTAGAACATTCCAAATAAGATCAGAAGGATGCCTCATAACTCCCTTGGATACCATATCCCTTTGGCACAGCCTAAGTCCCACTCATGGGAGAGGATACCTTCCTTGCAGCTCCTTGTGGAATACTCACCATCTTTATAGTAGCTTCCAGAACTTCGACCCCTCCCCGTTCAGTTCAGATGACCCTAGTAAGGCCTAGGAAGCAGTCCCCACTGTCCCATGCTCACTGTCACAGCTTTCTGGTCTCTACCTAGCTTCATTGCACTAGAGGGAAAATTGAAGGTGAAAATTGAAGCTGGCTAAAAGCTCCTGTCTGTGGATGCCTCCTGGTAGCATTTGACTGAGCCAGTCCCTGTTTTCCGTGCTGAATTCTACTGCTACTTTCTCTGCCTTGCAGAAAAAAAAATTGATTTTCATTACTTAATTAGAAGGCTGCCCATTCTTTTTCTTTAGTGGAAAAGCACTTGACAACTAGCTCCATTACTTATTAGTTCTGTCACCTTTGAGCAGTTTTTGTTCTCCTCTCTGCGCCTATATTTTCCCATCTGGAAAATGGGAATAGTAATTATTTAGGGAAAAACTCTCTGAAATCATGTTTTTCCTCCGCTCTCACACCACCACAATAATCATTAACATAGAAGAGGAAGTCTGTGACCAAACGTGTGGGGGTTTTCCCCCATTCACCAAGCAGCGGACACCAGCTAGGTGCCCTCCCATTCATTCCAACACTATCTATCCAGAGATAGTGTCAGAACCCATGGACTGAGGACTCAATTCCCAAGACTACCCCCTCACACCAGACACCAGTTGCAAGTTCAGGCCTCCAGAGCATCCGACCTTCTGGCTTCAAGTTGAGATTCCCATAACCCCCTCTTTACATTTGAGATTTGCCGGAGCAGCTCACAGAACTCAGGTAAACACAGGTAGTGGCTTATTATACTGAGTACTGCAAGGGATACCGGTGAAGAAATGCATAGGGCGAGCTATGGGGGACGGGGTGCGGTGCTTCCATGCCCTTCCTGGGCGCACCACCCTGCAGGAACCTCCACGTGGTCAGCTATTCTATTCATGAGCTCCCCAAATTCACAGTCCTCTTGGGTTTTTTGTTTTCCTCTTGAGTTTTTATGGGAGGTTCATGAGGTCAGCAATCCTTTCTCCAGGATATAGGGTGGGATCCTTCCTGGGGAGGGTCTTGAGTCTCCAATCAGAAAGGTATGGGAAGACTAGAGTCCTGCCTTGGGGCAAGTGAAAGGAGGGCAAGAGATTCTGTTTCCTGAGGTCAAACACATCCAGCATTATAACAAAAGCCTGTAACTTGTGTTATGGGAGTTATGAGCCAGGCATCATAGATGAAAACAAGTCTTCATCATAACACTACAGTAATACTACCTATTTTGTTCACTTACTGCAACAAGTAAATGAGTTAATGAGTTAATACATATAAATTTGATGTGAGCAGTGCCAGGCTCATACTAAGTGCTTAATAAAAGTTGCCCATCATCACCATCATCATCATGATGTGCTTCCTCGGTCTTCTCTTCCTCCAGCAACTGTCCTTCAATGAGGCTAAGATACTTGGTCTTTCAACCCAGGTACATTTTAAAGGCTTGTCTGGCAGATTCTCCATAACCCTCCTTTATTCTCAATCTTTTGGATGTTCTATGTCTATAAATTTCCTCATTGATTCAACCCCATAGATCAAACTCTTCCCTTCCAAATTAATACCCAATGTAATAATCCAACAACAACTACATTTCTTGTCCCATCATCTGTCCTGGCATACGAGTCCTGGGGCTCGAGGTATCTGCAAGCTAAGCCTGTGTCTCTTTGGGTTTGCCTGCCATGGATACCAACCTCCCCCCGGCAGAAGAAATACAAATATCTATAAAATATCTGTGGCTCACTTTTTATTTATTTATTTGTTTTTGAGACAGGATCTCACTCTGTTGCCCAGGCTGGAGGGCAGCAAAGCAATCACAGCTCACTGTAGCCTCCACCTCCTGGACTCAAGTAACCCTTACCTCAGCCTCTGAAGTAGCTGAAATGATGTGCACCACCATGTGAACTATTTTTTTTTTTTTTTTTTTGGAGACAGAAGTCTTGCTATGTTGCTCAGTCTGGTCTTGAACTCCTGGGCTCAAGCAATCTTCCTGCCTTGGCCTTCCAAAGTGCTGGGATTATAGGTATGAGCCACAGCACCAGGCCCTGTGACCCACTTCTGTGACTGGATTTACATAACACTCTGCATACATCACCTCCCCTTGAATTTTCTGCAAAAGGTCTTGTGCTGGAACTGGCCTAGAAAACGTGAACATAGCCTGGTCCTGATACTTTCTTGGACCCAGCCCTCACCTAGCAGCTCAGGGACCTAGATCAGAGCCACTCTTTTCCTAATCCTCTCCTTATGTAGGAATATTCTGAGCACAATTGCTATTTGTGCTGAACAAATTTGCACTACTTGGCACTATTCTCCTAACAGTTTGGCTGCCACATGATAGAGCCACTCTTTGGCTCAATTCCAGGGAATGATGAAATTCAATAACAACTAAATGCCAATCTCAGTTCAATATTACAGATGGTACTTGCCGTCTCCAAATGTCCCCTCGGAGCTACACCTTTTGTCCTGGAAGACGGTGGTGGTGTTGTCTGCACTGAGGTAGTAAGGTCAGTTGGTGAGGTACATGATTAGATTCCTGGAGAATGTTGGACAACCATCCTGATTCTGAGTTTGGAGGGATGTCATTGCTAATCAAACAGCGTTGCAAAGCATCCCTGACAGAAGACAACAGCAAATAGAGACACTGACAGAGCACCTAGGGGCCAGCTCCACTGGAATTGTCCCTGACTGTGGGCTGGACCTCAGTCTGACATCATCAGATGCACTGGCTGGCTCTTTGAGTGTTGATGCATTGATATACTTCCATGCTGGTTGGCAAAGAGCTATTGCCCAGAGCCTCCCGCATGCTCCCTGCTATAATAACATTCCCAGCCCCTCCCTCTCAGATCACTCACGAATCACCCCACCACCACTATCTTGTTTTTTGAGACAGAGTCTCACTCTGTCACCCAGGCTGGAGTGCAGTGGTGCGATCTCAGCTCACTGCAACCTCCGCCTCCCGGGTTCAAGTGATTATCCTGCCTCAGCCTCCCAAGTAGCAGGGATTACAGGCGCCCCCCACCACACCCGGCTAATTTTTGTACTTCTAGTAGAGACAGGGTTTCACCATGTTGGCCAGGCTGGTCTCGAACTCCTGACCTCAGGTGATCCAACCAAGTCAGCGTCCCAAAGTGCTGAGATGACAGGCCACACACCTAGCCACCACCACCACCTTTATTTAACAAAGGGTAAATATTTGGCACAAGAGGGGCTTCTAGGCCTCTGCCTCAACACTACCTCTGCCCATTCCTGATTAGTCAGGGCGGGTTGTTAAATATTTCCATTGCCAACCTTGCCAGGATCCATTCACAGAAGGAAGGCTGGACTGATCAGAAATGAGATGTGGAATGTGTGCCCCAGTAAAGCAGCATTATCAAAAAACAAAACCAAGCATACACATCTAGGGATTTTCTAGACTCCTTCCTCAAGCCAGCCAAGTTGGTGGCCAAGTTATTGAACTAGTAACACAGACTTAACCAGCCAGCCCTCTACCTGGGGGAAAATGAGAGGAGCTACTAGTATTCAGGAGGACAAATCCAATGAGGACCCAAGGATGACACAAAGACATCTTTTGGGGCCAGGCATGTTGGCTCACTCCTGTAATCCTAGCACTTTGGGAGGCCAAGGCAGAAGGATTGCCTGAACCCAGGAGTTCAAGAAAAGCCTGGCCCATATGGCAAGACCCCGTCTCTAAAAAAAAAAAAAGAGAGAGAGAGAAGAAATACCTGGGCAACTTAAACCTCTTTTTGTTAAGAATGAGAATTCTTAAGAGATAAAAAGTAGATAATTTTTTTTAATTTCAAGGATAAAGGAAGATGCCTATAATTATCTAGGCATGTAGAACATGGTAGGCAACAGAAGAAAAATGGAGCTAGCCTCAGAGTACTCCAGCAGCCTCATAAAATTCTGAGGGGGAAAGTTTGGAAAGCAAGACTTCAAAACCCAAGAAGTCATCTATTTTTCATTATTTAAAGCAACAGAAAGACACTTTAAGGTATCTGTAAGGTCTCAATATGCCTCTGCTGTACCTTTTCTTAAAAATATTATGCAATTGGCCGGGCGCAGTGGCTCATGCCTGTATAATCCCAGCACTATGGGAGGCCAAGGTGGGTGGATCACGAGGTCAGGAGATCGAGACCATCCTGGCTAACACGGTGAAACCCTGTCTCTACTAAAAATACAAAAATCAGCTGGGCATGGTGGCAGGTGCCTGTAGTCCCAGCTACTCCTCGGGAGGCTGAGGCAGGAGAATGGCGTGAACCTGGGAGGCGGAGCTTGCAGTCAGCCGAGATCGCAGCACTGCACTCCAGCCTGGGTGACAGCGAGACTCCATCTAAAAAAAAAAAAAAAACTATGCAGTTGATCTATACATCAAAATAAATAACTCTATAATAGAAGACTGTATTATGATAGGACAGATGATCAGCACTGAAATAATTTAAACTTAGAACTAAGATGAAATAAGTATTATGAATACAGTATCAAAATAATGCAGATGTTAAATAATTCTTGGAGAAAAAAAGTACATCAGTGTGGTAATGAGCATTAAACTTTGTCAAAAGTCCCAGACTATACCAAAAACCTGGGATGCAGACAGGCAGAGAAAGTGGAAGAAGTTTTAAGTGGAAATTTTCTTCTCTTGTGATAACACTTATTGAGTGTTTGCAAACTGCTTTAAATGCCTTACACGTATTATCTTATGTACTTTAATATTCATGCATCTGTGAGGCAAAGATCATTTCCATTTTATACATGATGAAACAAATGAATGGAAGCTAATTACTTGTATAAATATAGGTTAAAAAAAAAACTTTGGAAATATACATGAGGAGGAAGACAGTAGGAGAGGAAGATTTACCTACCTTTAGGTCTAATAAATCAGATTTAAAATAAAATAAGGACTTAGAAAATTTAAATACTATAATTAATATGCTTGATTTAATATATATTTAGTCGCTCTAACCTGCAGTTTCCTCATCTATAAAAAAGGGATGGGACTTCCTTCCTGTTGTAATGTTCTAAGGGTAGTAAAAGGATGCTTCATCTCAACAAACAACCCTGCATGTTGGGGCTATTTGTTGAGCTTTTGGAAATTCCAGAGCGTAATTTCTAGGAGCTGAGCTGTTCATCCCTGAATTTTGGACTCAATCCAAGGAAAGGACCAAAACTCTCCTTTGCTTTCGATTACAGAACTGAGCTGCGCTCCTGAGTTCCAGCGGCATGGAGCGTTCTGGGAGGGGCAGCTGGGATTCTGCCCAGGGTCGGGGACAGTACTGGAAGTCTGGCAGGAATTCTTCACTGACACATGCATGAGAGCAGGCGCCCTTGGTGCTGACTCTTAGCTGGCAACCCTCTTCTCCCTCCTCGAGCTAAGCACACCCACTTTGGGGTAAAGGATTGGGCAGGGCTCCTCTCTGGTGTCTGCTCCTAGAGATAAGTCCTTGATGACTCTCTGCAGCCTCCCATTCGGGAGATAAATTTCCGATTTGGGAGGAAATCACACACCCCGCCCCATGCCCCGACAGGAGTTGCTACATCTCCCATCCCTCTGCAACGGTGGGAAGTGACTACACCCGCCCTTCCCCAACCCTGGGGGATTCCAGAATTTGAAAGTCCAGAGCTGGAAAGATAAACATCACTGTGTATCCCTCACTCCCTCATTGTTTCTCTTCAGGAACAGAAAAGGAACAGAGAACCAGACTGTGCGGAAATTCATCCATCTGCAGGCGTTGTTAAGGGAACTGTTGCTGAAATTACGTTCGTGGGTTCCTCCCTTTCCTCCTTGTCAACACCCCCACCCACCTCTTAAGAAAAAAAAAGAAAGAAAGAAAAAAAAAAAAAAAACTTTGATTCTTTGTCCAAGGTAAGCTTCAACTAGCTTGGCCCTGCAAACTTCTTCTTTATTTCCAGCGATGAAACTTAATGTAGTAAAATTAGTATGAAATTTGGTGCTGGTTTTCTCACTTACAGCCTGTGTCACTTAGGATGAATTAACTGCCCTGTAACCAGGTTACCTGATCCATTACAGGAAATAATCCTATTTCCTCTGCGTACTTCACAGGGTTGTTGAACAAAAGGACATATTGAACCCAAGATCTTTTTCTTTAAGAAATGGGGTCTGGCTCTGTTGCCCAGGTGGGTCTCGAACTTCTAGGCTCAAGCAATCCTCTTCCCTCAGCCTCTGGGTAGCTGGGACTACAGGCTTGAACCCAAATTCTGTTTATAAATGGCAAAGTACATATCATGTGAAATAATCTTATCCTCAGCTCCCACTGACTCCTTCATGTATCCTACCTGCCAACCAACTCAATTCCTAGTGTTTTTGCCAAATGTGGAAGACGATTTATTTTTTTTCCTGTACAAGTCTGTTCAAACTGTTTTCTCAGTTAGAGATGTTCCTCCTCTATCTCTGCCTTCAAAATCCTTTCCATCGTTCCCAGTCCAGTTGAAATTCCCTTCCATCCAGGAAGGCTTCCACATTCTGATGTCTCTTTCCAGAATCAGTTGCTCTCCTTCTGAACCCCTCTGGCCTTTTCTTTGTTCCTTGATGTCAGCACTGACCCTATTCCGCTTACATTCGCGTTCTTTGTGCGCCAGCTTATCCCTGCAATAGACAAACCATGAGTCACTCACAGACAGCGCCTTTCATCACTGCACTCCCAATGCCTGGCATTTAGCCTAGGCTGGGGACATAGCAGTGGTGATGGTAAGAAAGGGACAGGAAGAGGCCATCTATCTCATGCATATGTGCTTGTATGCATGGATTTATTTGGAGAAAATTTACACCTTACTATTTCCCAAAGGAGTCTAAGGAAACATTAAAAACAGAACACAACTCAAGGACCAACGAGCTACAGTAAAAACAGAACAGTATGTTTCAAGGGACCTGGGATGTTGTTTACTACAGTTAAACCCTGGATTTATCACTGAGTTTCCTGGATAAAAGGGAAACACACTGGCTCATATACTTATCATTGTACAATAACTTTGGAATCAGATTGGAAAAAGAAAATTTTCCTGGCACCGTGTTCAAGGAGAAATTTATCAAGTGGATCTTTATATAACAGACATGAGGTCACACAATGAGCAGCATCTCCAACGGCAGCGTTGAAAAAGGACACAAAGGTTTTCAGATGGGCAACTCTTACATTCCACTGCATTTCAGAGAGATGGGGTTTCTGCAAGGAAATGAGACGTGGCGCATAGCCAGGGCTTTCTCTACATTTGTAAGAGATGCCTTGAGAACCTAAAAGAAAGAAAAGTTGGTGTAAGTCTGCTTAATATCCGATCTCAAAGACCAACTCTAGGCCAGGTGCAATGGCTCACTCCTATAATCCCAGCACTTTGGGAGGCCAAGGCAGGAGGATTTCTTGAGCCTAGGAATTCAAGGCCAGCCTGGGCAACATAGCAAGACCCCATCTCTAGAAAAGAAAAGGAAATTAGCCACGCATGGTGGCACGTGCCTTCGGTTCCAGCTACTCAGGAGGCTGAGGTAGGAGGATTGCATGAGGCCAGGAGTTTGAGATCAACCTGAGCAACATAGGGAAACCCCACCTCAAAAAAACAATTAAAAAATAAAAGCCATGTCTAGATTTCCCTTAAGGATCCTGGTGGCTAGCTTGCAACACCTTAAGGCAGGAAGACACAGGGAGCAAGCAGGCAGCTGGGACAAGTATGGACTGGGGCAGGCAGAGCTCTGTGTCCACAATAGTCAGTGTCTGTCCCTCCACAAGGATGACATCAGTGGGCCCCCTGTTCATCAGGACGGATGTCCAGGCCTGGTTAGCCTCAAAGGAGAGGCTAACAGGTGTCTTGGCAGGCAATGAAAGAGTCCTAAGGAATGATAGTTCATAATGGTAACACCAGACCCCCAGGACAACTGAATTCTAAGACTACCAAGATGACAGAAAAGAACCTGCCTCAGGTGGGGCTGAATCAGAATGTGGGCACCTTGGGGTATCCATCTGTGAGTTTCAGAGGCAGAAAGGAGAGGTGGGAGCTGACCATCTCAACTGACCTCGGAAAAACCGAGACTGACAGAGAGAAACTTATGCCCAAGGGCTCGCATCTGTGGCTACTACAGTCCTGCGATCATCAGTTTTTTTTGTTTTTGTTTTTGTTTTTGTTTGGCGTCCCACTCTGTTATGGAGCCTCTGTCCAGCCTGGAAGGCTGGAGTTCAGTGGCGTGATCTCAGCTCACTGCAACCTCTGCCTCCTGGGTTCAAGCAATTCTCCTGCCTCAGCCTCCCAACTGGCTGGGATTACAGGCTTGCACCACCCCGCCCAGCTAATTTTCATATTTTTAATAGAGATGGGGTTTTACCATGTTGGCCAGGCTGGTCTCAAACTCCTGACTTCAAGTGATCCACCTGCTTCCCAAAGTGCTGGAATTCCAGGTGTGAGCCACGCACGCACACCGATCGTCAGTTCTAAGACGGCTGCTTGTCTCTGCATTAAAAGGGGAGCACTTGCCTTCTGGCCCCCTACGCACCTGAGAAACAGCAGCGCCTCACCAAGAGTCGATGCTGAGATAGCCCCAGGGTTTTCAGTTTGAGAGTTTTATGTCTAGAAAGAACACACTCTCTCTCTCTTTTCAGTCTTCTGTTTTTGTGCCTGTTGCTATGAAGACCTCCTGAAATAGCTGGCTCAGTCTCTCTTAGTCCTGTGACTCCGGAAGCCTGGCCCCGTTTCTCTGAAGTTATTTCTGGTTGGGAAGCTGGTCTTGCAGTATATCTGACTCTTGTAAGACCTGAGGGTCAAGACCCCACAGTCACTTTAGGCCACCACAGACCTCACGAGGTTGGCAAAAACAGACTTCTGTTGTCCTTATCAGTCAGTGCCAGGGGAAGGGAGAGGTTAGAGAGAGAGAGAGCATCACAAGGTCAGAGGAGGGGGTGGCCAGGATGCCCAGAAGGAAGACTAATTCTGTATTCCCTTCCCCACTTAGAAGCTGTGGCTTCATTCTGGGTAGCCCCGTGTGGCCATTTCGTAGCCCTGCCAGGGCAGTTCTGTAAAGCACTGTCTCTGAATTTTGCTCAACACATCCAATCAATAAGATTGAAAACCCACTGCAAATGGAGCCCACCAGAAGTGAGGGCATCAGAACCAGTGTACAGGGAGGGTCACTTAAAGATGCAGATCAGTCCTGCCCCACCAGTAGTGTGAAATCTCAATCTATTGTTCTTATCATTATCATTATGATTATTCCTACTATTAACAACAGCAGTGATAAGAATGGTATTATGAGTGTGAAGAGCTTGGCAGTCAAGTACAAAATTGAGGCATAGGCCGGGCACAGTGGCTCATGTCTTAGTCCCTGCACTTTGGGAGGCCGAGGCAGGAGGATCACTTGAGCCCAGGAGTTTGAGACCAGCTTTAGCAACATAGTGGTACCCTGTCTCTACAAAAATAAAAACAAAAATAGCCAGGTGTAGTAGAACATGCCTGTCATCCCAGCTATTCAGGGTCTGAGGTAGGAGGATCGCTTGAGCCCTGGAGGTCAAGGCTGCAGCAGTAAGGTGTGATTACCCCACTGCACTTCAGCCTGGGTGACAGAGCAAGAACCTGTCTCAAAAAAAAAAAAAAAAAAAAAAAAAAACCTGTCTCGTGTGTGTGTGTATATGTGTGTGTGTGTGAAAAAAACAAAACTGAGGCATGTATTTTCCCAAAAGAAATTAGGTGTGTTTTAATTTCTCCATATGCCAGGATTGGCATGAAGTTCAAAATCAACTATTCTTCCCTATGACCAAACATAGAGAAGTCTAGGCAACTGATACGTGTCCAAAAACAATGTTTCTTTGTGTGGGGACATCTTTCTGTTGTTTTTTTCTTGTGTTTCCCCCAAAGCCACTATTGCATACTAGCCCTTCCCCAACTGTCTAACGGTGAGGTTCTGGATGAAGCCCTCTTGCTTACCCAAATACTCATCCAGTCGAGTGAGGCCTCTGCAGTGGTGAGATGTTTCCATCAATTGCTGCCTTTCCTCCCAACCTGGCCACCTGGCACCTTGCTCTAGGCCTCAAGTCCCCCACTAACATCCACACATACATCCCCTGGGAGGTTCTGACCCTTGGAGGCATGTGATCTTGTGCTCTGGTCTCCTTCCCAGTCAATTTGAAGCTGCTTCCTTACCTGGGATCCAAGTCCACATTAACTTCCAACCCTTAACCCTTGGCTAATCTATCCTGCAGGGCAGATCTATCCCCTCCTACAGTAGAAGAAGCTTGCCCTTCAGAGACTTTAATTTTCAAAAGCAAAGCCTTCCCTGAAGTCTTCTTAGTTGAATTCTCCAAGGAGCCGACTCTGAGAAAAGGAATGAGTGTAAGTAGGTGAATGGGAAGTGAACCCAGGACCCTGGTAGGGGCAGAGGGAAGTGAGACGGAGAAGAAGCCTACAAAGGGTACCTGATCAAGTAAATTTCCACTGTGGGCAACTGGGTCTTCATCTCTCTGGGGAACTCTGGAAGGTAACACAGAACACAAACCTCAACTGTATCCCACCTGAGGAGGGAGGGATTTGGGGTATTTATCCACCAGCTCCCATCAGTCCTTGGTTGAAGATTGCTGGGGAAGAGTACAAATTCCCCAACACTTCCAACTATGTGGGGACAGAGTGGGCTCAGGTGGCTAGGAAAGTCCCCAATTCCCAAGCAAAAAAGAAAAAAGAAAGAAAGACACAGGTGCTGGAAGATGGACGTCACGTCAAAGTGCCAGGAAAAGGTAAGAGCTAAGGGGATGGGGTGTGTCAAGGGGAGCATCACTCCCCCTGGGGAAAGGAAGTTCAGTCTTCATGAACACAAGGCATGATCATCAGAGGACTTTGCAGGGGAAAGAAAAATAGTTTTTTATTCTGCTTAAAAGTCCAAGGCAGCAAATTTACTAACTAAATAACTAATGTTTGTTGCTGTTGTTGTTGTTGTTGTTGTTGTTGTTTTTGTGATGGAGTCTCACTCTGTTGCCCAGGCTGGAGTGCAATGGTACTATCTCGGCTCACTGCAACCTCTGTCACTCAGGTTCAAGCAATTCTCCTGCCTCAGCCTCCTGAGTAGCTGGGATTACAGGCACCCACCACCACACCTGGCTAATTTTTGTATTTTTAGTAAAGACGGGGTTTCACCATGTTGGCCAGGCTGGTCTTGAACTCCTGACCTCAGGTGATCTGCCCACTTCAGCCTCCCAAAGTGCTGGGATTGCAGGCATAAATAACTAATGTTTAAAAATTCCTAATAATTCATCCTATTAAACATTTCTCATCTTAAGCATCTATTATGTGTCTACCAGTATATTAGGCACTTCTTATTTGATATTGCTTTTAATCTGCACAGCAGCCTTGCAGGATAGATCTATCCCCTCATACAGTAGAAGAAATGGCATAGAGAGCTTGGATAGCACAGGCTCAAGATAGGGTAGCTCCTAAAAAGCTACCTGCCACTCCATTGTCAACCAGAAGGCAAAGGCACCTTTAGTCTTGCCATTGGCATGCAAACCTAGTGGATGATTGGAGAAATATAGGATAAAGAAACTACTACAGAACAACTCAGAAATGGATACGTACGACAAGTTAAGATCCCTAGAGGCAGAAACAAAGACCAGCTAGATTAGAAAATCTTTTTTATGTATGTTTTCAGCTAAACCTCGGTTGAGCCAACCTGTGTGTACTTTCCAGGCACTCTCATATATTTGACCTCATTTTAGCTGCACAATGTGCTTTGAGGTAAATCTTTCTGTTTTATGATAAAGAAAATGAGGTGCAAACAATTAGGTAAATTGCTCGAGATCATGGTTAATCTGTATCAAAGCTGGGATCAAGCCTAACTCCAGCTCCATTCCTACTGGCACACAGATATTAGCAAGCTACTGAAATGCATTACCAGGAAAGATCATGATTTCATTTTTTGAAGTTATTTTTTAAAAAGAATGGACCACTGTCCTTGGGGAAGTCATTTGGTATGCTGCCAGCACAGCCGCAAAGGGTAAGTAGGAACTAACTAGGTCTTCCGCTCATGTTCCTGTCCAGGCTAAGAAGTTAATTCTCTTCAATTGTTTCTGCCTTTTTCTTTCCTTCTTCCTTCCCTCCTGTATCATTTGTTTTCTCCTTTTGCCTACTCTCATCTCCTTATCTAAAAGGGTCAGGATCTCTGCAAAGCTCCAACTTGGTTTCTGCTTTTTTTTCTCCAGACTCCCAGATGAATCATCTGGTGCTCATGTTGCTATAATTACCGGCACATTTGTACGGTGCAGGGTGGAGGGAGAAGAGTTAGCTCACCGTGGGGCTGGGAAAGGAATGGCCTTGATCTAAGCTGCAGCCTGGTTCTAATTTTAGCAACAACAGAGCATTGGACTTCCTGGAGGTATCAGATTGCCCATGTTCTCCGCTCCCTGAGCTGGGCTGACACTAGACATATGGAAGAGATTCAGATCACAAGAATCACCAAATCGAGTCTCACCTTTAGGTCATTGTGCCCAACCTCTGTCTCAGAAAGTAGGGACAAAGTGTCTCACAATGTCATAGCTTAGCGATCTCTTTGTAAAACTCCTTGAGTGATAGACAAAGCAGAGGTAGAGAGGAAAACAGAATTCCCCATCAAAAGGCCAGCAGAGCCAAGTGTAGCACCCAGGTCTTTGGGTGTCCAGTCTTTTGTGTTCCTTGTGACATCACCCTCTAAAGGTTAGGGCTGTTTCCCTTTTGAAGTATGGGCCATTCAGAAATATTTCTAAATAATTTCCCCTACTAATTCTATATCGTTAATGAGGTAAAATTTACACATAGTGGAATGCACAGATATCATGCATATAATTTAATGAATTTTGAAAAATGTACCACCCCTATCAAGACAAAGAATACTTCCATCACCCCCAGAAAATCCCCCCATGCTTCCCTTTCTAGTCAATTTCCCAGTCCACCCCTTAGGCAACTGCAGTTCTAATTTTTATCAACATGGATTAGTTTTGCTAGTTCTTAACTTCAAATAAATGGAATCATGGTATCTGGGAGATGGACAGGATTCTAACCCTCAGCTTCTTGCAGGTCCTATGCTTGATGGTTCCAGTTACATTTCTCCTATCCAAGCCACTTCTTGCTGGACTGAGTGGGAAGAACCCTTAACTCTGGGGCTCCAACCCCTAAGCTCGTGATGTGGAAAATTTCGATGATGTCTGTTGCATTTTCAAGTTAGAGGACATTCAATTTAGTTTTCTGCCATAAGCCAGACTTATACTCCTGATAGTTCTTTATTCCATCCTTCCAGATCTCCTGGAGCAAAGTCTGTGAACATTTTAGTTACTTATAATGACTCTTCCTCCTTCAATTAACCTGAAAGTTGTTTTATTTCATTACAATGCAAGCCCGTTTCTACATGTTTTCTCCCCAGTGAAGATGTTGAACAATTGGTGAATAGTACAGTAACGCAGTAAGAAAGTTACTTATATTTCACCCTATAATCTTGCTGGGCATAGATTTTCTGTATCCATTCTGAAAAATGTGGCATGGAACATAAGTTTGTGTTACAATTGCTACATACAAACTTGAATTTGAATTATAACTCTACCAGCGACTGGTCCTATTTTCGAGTCTTGTTATTGTGTGTCCTTGGCAACGCAGTTGTCCCCAGTGGAAAGCATGTGTGCATTAGTGAGCCATACCTCCTTGAGGGTGTCTCTCACCTGGGGTCAGCTGTGCACATAGCTCCCCTAAGTAGACTTTGCCTAATCTTGCCTTTATCTCTCTTGCCTATACCTCATGTCATAGAACTCTCATCGAAGTGCTCAAGAGCTTCTTGAAGAACACATTGTTTCTTTTTTTTTTTTTGAAACGGAGTCTTGCTGTCGCCCAGGCTGGAGTGCAGTGGTGTGATCTCGGCTCACTGCAAACTCCACCTCCTGGGTTCATGCCATTCTCCTGCCTCAGCCTCCCGAGTAGCTGGGACTACAGGCGCCCACCACCACGCCTGGTTAATTTTTTGTATTTTTAGTAGAGACGGGGTTTCACTGTGTTAGCCAGGATGGTCTCGATCTCCTGACCTCGTGATCCACCTGCCTCGGCCTCCCAAAGTGCTGGGATTACAGGCATGAGCCGCCGCGCCCGGCCAGAACATATTGTTTCTATATCCTTGCAGTAGCTGTCACCATAAAGCTTGACTCAATAAAGATTAATAAATAAATTAATCAATAAACTATCTGGCTCGGGCCGGGCGCGGTGGCTCAAGCCTGTAATCCCAGCACTTTGGGAGGCCGAGACGGGCGGATCACGAGGTCAGGAGATCGAGACCATCCTGGTTAACACGGTGAAACCCCGTCTCTACTAAAAAAATACAAAAAACTAGCCGGCCGAGGTGGCGGATGCCTGTAGTCCCAGCTACTCGGGAGGCGGAGGCAGGAGAATGGCGTGAACCCGGGAGGCGGAGCTTGCAGTGAGCTGAGATCCGGCCACTGCACTCCAGCCTGGGTGACAGCGCGAGACTCCGTCTCAAAAAAAAATAAAAATAAAAAAAAATAAACTATCTGGCTCAGTCTGGGGAAGAGTGAGAGATGGGTTCCTCAAAAGCATTGATTCCTTCCCTTCCCATAACCAGGGTGCTCCCTTCTTGGTCCTGAGTCAGTACAGATTCAGTACAAATCCATGACCAAGATCCTCCCTATCCTTAATAAATCTTGGTCCCAGGGTAAGGGATGAAGAACCAGAGGGAAAAATGTCTACTAAATGTTTCCAGTGTCATTAAATGGCTGGCTATCCCAGACTTCCCCTCAACCCTCTCATCTCATCTGGGTGCCCACTTTTAGGGTAATTACAACTATGCTCTCCCCAAGTTCCCTTCTTTCAACTTGCCTTTTTTCTACATCAGAGGCTAACTTTGGGTAAACAGTTTGTCAGACTGCACCTATTACAAAATAAAGGAATACTCATTCCCTAAAAACGGTCTTCCATTTCCTTCATTCTGTATTCGGGAACCACAATCCTATCCACAAAGCACACTGTTTCATTAAACACAAGTTTCACTGAGCTCTTAGTCTCCCAGAATATATGCTTACAGCCTACTTCATTGCCTTCAGTAAAAGAAAGATGTTCTAGGGTATACAGGTTTTTGGGGGGCAGTGAGGCAGTTAGGCAGCAGTTAGGGAAAGAGTGATGATGGAAATTGGAGCAACTCCTGCAAGGGCAGCCTGTAGACTGGCCCATCAGTCTGGAGAGACCTGGACAATGCCTGGTAGGACACTACTGAGCTCAGAAAACAGCCCTTGCAGAGTGGCGTGTAAGGGGTTAAGGCCGTCCAGACTTGTTTATGGCGCAAACACTGTAGATCCCAGAGTGCAGGGAGAATAAAGTTGCTAGAAAGTGCATGTAAGTCTCTTTTCCTTGTCTTGTCTTGGATGCCTCCATCCTGGAAGTCTGGCCCTACATCACAAGAGCTCTTAAGTTATTCCATTAAGCACGTGATTTTTATCCACAACAAATTTTTAGCCTCTTAGATTTTCTCTGCACTCAAAAGCCAAAATGAATACCATCCTTTGCGTAAAAAACAGCTGACCTGGAGCCCCAGACCATATGAGGCAGAAACTCACACTCCCCACGCTCTGCCCTAGCAGCTGTGCCCCCACGGCCTCTGAAAACTTCCCCAGGCGGTATCAGCCATCACATGGCACAGTGCTGCAGCAGACTACAAAACAGAACTAATAAGAAATATGCATGGGTTATAAATCACAGAATCAGAGCTAGAAGGGATGTTAACAAACCTTCCGGTCCAACTCTTACATTTTTAAAAAGAAGAACCTAAAGGAAAGTGATTTTCCTGGGTCATGTAGTAAACAAGCAGTGAGGTAGGCTCTGGGTTGATTTGACTCCAGCTATGAAGCCATCACTTTAAGCAACATGCTGTGATGATACCAGACATGTTTTTTGAACCTTTCTAGTTAACCTATAGAGATGAGTGAAACTTACACTCTGGAAACTTACAGAAACAAAAAGCAGTTCTAGGGTATACAGGTTTTGTGGGGGCAGTGAGGCAGTTAGGCAGAGGTTGGGGGAAGAGTGATGATGGAAGTCGGAGCAACTCCTGCAAGGGCAGCCTATAGACTCATCAGTCTGGAGAGACCTGGACAATGCCTGGTAGGACACTACTGAGCTCAGAAAACAGCCCTTGCAGAGTGGCATGTAAGGGGTCCAGACTTGTTTATGGAGCAAACACTGTAGATCCCAGAGTGCAGGGAGAATAAAGTTGCTGGAAAGTGCATGTGAGTGTGTCTGAATGTGTGAGCATGTGTGAAAGCATATGCCTGTATGTGAAAGTATGTGAGAATGCACCTGTGTGTGTGCATGTGTGTGTGCATGGGTGCATGTGTATGTATGTGTTCCTGCATGCATCAGAAAGTGCAGGGAAAAGGAAAGAGTAAAGTAGAGACAGTCTAGACAGCAGATACCCAAAGCATTTGGATTCTTTTTTCCCTTTACAAAAAAACATAAACTCAACATGACACTAAAGAAAAAAAAGCAAAAAGAGGTAGGGCACAGTGGCTCAAGCCTGTAATACCAGCACTTTGGGAGGCTGAGGCAGCTGGATCACTTGAGGTTAAAAGTTCGAGACCACCCTGGCCAGCGTGGTGAAACCCTGACTCTACTACAAATACAAAAAATATTAGCTGGGCATGGTGGCGTGCCTGTAGTCTCAGCTACTTGAGAGGCTGAGGCAGGAGAATCTCTGGAACCCTGGAGGTGGATGCTGCAGCAAGCCGAGATCGTGCCACTGTATTGCAGCCTGGGCTACAGAGTGAGGCTTGATCTCAGAAAGAAAACAAAGGCAAAAAGAAAACAAAATCTTAGTCCTATCACTTTGACATAACAACTATCATATTCCCTTCTAGTCATTGTCCAAATGCAGACTCTTTTTTGCATGTTGTTGTCATCGTGTCGGAAACATTTTATAATGTGCTACCCAACATATTATAAGCATTTTTTTCATGTTGATGAACTAACTGAAGGCTGAGACATCATCATTTTCTGAATGACTCCCTGATGGCTGGATATTTAAGCTGCCTCACAAATTTTACACAGTAAAGTTGTAGTGAGGTTTGGAGCTGTTTTTCTTATGAACTATTTGCTTAGCATAAATTATCAGGAGTGCAGGTTAAGGGTCATGCACTATTTTTGGCTTTTTTTTTTACGAATCGTTAGAAGAATCAAACCCAAAAGAGTCCAGCCAATTATACTCCCACCCACAGTGTGGAAAGGTGCTCACTTCATTAGAACTCTCTTATATGATTTAAAAAAAAAAAAAAAAAAAAAAAAACTATTTTAATGAGATCCTAAAACTCTTAGGTGCACGGAACTAGTTTGGCACTTTGATGACATCTTGTAGCACCAAAATACACAATAGATGACCAATGGCCAATCCAGCCTTCTGATTCCTAAAGTTTAAACAAATTAAGGAATCATCTTTAAGAGAAAGAATATAAAACCACCAACATATAATTATATAATTAGATTTGAAAGGGACATTTTCAAATTAGAGAAAAAACTGAAACAAATCACAAATGTTTAGAAAGCCAGAAATGCCACAAATTTATAAATTGGAAAAAATCATAATTTTTACTAATTGCCCTCTATAACACTCTTTTCCTACATTTTTGGCTGCCTGTTCATTGATCTCCTCACACACAGTGACAGTTTTCAGTATCATTTTCTGTAGCAAGAATAGAAAGCTAATTTCATCTTTCATCTGGCCTGGTTGATCAAAATTTGTTCGTTACCATTTAATAAATTATAAAGGTTTCTTTTCATTCCACAACTTATCATTAGTTCTGTTGCATAGAGTTTTAGAAGTATACAATCTGGAAAACCCTCAGTCAAATTTATTTTGTATATGAGAGGAATTCATCTTTGTAAGAGGAGGGTGTTTTATCAAACTTTTAAATCAGAATCTCTTCTCCCAATTTGGACAGATCATTTGGAGCTGATGTTACAGCTGCATGAGAAGATGATCTAAACTGAGTCTGAATGTATTTCAAACCTTGTTTTTCCACCAGTACCCACATACTTCCTGCACTGGCTGCTGTGGGATGTGTACCTAGGGGCTACAACCCCCGCCCTGCGCCTTAGTGACAAGGTGGCACTGAGTCAGACAATGAATGGTAGGCGTGTTCCCAAAAACCATTCCTGTAAAGGAATAGGGAACAATAACTTAACTCTACATGGAAGTGGCTGTGAATGACATAAATATATCCCATCAAACTCAAACTATTAGGTTGGTGCAAAAGTAATCACGGTTTTTGCAATTACTTTAAATGGCAAAAACTGCAATTACTTTTGTGCCAACCTAACAGATTTATTTCTAAGTCAATTTTACATCCTAAATATACCTGCAGCTGCTCTGATGTCAACAGACACAAGGGGAAATTAACAGAGGGGAAGCCAGAGTGGATAGAAATGGTGGTCCTAATCAAATGTGATTCAAAATATTTATTGGTTCAAACTGTATAAAAATGTAAGAACATGTGAACACATCCCCAGGGCCCTGGAAGGGGTCTGTGTGGGGGGAGGCACCTGAGACCTAAGCTTCATTCTCTTCATCTGCGTATCACCCTGAATTCATTCCTATATCAGTTTGATAGAGTGAGAATTGTTCATTACCTTAATTGTATTAGGGTGTTGTGTGGGATTTTTTATTGCATCTAGAATTATGCTGAGGAAAAAATAGACTCTTGCATTCTGAATAATTATCATCCCCCTCCAGAGATGACTAAGAGGAAGCAGAGCCCATTACCCCATCTTCCCCTCTAGTTTCTGTATTAAGGAGATAACCACTGGGGTGGGGTGGCGGGGGAGGAAATCTGGAGAGTCACTGGAATCATAAGTCATAGAACTATTTGGGAAGTTCTGGAGGTTTTCTAACCCCTATACCAAGTGATGGGTGGTCCAAGAGAACCCCCTCATAGTGACTGGGTGGTTTGAAAGAAGGAGAACTAATGTCTCCCTCTGCGTTGAGTAGTTGATTGTGCAGAGTAAGAGGTGTCATGCTTCTATGCCTAAAGCAGCAGGGGGAGAGAGAATTGAAGAAACAATGGCAGATGAACAGCAGGGTAACAGGTGGCCGTTTGAATTCCCACTATTTGGAGAATCAAAGTTATGTAGATTTGCCATAGAGTGATAGGCACAGTACAAGTAGCCAGGACCAAGCCTTCTTGCCATTATGCCACTCAAAAGCAATGGCCAGCAGGTGAGGGAACCGCAGCAAGGGGAAGCTCTAGACACCATCAAGGTGGAGCTGATAGGAGATCAGGCTGGAATGCATCTCACATGCATCTCACACATAAGGGAACTGTGCAGATCACAGGCTTCTTCTTCTTCTTTTTTGAGACAGAGTGCAGTGGCGCCAATCTCAGCTCACTGCAGTCTCCACCTCCCTGGATCAAGTGATTCTCCTGCCTCAGCCTCCTGAGTAGCTGGGACTACAGGCACCCACCATCAAACCCAGCTAATTTTTTGTACTTTTAGTAGAGACAGGGTTTCACCACGTTGGCCAGGCTGGGCTTGAACTCCTGACCTCAGGTGATCCACCTGCCTCAGCCTCCCAAAGTGTTGGGATTACAGGTGTGAGCCACTGTGTCCGGCCAGAGGCTTCTTTCTAAAGGGCCTACTACAAGATACCCATGTGAGTCCCTCAGAGGGGCTGCCATTGAGCACCTGCTACCCAATGGCCATGGTGGAAAAGCAGTAACCATCAACAGAAAGAGGACCTCAGTAGCACCAGCCCCCAACACAATGCAAAAGAGTGACCCGGGGGAGGGAGAGGAGGGAAAAGAGAAACCTAATCTCATCTGTCCCAGGTCCTGCAGGCCTAAGCCAGGTGGAGTGAGGATGAAGTAAGTATTAAATTCAATGTGATAATGAGTTTTAAACCAAGGCTTCATTCAGATCTGCCCCAGATGCCACAAGGAAAAGGAATTGGGGATTTGTCATAGAACAGTTGAAGGCAAGGAGTAGAACTGTTTTAAAAATATCTCCACAGCAAGTTCAGACTGTTCAACAAATTATTCATAAGTTTTAAGAATCAGGGAAAACAGATCAGGAGCTGCTGTACAGCTAGAATCATCCTTCAAACAGGTTTCTCTGTTTTCTTCCACATCCCACAAATGTGCTGAGATGAAGTTGAAACTGGTATCCTCAGTCTAATGAATTTCCCAGTTAGTGGAAAAATGTTTCTCTCCAAATCTCTGTTTTATTAATCAGAATGATAGTCATGAAAAATAATGCTTAAGAAAATGTGTGCTTTTAACTTGTACAATGTATAAGCCTTCTGGGCATAAAGGCAAGCTCATGTTTACAATTGTTTTTCTACTTTTGGAATTCTCTTCTACCATCTAGCCAGTGAGAGGCTATATGGTCCAGTGAAAGGGACGTGGAACCAGGCACTGGTATGCCTGGGTTACAGGCCCTACCCTGTTGGGACTCAAGGGTAAACGTTCAGCTTTCTGGACCACGTCTTCCTCAAAGAAAGTATATGACTTCTCCAGGGTGTTGAGATTAGCAAGAAGCAGACCTAGGTCTCAAACCCAGGTATTCCGACTCCAAAATGAGCATTGTGCATCTCTCTGAATTGTGTGTCTCTCTTTTTCCATTCGGTAGGATCTGAAGGAGAGTGACACCATCTTTTCATATCTGCATCCCCAGTACATATCAATGTCCCTGGCATTGAGCAGAAGCCCAGAATAGGTTAAGTGAATGAATACAAAATCCTTGTCTTTTGCAATCAATCAAAAACTGTGTGTATCAGCATTTTCTTAAGTGTCTCCCATGACACTCATTGATGAGTCCCACTGAATCTTCAAAATAAACATGAAATAAATGGAAGTAGAAAAAAGCAGAAAATGAAGCATGCTATCTGTCTCTCATGGTGTGGTTGACCAGGGATAGCAAGAGTATCATTGATAAAATGCACTCATCCACATGCCACGTTGTAGCCACTTGTCATAGGGAAGGAAAAATTTGCTTTAAAAGTTGGCTGCCATTTGACCCACTTTTGTTTGTTTCTTTGGTTGGTTTGTTAGTTGGTTTATCTATTTATTTTTCATTGCATTTTTAAATTTATTTTTAGAGATGGAGGGCTCAACATGGTGCCCAGGTTGGTCTCGAACTCTTGGGCTCAAGTGGTCCTCCTGTCTCAGAATCCCAAAGTGCTGAGATTACAGACATGAGCCACCACGCCTAGCCTGTTTATTTTTTAAGGAGAAAATGATTCCTTTTCTGTTCATGAAAACATGTTGGTGGGGCTTCTTAAACTAAAAAGGTGAGCCTAAATATAAAATGAGCTGCATAACATAGGAACAGGAATATGGGAATGGTTCCCTTACAGAATAAGATGTAAGGGGCCAGGTGTGGTGCCTGTAAAATCCTAGCACTTTGGTAGGCTGAGGTGGGCAGATTGCTTGAGCCCAGGCATTTGAGAACGGCCTTGGCAACATAGTGAGACCTCGTCAACCTTGTCTCTACTAAAAATAAACAATTAGCCAAGTGTGGTGGCGTGTGCCTGTGGTCCCAACTACTAGGGAAGCTGACACAGGAGGATCACTTGAGCTGGGAGGTCGAAGCTGCAGTGAGCCGAGATTGTGCCACTGCACTCCTTGAGCTGGGAGGTCGAAGCTGCAGTGAGCCGAGATTGTGCCACTGCACTCTAGCCTGGGCAACAGAGTGAGACCCTATTAAAATAAAATAATAATAAAAAAAAGACGTAAGGACTGTGGGGTTTCCAAGTCTTGGAGAAGAGAAAAGATGGAGACATGTCTCCCAAGGAGAATGGAACCCAGCTACAAGGCTGTGATGTGGAATCTGGAAAGTATCTGGTGAAGAAGTGGTCCAGAATGAAGGTGGGACAGCAATTGCCTCGTCTGAGTTGTCTTCTAATTCCCCTCTATGATTCCTAATTCCTTAGTAAATGTCCCTTATCTGCACAAGTGTTATTGGTGCTTTGAGGTTTTTGGGAAAAGGAACTGCACATACTGTTGATAAAGCAAATCAAAGACAGCAGCCATCACAATTCCCATTGCAGGAAGGTTGGCAAATGGAGAGATGAAAATACACCAAGAACAGGAATACAGAGTAAGAAGCAAACAAGAGAATACAAGTCCTCCCACCCCCTGCGCTAGTATCCTCTGAGACTTCTGAAGAGGCTGCTGGACTTCCCAGCATGTGAAGTAGATGCGTCCCAGCTATTTTATTTGACTATCCTAGCAGAGGTTGGTAGTACCCTTGCCCTACCCACTTCGGTGAATAACACCTGCCGACTTACAAATGCCAGGCCATGCATCTTCTCACTGCAGCCTTTCTGAAGACCATTGCAGTGGGATGGAAGAACAGGGGAATCAATGCACACCCTCTGCCTGCACCTCAGAGCAACCCTCAACCAATGACTGATGGGAGCCAGTGTATAAATACCCCCGCTCCCTTGCCCCTAATGAGGGGCCAACTCTGAGCTGTACTTTTACATTTACTTCAGACATTTCCCTCTGGGTGAAGCTCTAGTCACTCTTGGTTACAGCTGGCTTGATAAAGCACCTTTAATTGGCTGCCTTCCCTTCCCTGTCTCACTACCCCCTACCTCTTCTGTTCCCTTGCCAAATAAAACATCTGCTCCAAATTCCCTGTTTCAAGATCTACTTCTGGTGGAACCCAAACTAAGACACATTACATGAAAGAGCAATCCTATGAAGCTGAAGAACTTGGGAACATTCCTTGGGAGGAAACCCTTCTCAGACTCCATTTAAGCCTCAAAAAGGATTCTGCATAACTTACGTGTGTGAATGTTTCCATACTAGTGGCCCTTTCCACGCCCAAATGCAAATCTCTTTCCACTTGCAAGTGACCTTAAGTGTTCTTTCTTGCTGGGTGAACCATCTGCTCTACTCCTAAAAAATCCATTAGAAGAAGCCAGATGGAGTCCATGACATTTTTATTTGTGACAGTTTGACTACTGGCCAAAGGGATGGAAAAACAAGAATCACACAGCATGGCCATTTTTTATTCCTTGGGCACTTGAGAGCTTCCTCCATGCTCATCTCTGTCAATACAGAAGTTTGTCCCCACAAGGAGACCAGAAATGGTGGTGGGTAGAAGAAGAATGGCTTGACTGCACCACGGATGAAAAGCTTCCTGCAGAGGGACCTTGTTGCCTTCTCATCTCAGCTTCTCTAATTTTTTTAACCACCTTTTTTCTCTTTATCTTTCCAGGGCTACCCAAGGTGACTCCTTTGTTTCTCTTCTCTCAGACTAAATCCAAACGACAGCCTCCCATCTCTTTAGTGCTCTCACTCCCTCCACATCAGCTCTTACCTCAAGACCTCAGGCCTTTACAGCTTCCACCTGGCTGCACCTCCTTCCTTATGCTGCTACAGCCCCCTTCTCAGTCACACAACCCATTCTCTCATCAGCAACTTCTCATGCCCATATCGGCACCAATTAAAGCATTTGCTGTCTCTGCTCCTTCACCCTGGGATAATCTCAGAGAAAAATCAGACTACTGTTTGGATCGGCATCCCTATATTTTCTTCCTTACAACTTCTAGACCATATCTCTAAACAGCCAAATTAACCTCCCAATCCCAGTTGACTTTCACTCTTATCATTTCTTATCTACTACTCCAGTGAATGTGTCTGTGTGTGTGTATGTATGTATGTGAGTGTGTGTGTGTGTGTGTGTGTGTGTGTGTGTGTGTGTGTGTGTGTGTAGAGTAGAGATGGGGTCTTGCTACATTGCCCAGACTGATCTTGAACTCCTGGTCTCAAGTGATCCTTCCACTTTGGCTTCCCAAAGTGCTGGGACTGCAGGTATGAGCCACTATGCCCAGGCTGAATGTACTTTTTGAGGAATCTGGTGGTCCCTTTTTCCTTGTAATGCATGTTCCTGAGATCTAGTTTAACCACTCACTAAGCATGAAGGGTGACCTGTTGTTCACTCATAGTCACTGCAGAGACCAAGAGACTTTTAGGGAGCCAATGAACCATAAGCAGGGGCTGGTGTGGATCTGTATTCCACATTTTATGCCAATGGTCTCCCCTGAAATAAATCAGAATATGCCTGATGTGGTACTGATGACAAGTGATTGAGGCATGGTCTGGTCATGTCTTGCCTTATATCTCTGATGGGGATAATTGGCTATTCAGCCTGATTCTGTATAAAAGAGGTAAAAAGAAAACAGTCCCACTGAGAATTCATAACCACAAGCTTCCCCACAACATGCAGATCTGAGATCAGAATTATACTATCTGCATGTCCAGAAAAACCTTAAGCCAAACTATTTTTTTTTAATTTGAGATGGAGTCTCACTCTGTTGCCCAGGCTGGAGTGCACTGGCATGATCTCGGCTCACTGCACCCTCTGCCTCCTGGGTTCAAGTGATTCTCACACCTCAACCTCCCTAGTAGCTGGAATTACAGGTGCCCACCACTACACCCAGCTAATTTTTTGTATTTTTAGTAGAGACAGAATTTTGCCATGTTGGCCAGGCTGGTCTCGAACACCTGTCTTCAGGTGATCCACTCGTCTTGCCCTCCCAAAGTGCTGGAATACAGGCATGAGCCACTGCGCCCGGCCCCTAAACCAAACATTTAAAGTGTTTTTTTTTTTTTTAATTTCAGCTTTTATTTTAGATACAGGGGCACATGTGTAGGATTGTTAAATGGGTATGTCGGACCCAGGTAGTGAGCATAGTACCCAATAGGTAGTTTTTCTTTTCTTTTTTCTTTTTAAACTATACTTTAAGTTCTAGGGTACATGTGCACAATGTGCAGGTGTGTTACGTATGTATGCATGTGCCATGTTGGTGTGCTGCACCCATTAACTTGTCATTTACATTAGGTATATCTCCTAATGCTATCCCTATCCCATCCCCCTACCCCACGACAGGTCCCAGTGTGTGATGTTCCCCACCCTGTGTCCAAGTGTTCTCATTGTTCAATTCCCACCTATGAGTGAGAACATGCGGTGTTTGGTTTTCTGTCCTTGCGATAGTTTGCTCAGAATGATGGTTTCCAGCTGCATCATGTCCCTAACAAAGGACATGAACTCATCCTTTTTTATGGCTGCATAGTATTCCGTGGTATATATGTGCCACATTTTCTTAATCCAGTCTATCACTGATGGACATTTGGGCTGGTTCTCAGTCTTTGCTATTGTGAATAGTGCCACAATAAACATACGTGTGCATGTGTCTTTATAGCAGCATGATTTATAATCCTTCGGGTATATACCCAGTAATGGGATGGCTGGGTCAAATAGTATTTCTAGTTCTAGATCCTTGAGGAATCACCACATTGTCTTCCACAATGTTTGAACTAGTTTACAGTCCCACCAACAGTGTAAGAGTGTTCCTATTTCTCCACATCCTCTCCAGCACCTGTTGTTTCCTAACTTTTTAATGATCGCCATTCTAACTGGTGTGAGATGGTATCTCATTGTGGTTTTGATTTGCATTTCTCTGATGGCCAGTGATGATGAGCATTTTTTCATGTGTCTGTTGGCTGCATAAATGTCTTCTTTTGAGAAGTGTCTGTTTATATCCTTCGCCCACTTTTTGATGGAGTTGTTTGATTTTTTTCTTGTAAATTTGTTTAAGTTCTTTGTAGATTCTGGATATTAGCCCTTTGTCAGATGGGTAGATTGCAAAAATTTTCTCCCATTCCGTAGGTTGCCTGTTCACTCTGATGGTAGTTTCTTTTGCTGTGCAGAAGCTCTTTAGTTTAATTAGATCCCATGTGTCAATTTTGGCTTTTGTTGCCATTGCTTTTGGTGTTCTAGTCATGAAGTCCTATATTTAGAAAACCCCATCGTCTCAGCCCAAAATTTCCTTAAGCTGATAAGCAACTTCAGCAAAGTCTCAGCATACAAAATCAATGTGCAAAAATCACAAGCATTCCTATACACCAAGAACAGACAAACAGAGAGCCAAATCATGAGTGAACTTCCATTCACAATTGCTTCAAAGAGAATAAAATACCTAGGAATCCCACTTACAAGGGATGTGAAGGACCTCTTCAAGGAGAACTACAAACCACTGCTCAACAAAATAAAAGAGGACACAAACAAATGGAAGAACATTCCATGCTCATGGATAGAAAGAATCAATATCATGAAAATGGCCATACTACCCAAGGTAATTTATAGATTCAATGCCATCCCCATCAAGCTACCAATGACTTTCTTCATAGAATTGGAAAAAACTACTTTAAAGTTCATATGGAACCAAAAAAGAGACTGCATTGCCAAGACAATCCTAAGCTAAAAGAACAAAGCTGGAGGCATCATGCTACCTGACTTCAAACTGTACTACAAGGCTACAGTAACCAAAACAGCATGGTACTGGTACAAAAACAGAGATATAGACCAATGGAACAGAACAGAGCCCTCAGAAATAATAGCACATATCTACAACCATCTGATCTTTGACAAACCTGACAAAAACAAGAAATGGCAAAAGGATTCCCTATTTAATAAATGGTGCTGGGAAAACTGGCTAGCCATATGTGGAAAGCTGAAACTGGATCCTTTCCTTACACCTTATACAAAAATTAATTCAAGATGGACTAAAGACTTAAATGTTAGACCTAAAACCATAAAAACCCTAGAAGAAAACCTAGGCAATACCATTCAGGACACAGGCATGGGTAAAGTGATTTTTTTTTTTTTAAATGCTTAAACATTTAAAGTGACCCTTTAAAAGTTAGTAGTGCTTTTTTTTTCTTCTTTTTTTGAGATAGAGTCTCACTCTGTCACCCAGAATGGAGTGCTGTGGAGCCACCTCAGCCTCCTGGGTTCAAGTATTTCTCCTGCCTCATCCTCCCAAGAAGCTGGGACTATAGGTGTGTGCCATCACGCCCAACTAATTTCTGTATTTTTAGTAGAAACGGGGTTTCACCATGTTGGCCAGGCTGCACTCCAACTCCTGGCCTCAAGTGATATCTGCCCTCCTCGGCCTCCCAAAGTGCTGGGATTACAGGCATGAGCCACCACACCGGGCCAAAAGTTAGTAGTGCTCTTATACATCTGGTAAAAGGAAATTCATATGGTCTCTTGATGAATATGTGTTAGAACCAAGCTTCAAAACTGTTCTGTGGATAAGGCCCCAAGATTTTCCCAATCATAAACTGTAAAACATGCTAGAAATGTGCCATCATGAGTAAAAGACAGCAGAAATCACCAATAGCAGAATAAGACCCACCAAGACTACAAATATTGAATTATCATTTACATAACATAAAGCAAATGTAAGTGGATGCCAAAATATGATAAATGAACAAGAGTTTATAAACAAGGAGTAAGTAGTTATGAAGAAAAGATAAAACTGAAGTAAAAAATAGGGCAAATTAAGGTTTTAAATTCATCTACAGTTTGAACAGCAGAATAGACACAGCTGAAGAAAAATAAATGGGTCAATTAGAAAACAGAAGGGAGAAATTATGCAGAAAAGTACATACAAATATACAGAAATAGAACATATGAAAATATGAAAGATAGGTTGGCAGCCATGGAAGAGAGAGTGAAAATGTCTAACATATATGTAATCGGGGTTCCAGAAAGAGCAGCTACTCTACAAAAAGAGAGAATGGGGATAGGAAATGTACAAAAATATAATATCTAAGAATTTTTCAGAACTCATAAAAGATAGTAATTCTCAGATTCAGGTAGACATCGGGATTACCCATCTGAAGATGGGCTTATATCGGCAGCACCAGGATTTCTATCTCATAATCTACCGGGCACCAAAATAGTAGGGACAGAGAAAAATGGGACTCTCGATCTTCCCTTAGAATACAGATCTGAGACTTGACCCCCATATGCTTCTCATATGGAAGCAGTAATAATAATAGCAATAACAACAATAACAGCAAACACATGATGGACACTGTTTCTTCAATTGCAAAATTAGGAAGGAGAAGGACATAACCTCTAAAACCAATCCTAGGTCAGACATTCTATAAAGCTTGAAAAAGATTGTAATCTCTATAAAATCCCTTGAATCAGAAGTTCTCTATCTACTTGATGGAATTCTCAAAGACAGCTAGTGTGGAAATACCCGAGTCTGATTGGACTCTTGGTCCTACTCTGAAGATGGGCTGCAAGCTGCCTGCCAGATCTGTGGGCTGAGGATACCCAGAGCTACAGTAAACTTACATAGTTCCCTTACACAAATTGGAAAAAGACAGTCTTCTGCATGGACCAATTTTTTAAAGTTATCCTTCAAGTTGACTCATGAGGAAAACAAAAGTTATCCCTTTGTGAGAAGAAACAGGTTTCCTTTCCTCTGGGTTGATGTGACCCTGTACCAGGGAAAACAACGTGACAAGTGAAACAAGGTCTAGATTTTGGCTCTAGCCACCCACTTCTGCTGGGTGTAAACTGCACAACCTTGGTGGATTCTCACCAAGCCCATTCCTTCTTTATGGGCATGTGGCTAAGCTGCATCTCCCAACTCACATCTAAATGAACCCATATGAGGAGTTCTCACCAATGCAAAGTGAACCGTCATGATGCATCACTTTCAGTCCAGAGCAGTTAGAAATAAAGGTGCCCCCTCTATACTCATGTTTCTCCCTCCATAGTAACTTGGAGGCCAAGTGTTGAAGGTGGCTGAACTACTGAGTCAGTGCTTATATGGAAGCTGGCCCAGAAGAGCTGTCCCACCAGAAACATCTGCAGGGGGCTTTTATAAGCAAGACATAAACTTTTCTCATATTAGAACACTGGCCTGTAGAAACTCATTGGCCTATAGAAACTCATATACCTTCTGTAGGTTGCTTTGCTGTTGCTCCAGAGCCAATGCCAGAAAAAAAGTTTTTAAAAACCTGCTGGAGATGCTGTGGCTCTGCTCTCAGACCTCCACTGGAAACTGAAAACATGCTCATGCACAGGCTCTCTGGGGCCTGGTCATTTCCTCGGTCAAGGATGGCAGCCAGAACACAAAAAGGAGCTACTCATTCATTTTGAATGAACTTTGCCTGCCTCATAGCTTTTTTTCATCCTGATCTATTCAATCTTTCCAGGAATGTCAAGCTCCTAGAAACCAGAGTTCTCAGAAGCTAATTCATCGGCCAGAATGGCTTTATAAAAAGAGCAAGTGCTCTACTGTCAGAAAGGCCTGGAGCCAATTCCGACTCTGACACTTGTTAGCTACATGACCCTGGGATAGTTACTTCACTGCTCTGAACTTCAGTTTCCTCACCTATGAAATGGAAACAGTCACTGACTCAGACAGATATCCTTAGGGACAGAAAATCAAACTCAACTTGTTAAAACAACAGGGAGTAGATGGGATATATAGCTGCACTGGCCAAGGGTCTACTTCAGGTACAGTCTCACCTGGGACTCACACATGACTAGAATCCATGCTTACTTTGCTTTCACAAGATCACCTCCACTGTCCTCCTCTACCCCCTCACCTCCATACCTCACGCCATCCTGGACAGTTCCAGGCTCTGTTCTTATGGCTCACAAGTTAGCACCAAAAGCCAAACAGAAAAGAGAATTTGTGTGCCAGTATCTCCAAGTTCATTCTGACTGGACCAGTCTTAGATCACATGCTTATCCCAAACCATTGACTATAGCCAGGGAAATAAGTCCCTGTCCTGTCCATATAAGAGTATTGGAATTCTGTTTGTTTTTTTCTGAGAATTTTCTCATAACAACTTATTTGCTCATTATCTATTTTATCTAATAAACTACCCTAAAACTTAGCAGCTTAAAATAGCAACCATTTATTATCTCACAGTTTCTGAGGTCTAGGAATCTGGAAGTTGTTTAGCTGGAGGTTCAGGATTAGGATGCTCATGAGATTGAAGTCAATATTTGAATTGATGGCAAAATTATCTCAGGACTCTCCTGGGGCTGACGGATCTGCTTCCAAGCTCATCTGCATGATTACTGGCAAGCCTCAGTTCCTTTCTGGTTATTGGCCAGAGACTTCAGTTCCTCACCACATGGGCCTCTGCACAGAGCTGCTCACAGCATGGCAGCTAGCTTTTCACAGAGTGAGTAATCAGACAGACAGAGGGAGATTGACTAAGACAGCAGAGAATCAGAGAGACAGAGAGAGATCTAAGACAGCAGAGCTCATGACAGATGGAAGACACTATAACCTAAATTCAGAAGTGACATACCATTGCTTCTGCCATATGCTATTGGTTATCCCAACCAACCTCGGTACAGTGTGGGACTACACAAGATTGTTAACAGCAGGTGGTGAGGATCATAGGGCACCCTCTGGGAGACTGGCTCCACACCCATCCAAATGGCTCTGGGAGGATTAGGCTTACCAGGGTGTCCAACTCATCCCAGTTTGCCCGGAACTGTCCCAGTTTTAAAACAGAAAGTCTGTATCCTGAGAACTCCTCTGAGTCTCAAGCAAACTGAGATGGGTGATCTGCAGATACTAGGAGGAATGATGAGAGATATTTCACAGGACATTAGACATTAACTCATTTGACCTCTTCACTGAGGGAGATCTACAGAGGAGAAGTGACTTGCCCAGGATCAAACAATGCGATGGGGCAGAGACCAAGCAAGATCCCAAGTCCCCTGCTTCCCAAACCAGTGCTTCCCTTGCTCCCCTCACCCCAATTCCACACTTTCATGATGAGCTCTAGCTCTTCCCTTGAGAATAAGAGTGTTCACAGTAGTTTAGTAAATTGTCACTTAGGAACCCACCATATCATTCTGTTTATTTTGCACTTCAATAAAGTGAGGCCATAGCCCAAACAGAAGTGGTCAGAGCCTAGGAAGGAAGAGACAAAAGGTGACCACCTGTATAACAAGTAAGCAGGACAGAAACAAGGCATGGTGGTGCATGCCTGTAGTTCCAGCTACTTCGGGAGGCTGGGGCAAGAGGATCACTTGAGCCCAGGAGTTTGAATCCAGCCTGGACAACATAATGAGACTCCATCTCGAAAGAAAGAAATAAGAAAGAAAAGAAAAGAAAGAAAAGAAAAAGAAAGGAAAGAAAGGAAGAAAAAGAATGAAAAAAGAAAAAAGGAAGGAAGGAAGGAAGGAAGGAAGGAAGGAAGGAAGGAAGGAAGGAAGGAAGGAAGGAAGGAAGGAAGGGGCAGAGAACAACCCAAAGCAGAAAGAAGATTTGGGCCAAGGTCTAAGGCTCTTACTCAAATTTCTAAAATATTTTAGGCAGATTATTTAACTTCTCTGAGCTCAGCTACCCCATCTATAAAATGGGTGTATGGCAAGTGTCTCTAATTTCCAGGCTTCTAGATTTCTCCAAGATAATACAAAAAAATTCGTGTTTCTCAACTCACCCCTGCTACTTAGGCTATGCTTAGGGGGCTTTGTCTTTCTCAACCTCACCTCAGTAAGGTGTCCAAACAAAAAGTCACAAAACCACAATGAGATACCATCTCACACCAGTCAAAATGGCTATTACTAAAAAGTCAAAAAATAACAGATGCTGGCAAGGTTATGGAAAAAAGGGACACATACACTGTTGGTGAGAATTTAAATTAGTTCAACCACTGTGGAAAGCAGTATGGTGATTCCTCAAAGAGCTAAAGGCAGAACTACCATTCGACCCAGGTTTCTGTATCCTATTCCTAGGATTCCAGGAATAGATAACCCAGGTTATCTATTTGGTATCCCAAGAATAGGATATCACTCTTATCCCCAGGTATAAGAATATACCTATTCCGCTGGGTATTCCATGGTATATATGTGCCACATTTTCTTTATTCAATCTGTCAATCATTGATGGGCATTTAGGTTGATGCCATGTCTTTGCTAGTGTGAATAGTGCTGCAATGAACATTGACATGCATGTGTCTTTATGGCAGAATGATATCTATTCCTCTGTGTACATACCAATCACGCAGATGAGCTTGGAAGCAGATCTGTAAGCCCCAGTAGGGTCCTGAGATGATTTTAGCCTCAACTGACAGATTGAATGGTGTATACCATTACTGGGTATGTTCCCAGAGGAATAGAAATAATTCTACCATAAAGACACATACATGTGAATGTTCACTGCAGCACTATTCACACTAGCAAAGACATGGAATCAACCTAAATGCCCATCAATGATAGACTGGATAAAGAAAATGCCATACATATACTGCATGGAATACTACACAGCCATAAAAAAAGAATAAGATCATGTCATTTGGGAAGATGGATAGAGCCAAAGGCTATTATCCTTAGCAAACTGATGCAGGAAAAGAAACCCAAATATCACATGTTCTTACTTACAAGTGGGAGCTAAATGATAAAAACTCATGAGCATAAAGAAAGGAATAACAGACACTGGGGTCTACTTGAAGATGGAGGGTGGGAGGAGAGAGAGGAGCAGAAAAGATAACTATTGGGTATTGGGCTTAATATCTGGGTGATGAAATAATCTGTATGACAAACTTCCATCACACAAGTTTACCTATATAACAAACCTGCAGATGTACTCTCGAACCTAAAATTAAAGTAAAAAAAAAGCCATCACTTAGTATGAAATATACCAATCTCCTAGCAGGCAAAAGTAAATGCAGACAGTTTTTGTCTTAAATGGAAATGGATATTGCCTAATCTACTTGGGATCTTGGCAGCTCAAGTGAACTAATGTGAGGGTATGAAAGCAGTGGTAAACTTTACAAAAATATGAACTAACTTATGTGTCTGTGGAGGCTTTCGGTCACTTTCCCAGAGTCTGATGTCATAATTTTCCCATGTCCTGATGCTCTGTTCTCTCCCTTTCTTAACATGCTGGGGCACTGTGCAGTGTGAGCCAGCCAGAATAAACTGAACCTCAGGGCACACTTCTTTGCTAGGAAGCAGGCTTGTAGGGGTGTGTGATATGGGGAAGCCTGACTCTTGGCCCCAGACTGATGATTAGTTAGGCTAGCTATGTCTCCCAAACAAAAAGAAGCAAACTCTTTCAAATACTGCAGGGGACTAACTTAACATCTGATTGGAAACAGGGGTGCTCCTTCCTTCTGCATGAGAGAGGCTGGTAGATGTCCTCAAGAGGCAAGAAGCACAAGGTTTCCCTTCTTCAAAGGGAACCCTGGGTTCTGTTTCTCTTTACCCAGAATAATAGTTTCAACTGCAATTTGAAAAGGCAGAGACCAAAGGGAACTCCAGGGACTTCCTTGTCTTTGAACCTCACTAAATAGCTCTGATTTCTTTTCTATTTGCTTACATAGATAATAATATTGCCAATAAATACAGCCCAGTGTATCCTCTGCCAAAAACTGGATTGATGCCTTAATAAAGGAAAAAAATTATATTTAGAAAAAGTAAATTTTACATTCCATATATAATGAGAGTGCACTGAGTGTGGAAAACTGGGCTTCAAGCCATGAGGGATGTAAAGACGAGTAGAACAAAGTTATTCAGCAGAAGTAGTTTATAGTGGAGAAAAACCGCTATGCCGTGGACAAGTGCAGCCAGGATGAACAAAAGGCTGAGTACGTAAATCTCCCGTTTCAGGGTTCTAGGAAGAAAGGCAGGCACCACTGTGTGAGAGAACTGCCTTGAAACTGACATCCAGAAAAGAGTCCTTGACAGGTTTGAAAAAAAAGAGGAAAAGCCCCATACAGTGGCCTCTTTCTTCAAAATACATCATTGAATTCCCTTTGATCACTTTCAACAATGGCAATCAGTATCTAGATTTGAGCTTGCGTTTAATTCCCCTACCTCCCAAATGCTAATTGAAATGACTGAAAACTTGTAATCTGGAAAACGCCACATCAGCAGTAGCAAATTGGGAAGGGTGAGGTCTTTGCAATGTCTAACCCCCCCTGGTCCTTCCCTGCCTTTCAGAATGCCATCTTCACGTGGTTTCCACCAACAATTCAATCTCAGGTTTTCCTCCTGCCTGGCTGGCCTCTCTTCCTGTATCCTCACCCTCTTCCTGACCTCTACATGCTGGGGAGCCACAAAACTCAGTCCTGGGACCTCCCCACCATCTATGCACACCCCCTAGTGGAACGTGTCCAGTCCCCCTAGATGCAGTCCAGCCACATCTTTTTAGACGACTGCAATCCCTGCTCCCATTCTTATCCTTCTGCTTCTATTCTTCACATGGCTGCTAGGATGCTCCTTTTAAAACCTAAGTCAGATCATGTCACTTGTATTCTCACACTCAACCATGGCTCCTATTCAATGCAAGTAAAAGACAAAAGTCCTGACAATGGTCTACAGGGCCCTACCTGATCTCACTCTGGATGCTGATATTAGTGTGTTCTCATGCTGCTATGAAGAACTGGCCAAGACTGGGTAATTTATAAAGAAAAGAGATTTACTTGACTCACAGTTCAGCATGGTTGGGGAGGCCTCAGGAAACTTACTATCATGACGGAAGGCAAAGGGGAAGCAAGGCACCTCCTTCACAAGGTGGCAGGAAGGAGAAGTGTCAAGCAAAGTGGGGAAGAGCTCCTTATAAAAACCATCAGCTCTTGTGAGAACTCACTATCGTGAGAACAGCATGGGGAAAACCTCCGCTATGATCCAATTACCGCCACCTGGTCTCTCCCTTGACACGTGGGGATTATGGGGATTACAATACAACAGGAGATTTTGGTGGGGACACAAATCCTAACCATATCTCTGTCTTTATGAACAATCTCCTCCTACACCTCCCTCCCTCGCTCCACTCCAGCCACCTTGGCCTTTCTAATGTTCCTTGAACATTCCAGATTCTCTCCTGCCTTGGGACATTTGCACATTCTGGGCCTTCTGCCTAGAACACTCTTCTCAGATACTCATACTTTTCACTCCTTCATTTCCTTCCAGTCTCTGCGCAAATGTCACCTTGCCAGAAATGCCTATCAAGGTCACTATTTAAAATAATGCCCTTTCCCTCCCCCGTTCTCTATCTCCGTAACCTGATTTTGTTTTCATTTAACATATGCCTATGTATCATTATGTTATATATTAATCTGTTAGCTTGCTGCCTGCCTTTCCCTTTAGAATATAAGTTCTGACTACTGTGACTCTAACCCTTAGAACCATGTCTGGGCACAGAAGGTACTAGGTAAATACTTGTGAATGAATAGATGAATTCATTAATAAATTAATCCATATGCCAATTACTCAATACCTTTTTTTTTAATATAGAGCACAGATAAGACCAAATAAGGGTGAGCATGTAAGGAAAAAACACTCCTAAATTGTGAGTGGACAGAATCTGCAGCAGATCTACAAAACACTCCAAGGCCTGGATCAGTAGGACTGGAGGAGAGGGCCATGCATGGCGCAGTTTCCCTTGGAAATCTCAGCCCTCCAAACAATTGCAGGAAGCACCTGATTCTCTAGGCAGTGAAGTAACAAGACAACCGCAGGGGATGCTGAGATGTGCTTCTCAGGTTGACTGAAGAACTGAGCCCTCCCTCCACTGCTGCTGGACATGCAGCCACTGGTCAGCTTTCTCTGGAAAGCACCTCAGCTAAAGAGAACCACTTTGCCCAAAGTCCACACCTGCTTCCAGGGCAGTTCACATCCAATGACTGTTAGATGTTCACCCCATCTCAAGGCAACTTCAAAGGGTCATTCCAGCTTCAGATGCTGCTGTGGGGTTGGCTGGGACCTCCTGAGGCTGTACCATGGCCCAGTTTTTCCCTCTACCCATCCTGCTTCCTTCCCATCTCTTCCACCAGTGTCGGCTGCAGGAATACTCTCCAATAAATTTCCTTCCTCCTAGTCTCCAGCTCAGAGACTACACTCAGGAAATGCAATCTACAACTACATTTCAGAGAGATTACAGTACTCTGTGTATGGTGGGCTGGAGGAGAACAGAATGAAAGTCTCTGAGACTAAAGATCAGGCAATGGCCAGGAGTGGTGGCTCACACCTGTAACCCCAGCACTTTGGGAGGCCAAGGCAGGGGGATCACTTGAAGCCAGGAGTTCGAGACCAGCTTGACCAACATGGCGAAACTCTGTCTCTACTAAAAACACAAAAATTAGCTGGGCATGGTGGCATGTGCCTGTAATCCCAGCTACTCAGGAGACTGAAGCAGAATCATTTGAACCTAGGAGGCAGATGTTGCAGTGAGTCGAGATTGTGCCACTACACTCCAGCCTGGGCAACAGAGTAAGACTCTGTCATAAAATAAAAATAAAAACAAAAATAAAAATAAAAATAAAGTATCAGGCAGTACCAGGTGTTACAATAGAGGAATGGTAAAATGATGGAATATATTCACTCGTTGGACTATTACACGGCAACTAAAAAAACTAAATCTAAGTATCCAAATGGAAAAATCTCAAAAGTATAATCTTCAGTTTATAAAAAGAGAAACTGCAGAATATATACAATGGTATGTTTTTTTATTTAAAAAAATATGCAAAAAAATAATACTATCTATTGTTTTCAGGAATGTCAAATGTAATACAAGCATAAAAAGCACAGACCTGAAGGACATCCACAATTTCATGATGGGGTTTGTTCTAAGAAGAGAAAGGAAGAATTAGGACTAAAAATAACACATGGCCAGGCGTGGTGGCTCACACCTGTAATCCCAGCACTTTGGGGGGCCGAGGTGGGTGGATCACCTGAGGTCAGGAGTTCGAGACCAGTCTGACCAATATGGTGAAACCCTGTCTCTACTAACAATTCAAAAATTAGCTGGTCGTGGTGGCGTGCGCCTGTAGTCCCAGCTACTTGGGAGGCTGAGACAGAAGAATTGCTTGAACCTGGGAGGCGGAGTTTGCCGTGAACCGCGACTGAGCCACTGTACTCCCACCTGGGTGACAGAGCGAGACTCCATCTCAAAAGAAAAGAAAAAAAAATGCTGTGGTGTTACAATTAACATAAAAAAATTGAAAAGAGTTAAAGTACCCAATAGAGAGATGCTTAAGCAGATCATTTTACACCACATGAAGGAATATTGTGTACCATAAAAGGTATATTTCCAAGAGACATAATAATGACATGCAAAATTGGCACATTACAAACATGGAAAGCAGGATCCTTAACTAGGTATACAATGTGCTTCTAATTTCATATGTGTGTCTATGTGTATATTTTATGCTTAGAAACCATATACACGAAGAAACAGGTTATAACATAAAATAATATCACCCCAGGTTTTAAAAATATCTATGCATATGAAAAACTGGAAGACCCATTTATTAAATATCAACATCATCTCTGGACTTGTGGAAATTAAAAGACAGTCATTTTTTCCCCCTTCTTTATCTACCCTATATTTTAGAAGGTGTATAACTGAGTCGAAGACGTAGGAACACCTCTTTAACAATTTCCTGAAACCCAAGGCTTCACTGTGAGTCACAGGAAAGAGCCTGAGACTTTAAATTATGAAACAGGTCCAGTGGTCAGGGAACCTAACTATGACAACCTAAGCCCATCCTGTTTAAATATCTAATGGGGCCACTGTTGCCATTTCTGAATGGGTTTAAGATGGCATAAGACAGGCCTCTGCTGAGCTGCCCTGTTCACAGTTGAAAGTAAAGCAGCCTCTACACCCAGCACGGAGGTCGGTCCTCAGATGGAGGCTTCCTTCCTGTGTAGCTTTCCAGCCTACCACCAGGAGAACAGTGGCTTCTCTCCTTCCTTGGCCTCCTGGAGCCTTGTTTGTCTTCTGCTCTCCTGTCACCATGTGCTGTACATCTCCCTTAACTTGAGCCTACCTGTAGGCCTTTGCATTTCAAAACTGCCTGATATCCTTCTGCTTACCCATTTACATTTTAGGTTTTTCAGTTGTGGTTATTTGTTTGTTTGAGGCAGGGTCTCACTCTGTTGCCCAGGTTGGAATGCAGTGGTATGATCATGGCTCACCGCAGCCTTCACCTCCCAAGCTCAAGCAATCCTTTCACCTCAGCCTCCTGAGTAGCTGGGACCACAGGCACACACCATATGCCCAGGTAATTTTTTTTTATTTTTTTGTAGAGACGGGGGTCTCACTATGTTGCCCAGGCTGGTCTTGAACTCCTAAGCTCCCATGAGCCTCCTGCCTTGTATTCCTAAAGTGTTGGCTTTACAGGCATTAGCCATTGTGCCCAGGCTTCTCACTTATTTTTGAACACTTGATCTTGGGCTCCAGAATGTTATCTTGCATTTCAAATTCTGCCCTATTTATCTAAGTGTGGGTCAGAAAAAGAAAATAAGAGCTCAGCATACCTACCATTACATGCCTCCATTTGCAAAGACTCAAAGTAATCCATTCTTTAACTTCATGAATGTTTCACAAGAGAACCAAGGCAACAAATCAGAGACAAATAGTACAGTGACCAACTTATTCCAGTGTGCCTGAGCTTTCCTGGTTTTAGCATGGAAAGGTTCACATCCCAGTAACCCCCCTTGTCCCAGGAAAACCAGGATGTTTGGTCACCCTGGAGAGGATCCAAATTCCTTTGGCAGTAGTATAGGGCATCCTCTCTGATGCTCAGAAGGGTTTGTTGATGAATTGGACAAAAACCTGGATATCGGGGGAATTTAGGAAAAAAAAAGTTTTATCTGGCAGCTAGATATAGGTTTAATGTAAATATTTAAATACTGTTAAAGGCAAATAGAGCACTTCCCTCAAACAACAATCTTGACTTCACAGTCTCCAAGGATCAAAGAACTTTGAGAAATTCACTGTATTTATTTCAAGGATATTATTCACTTTCTCACACTGTATCCTCTAATGAGGAATAAATTGATCATGTGTCTTCTATCTTAGTATTAGGAATAGCTCTGTTTCACTTGTGTAGCAGCCTTATTTTTTTTTATGGTCACTAAATTCTACAATTAATGCTGTCTTCCTTTTTACCTTTGTTGCTAAAAGCCAAAAGCCAAAAGCCAAATTTGCATTCAAGCCTTTTAGTGAAACATATGAGATATATGGAACATATTCTAGGCATTAACTTTGCCCATAGATTTATTTTCTTTTTCTTAGCCATATTTTCCCTTTTAATTTCTTATATTAGAAAACAACATTGCAGCCGGGCACAGTGGCTCACACCTGTAATTCCAGCACTTTGGGAGGCTGAGGCAGGCGGATCGCTTGAGGTGAGGACTTCGAGACCAGCCAGGCCAACTCCTGTCTCTACCAAAACTACTAAAATTGGCCGGGCATGGTGGTGTGTGCCTGTAGTCCCAGCTGCTTGGGAGGCTGAGACAGGAGAACTGCTTGAACCTGCGAGGCGGAGGTTGCAGTAAGGCAAGATCGCACCACTGCACTCCAGCCTGGGTGACACAGCCAGACGCCATCAAAAGAAAGGAGAGGAGAGGAGAGGAGAGGAGAGGAGAGGAGAGGAGAGGAGAGGAGAGGGAGAGAAAGGGAGAAAGGGAGAGAGAGAGAGAAAGGAAGGAAGGAAGGAAGGAAGGAAGGAAGGAAGGAAGGAAGGAAGGAAGGAAGGAAACAACATTGCATAATATTCATTCATTCTACAAATGATCATTGAAGAGACACTATTTCAGGTTCTAGGGAGAGAACAGTGAACAAAACCAAGTCCTTGCTCTCATGGAACTGACATTCTAGTGAAGACAGACAGACAAAATAAATAAATAAATACATTAGGTGGTATTAGGTGCCAAGAAGAAAGGTGAAGGGATGGAGAGTAAAGGCTTCTCCAGGGAGAGAGACCAATATATAGCACAGTATGGGGCTGCTATTGTAGATGGGTAGTCTGGGACAGCCTCTTAGATAAGGGGAATGTGAGCAGACACAAAGAAACTGAACAAGTGAGCTGTGAGGCAGAGAATAGCAAGTGCAAAGGCCCTGGGTCAGAAGACTGTTTACGTGCTCCATAATAGCTAAGCATCTAGCGTGCCTGCAGAGAAAGTATGGAGGAGAATTGGTAGGACCTGAAGCCAGAGAGGAAGGGAAGCCATATCAGAGAGGATATTGTGGACCCTGGATAGGACTTTGAGTTTTACTCTGATGATATGGGAGCCAGGCATGGCATGATCTGACATATACTGCAAAATCATCAGGCTGTTATATTGATAGAGGACAGTGGGGCAGGGTTAGGATAGTTGCAGGAAGATCAGAAACAAGGCAACTGAATGGTCCAGCTAGGAGATGCATGCAGGATAGTAGTAGTGGAGGCCATGAGCAGTGGTGGGGTTCTGGACACATTTTTGAAGGTAAGTCCAACAGGATATGCTAGGGGTTGAATGTAAAGTAAGAATAAAGGAGGGGACGTGAGAATGACTCTGAGAAACTAGAAATGGCACTGAAGCAGGTAGCATGGCATAATGCAATGGCTCTCAACCCTGGTTGCCCATTGGAATCATCTGAGGAGCTGGGAAACCCTATGAGTGCTTCGCCCTACCTCCTAGAGAATCTGTTTTACTGGTCGAGGGTAGGGCCATCCACATGTCCCTTCTTTCACTCATACCTTACATCCAACCCCTAGTAGAGATGCACATGCCTAGGAGGGAAAGGCAGTGGGATCAAGCCTGAGTGAACTTGAGGGATCCCTTGGCCAACACTGAGGACCAGGAATGGCTCGGCCCCATGAAGGGTTTACAATGGCTTTGAGATGAGGATTAGTTCCTCAGGGCCCTTCCTATTCCACACCACACCACAGCCACATTATATACCTTGAGGATTAGCATCTCCATAAGAAAACTGTGAATAGACTCATCTTTCTTCTGATACCTTAATCTCTCAATCATCTACTTTAATAACCATTTTTGTAAAATCAAATATGAAAAGTTAAGAATAGAGACCATGCTCACTAAAGCGATTAACAGTCACACTGAAATGCTAATTCAAAGAATCTGCACTCCAATCTCCCATGACAAAGCAATGCCTCAGATTCTTTAGGAATCAGAGTGCAGGGCCAAGGTGATGAATGTGGTTGCACAGTTATCCAGCCTCATACATCTGCATCCCTGAGGAGTTGTTCTGCCTTCCGTTAGTCAGCACACTCTCCAAGCCCAATATAAATGAGCTTAGTCAAGAGCAGAATTAATCAACTCAATAACCAAGTCATGGGAAAGGCAGCGATGGAGCCAGCTTCAGAAATTACTGGAACCCTGAGCTCTCTCTTCCTCTTGTGGTTCCTTATGCTGGTTTCATTTGCTTCAGATTCACTTTCACTGTGGACCATGGTTTATGCCTTCACAACACTCTCACATTAAGAAAAGCAGGCTTCTCTCTCCCAGCCCCAATTTGAAAATATACTAGAAGAGGATTTTTATTTCCCTAGCTTGGGTTGTGTGCCCATCCTTTTGGCCAGGAGGTCAAGTTCTGTTACCACGTAACAAGGAGAAGGGCTGAGCAAATAAAAGTAGTAGAGGTCTACAATTCCCCTCCACCACAGCTCATGTTTATTCAGTCACTGTTCTCTGAGAAAGTGGTCATCAAAGTGCACTTTGTGGCTACAATGGCCACAGAGGCAGAAGGTCTGGGTTAAGAAATATCTAAGACTGCTTAATCTGTGTTCCCCCCTCATAGACTCATGAATCCTTTCTCAAGCAGGCATAAATCAATGCAATTGAATCATTTTTGTTTTGTTTTGTTTTTACAAAATACTTTGTCTAGAAGGCTGAATTTTAATCTAAGCAAATTGTTTCTGGCGGTTATAGGATAACTAAGGGTCATTGCTCTAGATCACTCTACAAGCCAACTTTCCTTCTCTGATTCTAGATCTATTCAGGGAGCATCTCCACTGTGAAAAACATTTATGATAATTTGCTGCCACTACATGGACTTCCACAAACTCAACCTTCCTTAACCCCAGAAACCATAAACTTCCAAAAATGATGACAAGGGGAAGAGATGAAAGATGTGGGAGCAATGTGGCATAAATCCCAACCCACTCCTCTGCTCTCCCCACTGTATGGATGGAGGTGCTGAGGAAGCTGGTGGGGTGAGGAGAGGCCTGAGAACTCTCACTGATAGCCTCCAATTTGGAGTGACGTTGATCTAAGTAGGTGATTGTGTGGCCTGGGGAAAATGTACAATAAAAACCAATGTTGATAGGGCCCTGACTTACCACACCAGTAGCGGGGCACCCAGTGGAATGGGTAAGGGGCCTGAGGGCTGTAAGAACAGACTCCAGGCCTCAAAGCTGAGTTAGAAGAATGACATGAAGTCAAAGAGGGGTCCCCCACTGCAATCACCCAGGAAAAAGACACAACCCCTCCTGCTTGTGGAGGGAGCCCTGGAATGGCCCGATAAACAATCTTTCAGATCAGAGTCAAGTCCAGGTCTTCAGTCAAGGCTGAGAAAAACTCTTTGACATTTCCTCCTTCCCACACTGTATCGTTGGGTCCAGGGACGCAGAGGAGCCTGTAAGCTATTCTCAGACTATAGCCATGCAGGGAGGGCCAAGCTGGGAGAGGGAAAATTATTTTTTAAAAGGTGAAAGAGATACTACTACTAATAAGCACCACATCAACATTTTCACAAGTGACTCTTCCAATCCTTCAAAGAGCGCTTCATCCTGATGTCACTTTCACTGTTCCACAGCCTCAAATACCTGAAAACAAAAGAATAAAAAAGAAAACTGAGAGATGTCACAAATTTAAATGGGCTCACAATCTAGGAAGGTGACTAAGACAGGTGACACTGACCACCTAAAAGCACAGGACTGAACATTTGTGAGTGGCAATACTGGAGATTGGAAAGCATCATCAGTGCAAAGGAAACTACCACCTCTCCACCCCATCAGCCTTTTTAGTGAAGCAATATGGTTAATCAAGAGAAGCTGTAGATCCAGGTGTTTCTGTTTAATGCCCCTATTTTGAAATATCAATAGGACAAAAAGTTTGTCAGCCAACTGAATGTGGCCCATAGTCAATCAGTTTTTGGATCTCTCCCCATTAATGAAGTACACTTATAAATATTGACCCAAAATCTTTATTAATTTTATTTTATTATTATTCCTTTTCAGAGATAAGGTCTTGCTCTGTCAGCCAGGCTGGAGTGCAGTGGCACAATCATAGCTCACTTCAGCCTAAAACTTCTGGGCTTAAGTGATCCTCCCACCTCAGGCTCCCAACTAGCCAGGACTACCTGTGTGCACCACTACATCCAGCTAATTGTTTTAGTTTTTTAGAGAGACAGAGTTTTGCTGTGTCACCTAGGCTGGTCTCAAACTCCTGGACTTAAGTGATCCTCCTGCCTCAGCCTCTCAAAGTGCTGGGAGTATAGGCATGAATCACTGCATCCAGTCTCCATTTTTTTTTTAGTCAGCAAATGAATGTTGGCAATTCATTAAAAGAATAACTTAAAATGACGAAATGAGATGAGTGACTCATACGTCCAGATTTCAAAACTTACAAAACAATAGTAAGCAAGACTGTGTGGTACTGGGTCAAGGAGAGACACATAGATCAATAAACCAGAATCAGGAGTCTAGAAGTAAGCCCTCGCATTTGAGGTCAATGATTTTCTACAAAACTGCCAAAACAATTCAATGGGAAAAGAATAACTTTTTCTACAAATGCTGCTGGGACAATTGAATATCTACATGCAAAACAATGAACTTGGATCCTTATCTTACACCATACTGAAAAATTAATTCAACTTGGATCAAAGACCTAAATAAGGCCAGGGGCGGTGGCTCATGCCTGTAATCTCAGCACTTTGGAAGGCTGAGGCAGGTGGATCACCTGAGGTCAAGCGTTCAAGACCAGCCTGGCCAACAGGGTGAAACCCTGTCTCTACTAAAAATACAAAATTAGCTGGGCATGGTGGTGCATGCCTGTAATCCCAACTATGTGGGAGGCTGAGGCAGGAGAAGTGCTTGAACCTGGGAGGCAGAGTTTGCAGTGAGCCAAGATCACATCATTGCATTCCAGCCTGGACAACAAGAGCAAAACCCTGCCTCAAAAAAAAAAAAAAAAAAAAAAAAAAAAAAACTTAAATATGAGAGCTAAAACTGTAAAACTCTTAGGAGAAAACATAGGTGTAAATCTTTATGACCTTGTACTGGGTAATAGTTTCTTAAATACGGCATTAAAAACACAAGCAACTAAAAAAATAGATAAATTTGACTTTATCAAAATTTAAAAATTCTGTGCTGCAAAAAATACTATCAAGAAAGTAAAAAGCCAAGCCACAGAATGGGAGAAAATACTTGTAAATTGTGTATTTGATAAACTACTTGTATTTAGAATATGTAAATAACCCTTAAACTCAATAATAAAATGACAAATAACCCAACTAAAAACTGGGCAAACGGCCAGATGTGGCAGCTCATGCCTGTAATCCTAACACTTTGGGAGCCCAAGGCAGGAGGATTGCTTGAGCCCAGGAATTTGAGGCCAGCCTGGGCAACATGGCAAATCCCAGTCTTTACAAAAAATGCAAACATTAGTTGGGTGTGGTGGCACATGCCTATAGTCCCAGTTATTCGGGAGGCTGAGATGGGAGGATTTCTTGAGCCGAGGAGGTGGAGGTTGCTGTGAGCAGAGATGGTGCCACTGCACTCCAGCCTAGGCAACAGAGCAAGACTCTGTCTCAAAAAACCCAAAAACCAAAAAACAAAACAAACAAACAAAAAATTTAAAAATTAAAAAAAAATTGGGCAAAGGCTCTGAATAGATTTTTCTCCAAAGAAAATAAACAAGTGGCCAATATACACATGAAAAGATGTTCAACATCATTAGTCATTAGGGAAATGCAAATCAAAACCACAATAAAATATCATTTCACTTCCACTGTAATCAAAAAGATAGACAATAAAAACTATTAGCAAGAATGTGGAGAAATTTGAAGCCTCATACATTGCTGGTGGAAATGTAAAATGTTACAGCTATTTTGCAAAACATTTTGGTAGTTCCTCAAAAAGTTAAACGCAAAGTTACCATAACCCAGCAATTTTACTCCTAGATATCTACCCAAGATAAATAAAAACCAATGTCCACACAAAGACATAAATGTTCATAGTAGCAGTACTCAAGATAGCCAAAAAGTGAGGACAACGAAAGTTTCCTTCAATTGGTAAATAAAGTGTTATATCTATACAACGAAATATTATTCAGCTATAAAAAGGAATGAAATACTGATACATGCTACCACATGGATGAACCTTGAAAATATACTAAGTAAAAGAAGGCAGATGAAAAGACCACATATTGAATGATTTCCATTATATGAAATGTCCAGAATAGGCAAATCCATAGAGACAGAAAGCAGATTAATGGTTGCTAGGGGCTGAGGATTGGGGAAGGGGTTGGGGGTGGCTGCTAATGGGTATAGGGTTTCATTGTGGAGTGGTGAAATGTTCTTGAATTAGATAGTGGTGATGGTTGCACATTTTGTGAATATTAAAGTGTACTAAATTGTACACTTTGAGAGAGTGAATTTTATGGAACGTGAACTATATCTTAATAGAAATATCAATTTAAAAAATAAGAGAACTTGATAAGGTGACTAGTTACACAAGTGATATAGAAAAATTATTTTTCTATTGAAATAATGAAGTATAATGGGAAAAATCTCCCGCGGTACAACAATAAGTACAAAGACAAAATACCTAGTAATAAACTAGGCAGGAATTTGTTTAGAACCTATAGAAAGAAACCTTTTAAAATACGAGTAAATGGAAACATATCTTCATCTTTGATCGGAAATGTTTATTTTTTCTTTGAATCATTTCTATAGTCATGAGTTTCCAAAGACAATATTAAAAACGTTGTTTTGAAACTTAAGAATCAAAATTTATCTAGAAAAAGTTATCTGGAAAATCCATCTGGAAAATATGATATCAAGAGATTTTGTTTGGAAACTGAACAAGAACTATAATTTATCTGTAAAAATAAAATTTATCATGCAGAATACTCAGGTAAAAAAAAGAGAAATGGACTTGTAGAGAATGGAAAGAACTATTCCTAAAATATATTATCTAGGTATAATAATAATAATAATAAAACCTATTTTTACAAAAGAAGAAATAGACCAGTAGAACAGAATACAGGGCCCATAAACAGGCTTAAATACATACAGGAATTTAACTTATAATATAGCTAGTATTTAAAATAGGAAAATTAAAAATTAGTCAATAAATGATGTAGAGATAACTGAGTCTTTGGAAAAAAAATAATCTGGATCCCTACTTTACTCTTCATATCAAAATAACTAATGGATCAAAACTTTGTTTTTCTTTTAGCACTTTGATTTTTTTTAATTTTTCTATATTTAGGGAGTACAAGTACAGGTTTCTTACATGCATATATTGCACAGTGGTGAAGTCTGGGCCTTTAGTGTACTCATCACCCAAATAGTGAACATTGTACCTAATAGGTAATTTCTCAGTCCTCACCCCACTCCCACCCTCCCACCTTTTGTAGTCTCATATGTCTATTATTCCACTCTGTGTGTCCATGTGTAGCCACTGTTTAGCTCCCACTTATAATTGAATATGTGGTATTTGACTTTCTGCTTCTGAGTTATTTCACTTAGGATAATGGCTTCCAGTTTCATCCATGTTGCTGCAAAAGACATGAGTTCATTCTTTTTTATGGCTGAGTAGTATTCCATGGTGTAAGTGCATGTGTATATATATTATGTATGTGTATATATACATACATAATATATAATGCATTATATACAGTTATGTGTATGCATATATATACACATATATATATCACATTTTCTTTATTCCTCCATTGATAAATATTTAGGTTGATTCCACATCTTTGCTACTGTGAATAGTGCTGCAATAAACATACAAGTGCAGGTATCTTTTCAATATATTATTTCTTTCCCTTTGGGTATATGCCCAATAGTGGGACTGCTGGATCAAATGGTAGTTCTATTTTTAGTTCTCTGAGAAATCTCCATACTGTTTTCCACAAAAGTTGTACTAATTTACATTCCTACCAACAGTGTACAAGCATCCTTGCCAACATCTTTCTCTGCATCATCTTTCTCTGCATCTTTGCCAACATCTGTTGTTTTTAGACTTTTTAATAGCCATTCTGACTAGTATAAGATGGTATCTCATTGTGGTTTTAATTTGCATTTCTCTGGTGATTAGTGATGTTGAGCATTTTTTCATATGTTCATTTGTCACTTGTATGCCTTTTTTTGGAAAATGTCTGTTTATGTCCTTTGCCTACTTTTTAATTATGTTTTTTGTTTTTTTCTTTTGTTTTTTTCGTATTGAATTGTTTGAGTTCCTTGTAGAATCTGGATATTAACCCTTTGTTGGATAGATGCATAGTTTACAAATATTTTCTTCCATTCTGTAGGTTATGTTTACTCTAATGATTTTTAATTTTGTTGTGCAGAAGATTTTTAGTTTAAGTTCCATTTGACTATTTTAGTTTTTGTTGTGTTTGCTTTTGAGGACTTGGTCATAAATTCTTTGCCTAAGCCAGTGTCCAGGAGAGTTTTGCCTAGGTTTTGTTCTTGGATTTTTTGTTCTTGGATTTTTTAGGTCTTTAATCCAATTTAGTGAATTTTTTTATTGTAAAAGGTATGGGTCCAGTTTCATTGTTCTGCAGATGACTATTCAATTTTCCCAGCAACATTTATTGAAGAGGATGTCATTTCCCCAGTGTATATTTTTGTTGACTTTGTTGAAGATTAGCTGATTGCAGATAAGTGGCCTTATTTCTGGGTTCTCTGTTCTGTTCCGTTGATCTATGTGTCTATTTTCATACCAGTATAATGCTATTTTGGTTACTACAGTTTTGCAGTATAATAGAAAAGAAAAAACAAGCCAAACCCAAAGTTAGCAGGAGAAAAGAAATAACAAAGATCAGAGTAGAGCTAAATGAAATAGAGACAAAAAAAATTACAAAGGATCAATGAAACAAAAATTGGTTCTTCAAAAAGATAAAATTGATAAACCATGGCCAGGCACAGTGGCTCACACCTGTAATCCCAGCACTTTGGGAGGCTGAAGTGGGCAGATCACCTGAGGTCAGGAGTTCAAGACCAGCCTGGCCAACATGGTGAAACCCTGTCTTTACTAAAAATACAAAAATTAGCCAGGTGTGGTGGTGGGTGCCTGTAATCCCAGCTACTCAGGAGGCTGAGGCAGGAGAATTGCTTGAACCTGGGTGACAGAGGTTGCAGTGAGCTGAGATCGCACCACTGCACTGCAGCCTGGGCAACAGAGTGAGACTCTGTCTCAAAAAAAAAAAAAAAAAATTGATAACCATTACCTAGACTAACCAAGAGAAGAGAGAAGATCCTAATAAATACAATCAGAAATGAAAAAGGAGACATTACTAATAATATCATAGAAATACAAAAGATTATGAACAACTATATGCTCACAAACTAGAAAACCTAGAGGAAATGGACAAATTCCTGGAAACATGCAACCCCTCAAGATTGAGGCAGGAAGAAATAGAACCCCTGAACAGACCAATATTGGTAGCAAAACTGAATCAGTAATAAAAAAATCTTCCCCCAATAAAAGCCTAGGACCAGATGAATTCACAGTCAAATTCTACCAAACATACCAAGAAGAATTAACACCAATCCTCCCGAAACTATTCCAAAAACCTGAGGTGAAAGGAAGTCTCCCTAACTCACTCTACAAGGCCAATATCACCCTGATACCAAACAGACCAGGACACAACAAAAAAAGAAAACTGTAGACCAACATTTTTATTAATATAGATGCAAAAATCCTCAACAAAATAGTAGCAAATTGAATATAATAACACATCAAAAAGATAATATACCATGATCAGGTGAGATATATCCCAGTAATGCAAGGATGGTTCAACATATGCAAATCAATAAACATGATACATCACATTAACAGAATTAAGGACAAAAACCATATGATCATCTCAATAGATGCAGAAAAAAATCTGATAAAATTCAGTATCCTTTCATAATAAAAATTCTCAGCAAACTAGACATAAAGGAACATGCTTCAACATAATAAAGGCCATCTATGACAAACCCACAGCCAATATCATACTTAATGGGGAAAAGTTGAAAGCATTCTAAGAACTGGAACAAGACAACAATATCCACTTTTACCACTCTTACTTAACTTGTATTCTAGAAGTCCTCACCTGCTCAATCAGGCAAGAGAAAAAAATAAAAGGCATCCAAATTAGAAAAAAGGAAGTCAAATTATTCTTGTTGCTGATGACATGATCTTATATCTAGAAAACCCTAAAGACTCCACCAAAAAACTCTAAGATTTGATCAACAAATTTAGCAAAGTTTTAGGATACAAAATTATTGTGCAGAAATCAGTAGCATTTCTATACACCAAAAATAATCCAGCTGAGCACCAAATCAAAAGGCAATCCCGCTAACAATAGCTATTTAAAAACATATAAAATATGTGAATACATTTAACCTAGGAGGTGAAAGATCTCTACACGAAGAACTACAAAACACTGGTGAACAAAATCATAAATGACAAACAAGTGGAAAAATCCCATGCTCATGGATTGGAGGACTCAATATTATTAAAATGACCATACTGCCCAAAGCAATATACAGATTCAACACAATGCTTATCAAATTACCAAGGTTATTTTTCACAGAATTAGAAAAAAAACTAAAATTCATATAAAACCAAAAGAGAACCTGAATAGCCCAAGCAATCCTGAACACAAAGAACAAAGCTGAAAGCATCACATTCCTTGACTTCAATTATACTCTATGGATCAAAATTCTAAACAAAAAACAAATGATAAGACTTTTTAAATAAATAATTTATTATAATCTTCTAGGATGAACACCTACTAAGCCCAGAGACAAAAAGGAAAAAATTAATTTCATTACAGAAAAATGTTTGGCTTTTATACAGCAAAAAAAATTACAAATGAAATCAAAATATATATGACAAACTGATTAAAATATTTGAAGCACATATGAAAACAAGATAACTTTTTAATTTATGAAGAATGTATACAAATCAGTAAGAAAAAACTCATCAATCTGATTAAAAAGAGGGCAAAGTGTGTTAACAGACTCGTAACAGAAAAATAGATACAAACGACTAAATTAGCATTTGAAAGTATTTAACCACATTTATCATTTTAAAAAATGAAATAGAAAATAAAATAAGATACCATTTTTCATCCTTCAAATTGGCAAAAATACAAACACTAGCAAGGGCATGAAATCACTGGCATTCTTATCACAGCCGGTGTATACATCGAGGCAGCATTTTGGAATGGCACTTGAGCAATAGCTGCCAACATCTCATTCATTTGTGAAACACATGCATCTTCCACAACTAGAAGTTTACCCTACAGTTACACTGACCAAAGACTACCAAGATCACATGTGAGCAAGAATGCTCTTGGCCAACTTCTGGTTCTTGTAACAGCTAGACAAAATAAACAAAAACAACCAAACAAGCCAATAGCAAGGGACAGATTAAATAACTCACCACCTCCCTCACCACCCTGATACGAATGCCTCCAGCATGACCTCTGGATGGAATTTTTCGGTAGCCTGTAAATCGTTCCTCGTATGTCCTCTCTTGTTCTCCCCACCTTGCCCAAGTCCATTCCTCATTTTGTAGTCAGAGGTGTCTTTTCAAAATGTAAATCTAATCATTTTACAAATGCACACGTGCACACACATACACACACTGCATAATATACTTTCAAAGTCTTTCCACTGCTCCAAGAAAAAACCCACCCCAACTTCTTACCATGACCTACAAGGTACTGCCATGTCCAGTCTACCTGCCTCTCCAGCCTTATTTTGGGCTGCACTCCACCCTCAATTTCACTCCCTCACACTCACAGTGCTACCTCCACTCCAGGACCTTTGCATATGCTATTCTATCTGCTTAGAGGTTCTTATTTTTTATTCTTTTGTGTGTTCATTTATGTATATATGTATGTGAGTACATCCAGAGTCATATTTTTTACTTTATACTTTCCTGTAATTAAACTACAACTAAGAGATGCTATAAGCAACCTTGAAGTAACAATAAGTCCATTATTCCTACTGTTTGCTTGGCCTTTCCCCAAAGCAATCACATTCTGACATAATCTTGAATTGCTTATTGTACAGACAGCTAACCCTCCTCCTGCCCTTATTTACTGACCATCAATAATGCGGGTGTCTGCCTAACAAGGATACTCCTTTCTCTTTTCATTTCCACAGAAAAGAAACCCAGCTGCCAGATGCCTCCTTTGCAGGCCTTCTGGCCAACCCCACATATGTTAGGAGCTGGGGGGGCAGAGACAAACCCTGCATTGTAATCGCAGTTCCTCTGACTGTGCCTGTCCAGAGAATCTCCAACCAAACTCCAAACCATACATCTTATCAACTACTTTGTCTGAAAAACAATTTTTTTTAAGTTGTATTATGCTTTCTTCTTGATGATCCACCACCAGAAAAAGATATCGGAGTGGGTACCAGATGTAATAAAAATCCTGTTGAATAATTTGGGCAGCACTTTAAAGATGACATATTTAAAGAAAATTGTAATCAGTGACCGAATTTGAGCGCCGTGTTGAAATGGAAAATAGTGTATCTGGAATACCATTCTCTAGGGACAGGATTTGCAGGGAAAGTCTGTGGGGTGGGTTTCTTGGTGCTATAAGAATTACATTAAACTCCCCTCTCCTCAAAGTCAATAATTTGACTTTAAAGCTGTCTTAGTCTGTTTGGGCTGTATAACAAAATATCATCAACTGGGTAGCATATAAAACAACAATAATTTATTTCTCACAGATCTGGGGGCTGGGAAGTCCAAGATCAAGGTACTGACAGATTCAGTGTCTGGTGAGGGTGTGTTCCTCATGGACTGTGCTTCTTGCTGTGTCTTCACATGGTGAAAGAGGCAGAAGAGGCAGACAAGCTCTCTTGGGCCTCTTTTACAAGGGCACTTATCTTATTCTTGAAGGCTCTATTGTCATGACCTAATCACCCCCTGGAGTCCCCACCTCCTAATACTATCATCTAAGGGGTTAAGTTTTCAATGTATAAGTGGGGAGGGCAGGGGGAGTGAGGGACATAAACATTCACAACCACAACACAGACCACAACAAAGCCAAGCTTTATTTTATTTTATTTTTTATTAAGAGATATTCTTTATTATTTTTATTTATTTTTTTTATTATTATACTTTAAGTTCTAGGGTACATGTGCATAACATGAAGGTTTGTTACATATGTATACTTGTGCCATGTTGGTGTGCTGCACCCATCAACTCATCAGCACCCATCAACTCGTCATTTACATCAGGTGTAACTCCCAATGCAATCCCTCCCCCCTCCCCACTCCCCATAATAGGCCCCAGTGTGTGATGTTCCCCTTCCCGAGTCCAAGTGATCTCATTGTTCAGTTCCCATCTATGAGTGAGAATATGAGGTGTTTGGTTTTCTGTTCTTGCGATAAGTTTGCTGAGAATGATGGTTTCCAGCTGCATCCATGCCCCTACAAAGGACACAAACTCATCCTTTTTTATGGCTGCATAGTATTCCATGGTGTATATGTGCCACATTTTCTTAATCCAGTCTGTCACTGATGGACATTTGGGTTGATTCCAAGTCTTTGCTATTGTGAATAGTGCCGCAATAAACATACATGTGCATGTGTCTTTATAGCAGCATGATTTATAATCCTTTGGGTATATACCCAGTAATGGGATGGCTGGGTCATATGGTACTTCTAGTTCTAGATCCTTGAGGAATCACCACACTGTTTTCCATAATGGTTGAACTAGTTTACAATCCCACCAACAGTGTAAAAGTGTTCCTATTTCTCCATATCCTCTCCAGCACCTGTTGTTTCCTGACTTTTTAATGATTGCCATTCTAACTGGTGTGAGATGGTATCTCATTATGGTTTTGATTTGCATTTCTCTGATGGCCAGTGATGATGAGCATTTTTTCATGTGTCTGTTGGCTGTAAGCATGTCTTCTTTTGAGAAATGTCTGTTCATATCCTTTGTCCACTTTTTGATGGGATTGTTTGTTTTTTTCTTGTAAATTTGTTTGAGTTCTTTGCAGGTTCTGGATACTAGTCCTTTGTCAGATGAGTAGATTGCAAAAATTTTCTCCCATTCTGTAGGTTGCCTGTTCACTCTGATGGTAGTTTCTTTTGCTGTGCAGAAGCTCTTTAGTTTAATGAGATCCCATTTGTCCATTTTGGCTTTTGTTGCCATTGCTTTTGGTGTTTTAGACATGAAGTCCTTGCCCATGCCTATGTCCTGAATGGTATTACCTAGGTTTTCTTCTAGGGTTTTTATGGTATTAGGTCTAACATTTAAGTCTCTAATCCATCTTGAATTAATTTTCATATAAGGAGTAAGGAAAGGATCCAGTTTCAGCTTTCTACTTATGGCTAGCCAATTTTCCCAGCACCATTTATTAAATAGGGAATCCTTTCCCCATTTCTTGTTTTTCTCAGGTTTGTCAAAGATCAGACGGTGGTAGATGTGTGGTATTATTTCTGAGGACTCTGTTCTGTTCCATTGGTCTATATCTCTGTTTTGGTACCAGTACCATGCTGTTTTGGTTACTGTAGCCTTGTAGTATAGTTTGAAGTCAGGTAGCGTGATGCCTCCAGCTTTGTTCTTTTGACTTAGGATTGTCTTGGAGATGCGGGCTCTTTTTTGGTTCCATATGAACTTTAAAGTAGTTTTTTCCAATTCTGTGAAGACACTCATTGGTAGTTTGATGGGGATGGCATTGAATCTATAAATTACCTTGGGCAGTATGGCCATTTTCATAATATTGGTATCTCTTGTCCATGAGCATGGAATGTTCTTCCATTTGTTTGTGTCCTCTTTTATTTCACTGAGCAGTGATTTGTAGTTCTCCTTGAAGAGGTCCTTTACATTCCTTGTAAGTTGGATTCCTAGGTATTTTATTCTCTTTGAAGCAATTGTGAATGGAAGTTCATTCATGATTTGGCTCTCTGTTTGTCTGTTACTGGTGTATAAGAATGCTTGTGATTTTTGCACATTAATTTTGTATCCTGAGACTTTGCTGAAGTTGCTTATCAGCTTAAGGAGATTTTGGGCTGAGATGATGGGATTTTCTAAATATACAATCATGTCATCTGCAAACAGGGACAATTTGACTTCTTCTTTTCCTAACTGAATACCCTTGATTTCTTTCTCTTTCCTGATTGCCCTAGCCAGAACTTCCAACACTATGTTGACTAGGAATGGTGACAGAGGGCATCCCTGTCTTGTGCCAGTTTTCAAAGGGAATGCTTCCAGTTTTTGCCCATTCAATATGATATTGGCTGTGGATTGTCATAAATAGCTCTTATTATTTTGAGATACGTTCCATCAATACCGAATTTATTGAGAGTTTTTAGCATGAAGCGCTGTTGAATTTCATCAAAGGCCTTTAAAGCAGTGTGTAGAGGGAAATTTATAGCACTAAATGCCCACAAGAGAAAGCAGGAAAGATCTAAAATTGATACCCTAACATCACAATTAAAAGAACTAGAGAAGCAAGAGCAAACACATTCAAAAGCTAGCAGAAGGCAAGAAATAACTAAGATCGGAGCAGAACTGAAGGAGATAGAGACACAAAAACCCTTCAAAAAAATCAATGAATCCGGGAGCTGGTTTTTTGAAAAGATAACAAAATTGATAGACCACTAGCAAGACTAATAAGGAAGAAAAGAGAGAAGAATCAAATAGATGCAATAAAAAATGATAAAGGGGATATCACCACCAACCCCACAGAAATACAAACTACCATCAGAGAATACTATAAACACCTCTATGCAAATAAACTAGAAAACCTGGAAGAAATGGATAATTTCCTGGACACTTACACTCTCCCAAGCCTAAACCAGGAAGAAGTTGAATCCCTGAATAGACCAATAGCAGGCTCTGAAATTGAGGCAATAATTAATAGCCTACCAACCAAAAAAGTCCAGGACCAGATGGATTCACAGCTGAATTCTACCAGAGGTACAAAGCCAAGCTTTAAATAAGAGATTTGTTCCTAAAAGGTTTCTCTTGTTCTCCACTAGGTGTGTTGGCATATTCCTTGATAGTACCCCTCAGGAAAGAGCTATGTGGATGGGCTACCCCATCATCTGCCCACAACCTGCAACAGTGACCCCTGTCATCTCAGAATAGAGAAGTGCATACTGCAGAAGAAGTGGAGCTGTAGGGGCATTTAGGGGGTTGGTGTCCTTTGTAAATTCTTCACGGAGAAATGCCCAGGAAAATAGACACCAGGCTATTAGTGAAGAGCTTTATTTGTACAGCTTATTCCCAATGACGGATTTTCACCGGATGGTTTATTAGGAGGTGCTTGTATGTAAGGAGTTGCTTGTATGTAAAATGCCTGTATATCACCAGCTGAAGAACCTGGCAACAGCAATAGCTGCTGACTTCAGACAGACAATAAGCCTCATGGTGAAGAGAGCTGATTTCGGCTTCCCACAGACAAAGCAGCTATCTGAGATCAGCAAAAGGGCCCTAGTGTCCCACGGAATTTACTGACACAAAATACCAAGACCCCACGGAATTTACTGACACAAAATACCAAGATATGGGGCAGGAGGTCGTTCTCAAACAGGCTCAATTTCATAAATGCAAATTTAAACAGATTTTCAAAAAAATAATAAAACAAAACAGACTTTCTCTTCTCTGAGTTTCCTTTTGCCCAACTGTAGAATAGGGGTGAACCAGGAGACTCTAAGAGGCTTGCCAGCTTTGCTATTCTGCTGTTCTATTGCCAAATCCAGGGACTCTCCTAAATCTTAGACTAGAGTTTGCCCCAACCCTGTTCCTTGGCTGAGTGGCCAGGGGGTCCTCAGAGTCTGGCCCATATGTCCATGGGTGGTCTTCATACTCTTCAAGGCCTGATGTGTGTGCCCCTCTATACTGAGAAATGGTCACTGTCGTAGGTTGTGGGCACTTGACATGGGCAGCCCCTCTTCCCTAAAGAGTACTTTTGGGGAAGATGCCATCTCAGCTACTGGAGACATATTGGAAGCCAGGCTTTGACCATTATCCCTAAATATGCAAATATATTCTGAGTCTGAACAAAGGGCCTGCAACTGGAAACAAAGAAGATGCTAACAGAAAGAATAGCCAAGGGTAGATTTTTCAAGGGTCTCACTAAGGAGTTTAGAGATTTATTCAGCAGGCTTTGAGAGCCAAGGTTTTTAAACAGGTAGCTTCTTCACAAAGATTAATCTGGTTGTGGAAGTGTAGGTGCATTAGACTGGGGAGAAATAAGAGCTTGAGATTTACTTAGAAAAGGCCTCTTTTGTTGGGAAAGGCCACAAAAGAGGTAGTGAACCAGAGAGTGGGAATAGGAAGAGGGAGAGACACAAGACTCCTGGGAGAAAGTTCATTGTAAAATTGGCTTTGGGAATCATGGAAGAGAGATAAATCAAAAATGGTTTCAAGAGCTTCAGAATCTTTTGTGGCAGCCTGAACACAAAAACACAGAACCCACCATCCTCCACGGAGTCCCAGGTCTGACCATGAGAGCATCATGCCTAGTCACTTTGCTGATTGTTTTTATCCTCTTCTTGTCCCCAGAAAACACTCCACCACCACCCCATCCCTGAGCCACAAAAAAGCTTGACACCCGGTGACGCTGGCCCAAAGTGAGAGTAATTTAACCCAGTGGATCCTGGCTGGTTCAGCTGGGAGGTCCGTGGACTGAATGTAGTATAGCTTATTTCTAAAGACTAACCACAGTTTGGGGGGCTACGTCTTCTAAATGTAGTGGTCTTTTGAAGGCGAAGGTCGATGTCCACTCCACAGCCAGTATCCTCCACAGCAACCAGATAATTGAGATTTCAGTTAGCCAGAAAATTTCCCCTTCCTTTTACACTTGCAGACCCTATTGGACCCTAAACCCATAAAAAGAATGTCACGGGAAACTTACAGAAGGCTACACATCTGGATGTCTGGCAAGGGGCAACTTCAGTGATGCACTCTGGGAGCTATTTTGTGGCTTCTACTTGGCAAATAAAAAAAATAAAATAAGTAAAACCAACCACAGACACCCTTCAGGGCAGTCCTCTGGGTGGCCTTGAACCAAACCAGTTGTCTCCTTCTTTCCTCAGTTGTAGTTCTGAAGAACAACTTGAGAATGTGCTGGGGATGTAACATGTTTCTTTTCTTCTCTTTTCTCTTCTCCTCTCTTTTCTTTTTTCTTTTCTTTTCTGAGACATGGGCCTCACTCTATCACCCAGCAGGCTGGAGTGCAGTGGTGCAATCATAGCTCATTGTAACCTTGAACTCCTAGGCTCAACCAATCCTCCTGCCTCAACCACTCGAGTAGCTCAGACTACAGGTGCACACCACCACGCGTGCCTAATTTTTAATTTTTTTGTAGAGATGGAGTTTCGCTATGCTGCCCAGGTTGATCTTGAACTCCTGGCCTTAAGTGATCCTCCTGCCTTGGCCTCCCAAAGCGCTTATATTACAGTTGTAAGCCACTGCACCTGGCCACAATATCTTGAGATAAGGGGAAGCTGGCCAGAAAAACCCAGGCTCTCTGTTTCAGTTGCCCTTAGAAACAAGATGTCTTTCAGATTTTTAACCCAGTGACTCACATGTCCCCAGAGTATAAAACCCAAGATGATCTCTTTTCTGGGGTTCCTCAGCTAGAGTGCAAATGAGGCACATGCAGAGAAGATTGTATCTACCCTGGGCAGATTTCCTGAGTCTTGGGGGACCAGGATGTAATGAATCCTAGGCTTATGTTGTCCCTTCTGCCTGCATCTAGGAATAAATCCACTTCATGTAACTTGTTGCATATGCATATGCTCTGTCTCATCAGATTCAGAGAAGTTGGTAACCAGTGCACAGTGAACCTGTTTCACATACCCCAAATTGAAAAAGTGTCATGAAAGCTGTATGAGGAGAAAGTTTTGCAAAACCTAAGACTTTCAGCAGTCTCCAGTGATCTAAAGAGGTTGCCTACATGGACAGCCCATGAGCTGCCAAAGGGTCCTTGCTCAGGGGAGGGAAGGGGTAAAGCCAGACTGCAGGAGAGGAGGAGAAAATAAGCAATGAGCAAGGAAGACTGAGGAAGCCAACCCTGCTCCCAGAAACCTGGTAGTTAAAGAAGAGACCTGTGGATTCAGTCATAAAGAAGCACAATGGGGTGGCATATTGTATTAGTTCATTTTCACACTGCTATAAAGAACTGCCTGAGACTGGGTAATTTATAAAGGAAAGAAGTTTAATTGACTCATAGTGCAGCACAGCTAGGGAGGCCTCAGGAAACTTACAATCATGGCACAAGGTTAAGAGGAAGCAAGGTACCTTCTTCACAAGGCAGCAGGAAGAAGTGCCAAGTGAAGCGGGGAGACCCCATTATAAAACCATCAGATCTCATGAAAACTTACTCACTATCATGAGAACAGCATGGGAGAACTGCCCCCATGATTCAGTTACCTCCACCTGGTCTCTCCATTGACATGTGGGGCTTACGGGGATTATAATTCAAGAGGAGATTTGGGTGGGGGCACAAAGCCTGACCATATAACATATGGCTTCCCAGTAAAGGGTGGGCCTGCGTACCTTTGAAAGTATAACTGCAGTACCAGTCCAATCTGGTCCAACTTTGTGTAATAAAATTGTGCATTGTTTATCAGTTGCTATGGACCCCAGGTTGCAAGTTATGTAACCTGAGCATACCCAGATGAACCAAGTGTGCAACACAGGTGGAACCTAAGTGCTCAGACCAAAGAATAAGGAAGTGAGTTAAGAAGCAGACACGTGGCAGGATCCATGATTCCATCAGATGGAGCCCTGGCATCATTCCCACAGCATGATCCAGTCAGATCACACCTAGCATCACCTCATTGCAAGATCCAATTAGATCGCATCTCATTACCCCTGCCTATAACATCTGTCCCAGTCCCCAGCTCGAGAAGACAAATTTAAGCACTGCCTCCTAATTCCTTGCCAGTCAACTTGCAATAAAGCCTTTCTTCTCTCAAAAGCCAGTGACATAGTATTGGCTTCTAGGTGTGTCAGGCAGTGAGCCTGTGCTTTCCCAGTAACAAACCCATAAGGGTAGAGGGAGAAGGAAGGCAAAGAGAGAGGGGAGATGGCGATGGGGACTGATAAATATGAGGTCTGAGTCAGAGGAGGGAGGGAAACTTTACAGCTGAAGGAACACATTTTCCTCTAAAAAGGAAGAAGAAATTGAGGACTTGGAAGATGAGGCTTAGAGAGGATGGCTGGAAATCAAACAGGAGTGGGCTTGAGCCATGACTTGTTCACTTCCTGGATATGATTCTGGATAAATCATGGCAGGAGGTAAGCATCATCTTCAGTTATCATATTCAATGGTGCTATAGTAAGTATATAAACTATAATTCACTACTGCAAATGAAATAGAAGGTACAGCCATTTGTTGGATGGGGAGTGTGTCGATTTGAGAATCTAAGGTAGAAAGAGAGGGCTGGAAGTAATCATTGTGAGGCCTGCATATGGAATTAACAAGAACACAGCAGTGACTTGAATCAATTACACTGCTATCTTTGCATTCCGCTTTGATCGTCACATCATCTTATCTAAAAGTCACAATGGTACCTTCAGGTAAGTGCTACTATGCTCAATTAAAAGACAAGAAGGCAGAGAAATTACCTCACTTGCTCGAGGTGACATCATTAGTGAGGAGTAGAGTTAAGCATGGAAACCATATTTCCTGATTCCACGCCCAACCCTGCCTCTGATATATCCCATAGAGGAGGCCCACTGCCAGGCATTGAGATTGCAGATGGCTCACTCATGAAAACTATTTGAACAAACAAATGATAGTGTCAGAATGAACTTGGCATGCTGGGATACAGGCCCAAACCAATTTGATGACAGGCAGGAAATATGAACTACTGTATTTAGAGTAAAATACAAAGCAGGAGACCTAACCAGGCATTTTATTCAATTCTGTGTGCTTCTTGCACTTAACACACTGCATGCACACTCAAGATATAGGTGCTGGACTGTGGCTTACAGATAAGGTGACAGGAACTTGTGGCTGGAGAAAGGGAAACCCCTGCTCATGGTCTCAGAAGCCAAGCCATGCTATGTGCCTGACATCAAGATGAAGCTTCTACTCCAGCCCAGATCAGATCCTCCCTGCTCACCAACACTGAAATGTTCGTTCCCAGCTCCTAGAATTTGTTGAAGCACTTGCCCCAACCTAGAAAACTCTTCTATGTCCTTTGATTTGTTGACTAGGATTAAGATCAGTCTCATTCCCTTCATGAGGCCCAGGCTCCATGTTTTGGGGTTTGACATGCCAGGATGTGAATCCTAGCTCTGTGAATCCATGCTGTGTGATTCGGGGAAAATACTTACCTCTCTGACTCGGTTTCCTCACCTCTAAAATGGGGATAATAATAATGCATACCTTTTCAAGACTGCTTAAGTTTAAATAAGATAATACACATAAGGTGCACAGATCAGCCACAGAACATAATAAATCCTCAGTGCATACATATTCCCACTGTGTATTTATCACCTGCTGTCATGTTTACCAGTTGTTATACTCATGATTTCAACACCTAGCAATCTCCCCCTTAGATCTTTCTTCTGAGCTCTGGGACCACATATCCAATTCTGCTAGAAATCCCCTTTCCAGACACCTCACTAGTATGCCAAATTCGACATGTCCAAAACTGACTTCATCCTCCCCACTAAGCTGCTCCCCTCCAGCATTCTCTAGATCTGTGACCATCTCCCCTACCCCCAGCTGCCCAGTACAGAAAACTGCAGGTTGTCCTCAACACCTTTACTTTTGCCCATTAAATGGCTTGCCAAGTTTTGTCAATTGTATTTCCAAATATTTCTTTATTGCTTCCCTTCAACTCCCTTCCTACCACCATCTGCCTGATTTAGGACCTTGTTATCTTTCTCCTAAGTTACTGCCACAAATTGCTCTTCCACTGGATTTAAACCACGGAAATTCATCTTCTGTGCCTTGACCACTATGTGTTTGGAATTCCATATTTTGTTTGTAGTGAGGATAGTGTCTTTCCTCCTTGTCCCCATTTGCTCTTCCTTGTTTTTTGTTTGTTTGTTTGTTTGTTTGTTTTTTTGTCGCCCAGGCTGGAGTGCAATGGCAGGATCTCGGCTCACTGCAACCTCCGCCTCCTGGGTTCAAGAGATTCTCCTGTCTCAGTCTCCCAAGTAGCTGGGATTATAGGTGCTCACCACCACACCCAGCTAATTTTTGTACTTTTAGTAAAGACAGGGTTTCACATTTTGGACAGTTTGGTCTCGAACTCCTGGCCTCAAGTAATCCACCTGCGCCGGCCTCCCAAAGTGCTGGGATTATATGCATGAGCCATCGCACCCAGCCTCTTCCATGCTTTCTTCTCCTTCTTGTAGTTGGGAGGGAAGGGGCTATATGACCAGCTCCAATATGAAAATGTGAGTAGAAGGAATGTGAGTCATCTTCAGTTACAGGCACTGAAAAGCACAGTTGTTCTTCCCTGTTAATATGATCACCATGTTCCAGATGGTGCTGCTACAAGATAGCAGAGCCTTTTTTGCCTGGATCCCTGAATGACTATATGGAACAGGGCCCTCAACTGTTCTATTTTGTGCAAGAAGTGTAAGCAAAAAGTAAGCCTTTGTTGTGGTAGTCACTGGCACTTAAGTCAAGGGTAATTTGTTACTATAGCAGAACCTAGCCTAACTTGACTAACATAATTACAATGATGCTTCTCGTAGAAAACCCTTAAGTAGCTCTCCCATTGCATACTAGGTAGGATACAAACTCTTTACCATGGCCTACAACATCTGTTCTTGTCTGGCCTCTGCCTACCTCTTTAACTCCTCTTTGCTATTTTCTATCTCATGCATTATGTTCCAACAGAATAAGAGTAAGTTTGCATCTTGCTTCCAGACCTGTGCTCCTGCTGTCCCTTCACCAGGGCTTCTCCTTCCACTGCCTCCCTCTTGCAGCCAATTCTTATTAACTTTTTAAAGCTTAAATTTAGAGAATCACCTCCACGAGCAAGTCTTCCTTGATTTCCTCCCCAACTCAGACTGGGTGAGGTGCCTGACATCAGGATTTCCATATTACCCTCTTCACATATGTATCAACATGCTTGCCATGCTGAATTATAGTCACTTACTGTATCAGTCCATTCTCACACTGCTATAAAGAACTGCCTGAGACTGGGTAATTTATATACAAAAGAGGTTTAATTGACTCACAGTTCTGCATGGCTGGGGAGGCCTCAGGAAACTTACAATCACGGTGGAAGATGAAGGGGAAGCTGGCACCTTCTTCACAAGGCGGCAGGAGAGAGAGAGTGAAGGAGGAAGTGCCACTTTTAAAACCATTAGATCTCATGAGAACTCTCTCACTATCACGAGAACAGCATGGAGGAAACCACTCCCCATGAGCCAATCACCTCCCACCAGGTCCCTCCCTCCACACATGGGGATTACAATTCAATATGAGATTTGGGTGGGGACAGAGCCAAACAATATCACCTGCATATATCTGTTTCCCTCCTCAGATAAAGTCCAGAGTAGGAACTCCATGTTATTCAACTCTCCAGTCCTCTTGCCTAGCACAGTGAACCATAGCAAACATTCAATAAATACTTGTAGACTGAGCAGTTAAGCAAATGGACAGTATCTGATGATGGCAGATTCATAAAAATGTGTACTGGTTGGACTTTTTTGTAACCCTGACCAGGTTGGACCACATCGAGGTTGGATCATCTTCAGTTGCGACTATGTTAGCAGTCAGCCCATATGTTGGTCAAGTACCTAAAACAAAACAAGACGCAGAATACTATGTACAATATGACCCCACCTATGTTTAAAAATGTGTTTAGCTGTATATAAAATTATAGAAGGAAATAAAAGAACCCAGGGCAGTTTTTTAGCCTGTTCATATTTTCATTCATTCTAAGATGTACACCCTTTCCAATTTTAAGATCTCTGATCAGTGGCTTGTTGCCCAGGCTGGAGTGCAATGGCACGATCTCAGTTCACTACAACCTCCACCTCCTGGGTTCAAGCAATTATCCTGCCTCAGCCTCCTCAGTAGCTGGGATTACAGATGCTCACCACCACGCCGGGCTAATTTTTGTATTTTTAGTAGAGATGGGGTTTTACCATGTTGACCAGGCTGGTCTTGAACTCCTGACCTCATGATCCGCCCATCTCAGCCTCCCAAAGTGGTGGGATTACCGGTGTGAGCCACCGTGTCTAGCCCTAGGGCAGTTTTTTAACTCTAGGAAATGAGAGTGGTGAGTGGGCAAAAGTCTTTTTATTGTTTGTTTTACACCATTCTGTATTTTTAATTTTGAGATTTTTACTTGAGCATGTATTACTTTTATAATTTATAAAAATAGTTCAATCTTTTTTCTTAACGCTCTGTAATGGCATGGTCTTTCTCTTGGGATTTTCACACTGGCAAACTGGACTCCTGTGCATGTGAAATATGACAGGCCTGGGGCTGCCTCCCACCTGGGAGGGGCCCCATGCCAGGAAACGCATGGCAATGGGTGGCTTAGCTGCTCCAAACTTTAGAGATAAATGAGACACTCTCTTCACCTTAATGAGACTGTCCTCCTCGTCCTCCTTGCCTCCTCTCTTCATGGGCTGGCAAGGACCAGGGTTAGGGTGTGGGCCTTAGGGCAAGCAATGAACTGAGGAGGTCACTTGGCCTTTATTTAGTTTTGGCTTAGGCCAGAGGTGCTGGGAGAGTTTTGTAGTTCAAGTGGGCTCCTGGGCAGCTCACCAGGGCCAGGGGGTCCACAGAGGGAGTTGAGTTCAAAGCCCTCATTGCAAATAAATAAAACATGCCTGGCCCTGTTCTCTTTGCACAAATCTCCCTAAAAGACATGTGGGCACAATAAGTGGCATAGCCAATAGCAGCATCAGCTAGGGACTGTGCAGTCCAAGTAACCATGCCAGAAGACTCCCATTGACCCTTCCAGATATCCCCTTTCCCCAATTCCCACCCCTGATGTCGTGCCCAGGAGGCTGGTTTGTGTGCAATGTGTCAATCGGCCCCCTGCTTCTCTGGCTTCTTGTTGGCTTTGGAGGGAGGAAAGTGAGGTCAGGGCGTTTGTTCTCCGGGTTTCTCCCTGTGAGTTTTCCTGCAAGTGACTGTGTCCCTTGACCAAAAGTCATTGCTCTCTTCAAAGCATTTCCTTTATAAGACTGTCTCCTTCCAGATTTCCCCACTGCTCACTTCCCTTCTCCCTTTGAGCCATACAAGCCCCACATGATGGTACTAATTCCCTAATCTCCGCACCTTTGCAATTTCTCCCTTTATTAAATTCTCCTCAAATTATCCAAATTTGGCTATGCCATTTGTTCAGGACCCTGCTTGATAAAGCATTTGTCTATAAAAATACATGGAGGCCAATTATGGTAGTTCACGCTTGCAATCCCAGCACTTTGGGATGGGAGGATTGTTTGAGTCCCGGAGTTTGAGACCAGCCTGGGCAATATAGAGAGACTCCCATCTCCAAAAAAAAAAAAAAAAAAAATTTACCCAGGCCTAGTGGCGCATCTGTAGTCCCAGCTACTTGGGAGGCTGAGGCAGAAAGATTGCTTGAGCACAACAGTTCGAGGCTGTAGTGCCTTTTGATAGATCCTGTGAAGAGCCACTGAACTCCAACCTGGGTAACAGAGAGACCCCATCTTCCTCATCCCCAAACAAAGGAAAGAAAAGAAAACAGAAAATGGTGAAGCCCACTCCCTGAACTGAAAACGGGAAAATGTATGTAATGGGAAAAACTGCAATTACTTTTGCACCAACCGAATACATACTTAGATTCAAGCATTCAGACACGTTCTCCTTCCTAAGGCACTGGCAAGGCACTGAAACCAGTGTGGCGAGAGAAACAATTCTGGTCTAGTCCACATGGTTACCTGTATGTCCTACACTATTCCTGTCCCACAAGATCTGGGACCTCCCCTTCTCGCTTTAGAGAACTTACTACTCTTAGTCTTGGCTTTTAGTGCCTCTTTCAGTCAATTGATTTCTCTCTCTTTTTTTTTTTAGATGTAGTCTCCTCTGTCGTCCAGTCTGGAGTACAATAGTATGACCTCAGCTCACTGCAAATTCCACCTCCTGAGTTCAAGCAATTCTCTCCCTCCTCAGCCTCCTGAGTAGCTGGGATTACAGGCACCTGCCATCATGCCCAAATAATTTTTGTATTTTTAGAGACGGAATTTCACCATGTTGGCCACACTGGTCTTGAACTCCTGACATCAGGTGATCTGCCTGCCTCGGCCTCCCAACATGCTGGGATGGGATTACAGGCGTGAGCTGCCACACCCGGCCAATTGATTTCTACAGATTCTGCATCCTTGTTCTCAAAACTGAATGATTCCAGTGCCAGTTTTACCACCAATAAATGCATGCTTGATGCTTCTGCTTGGTCTCTCCAGCTTAGCCCCCATGGATGAGGCGTGACCACTGACCGCTGTAGAAACTGGAGGCATACTTTGCTTTGACTGCTGCGGACAGGCTAACCTTCCACCATGACGGTAAGCTGGCTGATCACTGTCTCCCTCATGAACTCTTTCTACTTCATATGATTAAATATCTTTGCCTGGAGCTGCTCAAGATAAGCCTGTTCCTTCCCTTCCTGCCTAACGTGGTGTGGGAAGAAAAAGGTTGGTCTAAATTCTCCCTAAAACCCAGGAGTTCCTGCCGACTTTTCTTGTAGAAACACAAGGAATTCTGCTACCCATATAAGAAGCTTCTAAGACAATACTAAAAGATTGGAATTCAAAATGTTCATCTTTGGAGGAGGGAAGGCAATGTTCCTAAAAATGAAGAAACCTGACTTCTAACCTGGTTCTGACGCTGCTCTTCTGCAGCCTCTGAGAAGTCATTTGCCTTTGGAGGCTTCAGTGTTCCCTTTTGTAAAATAGAGGCAATTGAATAAGAGTGTCCCTTAACTTTCCCAGACTTAACATTAAAAGATCAAATGTGATCACTAAGAAGGACTAGATTACTTTCAGAATCCTAAGAGTGTATAGTGTCATCTGTCCCGGGTGCTCTAACCCCTGTCCCAAGACAGTGGAATGGACCATATGGTCAGGAAAAACCGGTCATTTTTCCATACAGACAAAAACCAGTTACAAAGGAGCTACTGAAAATCAGCCCCACAGACTTTTCATGGCCCCAACCTCTGTTAATTACTGGTAGCCAAATTGACTCGACTTTCAGAAAAAGCTGTGACTTTCTTTAACCAGGAGTTTTGTACTCTCAAAGCTGCCTATGAAATATACTCAGAACAGGGCACAAATTAGTCACAGTGACTGTGTTCTGGATAAATGTTAAGAAGCCATCCCAAGTGTGTCTGCTACACAGGATGCTGGATCTGGTATGTGAAAGGGAGAAGATAGACTCATCTTCCCAGCGCAGAAGGCTTTGCACCACTGCAGGCCTGGGAAACCAGGGCTCTCCAGGACAAGGATAGGCAAATTTGCCTCCTTTCACAGGAAATGGGTGAAGCCCGGCTTGAAATTATTACTCAGACGTTTTGTGCTGTGAAGGAAATGTCTTCTGATAGCACAAAGGTATTGGTTTCCTGTTGTGAACTGAGAGTTTCTGCCTTGCCCAAGAACGGACAGGAAGGGAAAGGGTGGTTGTCCCTTGGAAGTCCTTGTTGAATGAAAACGTCTGCTCAAGGTTTTCCAGGACACTTCAAACAGCCAGAGGAGAGGTTAGAGGTTGGGGAGAGGTCACACTGGTAAGGGAGGTAGTGCGTGTGGAATAAGAGTGTGGAGAGGTTGGCTGTGTGACACTTCAGCTCCACAAACATTAGTTGAGCAATACTACATGCTGTGGCATGTGCCCTGTGTCAGGTGTGTCAGCTGGCTTAGGCAGCCCTTGCCCTTCAAATAACAGTCCAGTGGTGGAAACTGGTACAAAAACAATTTTTGAGCAATATGATAAGGGCTGACATGAAGCTATGCCTAGAGTACTGTGGCAACATAGCACTGTACTTTGGAACAATCTTTACACCCTTTTGGCTCAGCTTCCCCTTGTTTATAATGAGGGATAAGAAGTAGAACTTAAGATTTCCAAGACGGTGGTAATAACTATTGAGCATTAACTACGTTCTAAGTGCGTCCTGTGCATTTTCTCCTCTTCTCCTCACAATAACCCTGTGGTGTTGGTCCTATAAGATTTAGAAAGGATGGTAACTTGCTGAAGGTCACAATTCATAAGATGCAACACTGGATCCTGGCAACCCTCTCTTCATCCCTCGTCTCCATTCCAGAGACTCCTTTCTCCAATATATTTGGAGATGATAGGGTTTGCTATGAGCCCCGAGTCTGATCCTGAGTCGCTCTCTTGGCAGGTGTGTCCCCTCCTGCTTCTGTCAGTGCTGCTGTTGACAGTTCCATAATATCCCATCTTCACTTGCTGAGCCAGCCCCAGCAAGTTCACAGTTATCTGTGTCCATGCAGGGTTGCTTCTGCCACACTGGCCTCCGGGAGGGTGGCCTGGGAAAGCCCAATCTTCACTATCCTATGGGCCTCCACAACACCACCTCATACAGCTGTATGTGTGAGGCTCATTTTACTGAAGAGCTTGGGTAGCTAAAGGGAATTACAACATAGAAGAATAAATTTACAGTGGTTTGCAAAATAGGAACAGTCTCACCATCCAAAAGAATATAATCTCTCCCAAGTAGTTAAAGACCATTAGTGAAGTGATGGTTTGTGGGCACACCCCAGTTTTGCTCCCCTCTCTCTGAGTTGACCCTCCTCTTTCCTCCTCTTTCCTCCTCCATGTGTCTAGTCAGCATTTGCTACTCAAGAGGGTTATGGCTGGGCATGGTGGCTCACACCTGTAATCCAGCACTTTGGGAGACTGAGGCGGGTGAATCACCTGAGGTCAGGAGTTCAAGACCAACCTGCCCAACATGGAGAAACTCCGTCTCTACTAAAATTACAAAAAATTAGCTGGGCGTGGTGGCAGGCACCTGTGGAGGCTGAGGCAGGAGAACCACTTGAATCCGGGAGGCAGAGGTTGTGGTGAGCTGAGATCACACCACTGCACTCTAGCCTGGGCAACAAGAGCTAAATTCCGTTTTTTTAAAAAAAAGGGTTATTGGTTGCCCTATGATCTAGTCTCCCCTCTTCTCACACCAATAAGACAGTAACCTACAGAGAATGGCAGAGAATAGATCTGAGGCTTTAGGCCCTAACTGCTACTGTTATTCTACCTAATAGCACACAAATCTATGTCTCTTTGTGTTTGTATACCTGTGCACAGCTTCAGATTGTGAATGAAAAACAACCTTTCTCTAACAAAATAAAAATTAAAACCCTTCCTATTTTTCTTAATGTTTGGTATACTGCATGCATGTGTTCATTCAAATATTTATAATTTCAGCCAGATGCGGTGGCTCACACCTGTAATCCCACATTTTGGGAGGCCGAGGTGGGTGGATCACCTGAGGTCAGGAGTTCAATACCAGCCTGGCCAACATGATGAAACCCTGCCTCTACTAAAAATACAAAAAGTAGCCAGGCATGGTGGAGCACACCTGTAGTCCCAGCTACTCAGGAGGCTGAGGCACGAGAATCACTTGAACCCAGGACACAGAGGCTGTGGTGAGCCGAGATCCTGCCACTGCACTCCAGCCTAGGTGATAGAGCAAGACTCTATCTCAAAAAAAAAATAAAACATGAAATAAAATTTAAAAACAAAATAAAGCAAATATTTATGAATTTCAAAGAAGTATTTACCAAAGGCCAAATACTATAACAGACACAAAGGAATTCAGAACAGAAATTAGTATTAATAGAATACTCCCATCTTCTAGCAGGTAGTTCTCAGTCCAACAGAGACACTGTATGTAGGAGATACACTGTAGGTTGACTCACTCTACACATCATTCCAATTCTCCTCTCCCTTGCCCTTCTCTGTTTTAGAGATTGTGGAGTGAAATACTTGTTTATCTACTCTCCCTTCTAGCTAAAAATGGCTATGAAATACAATTCAGGTCAAGGAAATATAAACAGAAGTCTGCTGAGGGGTGTTCTGGAAAAGCTTTTGCTATAACACGAAAAGAGGGACAGCTTCGCACACAGCTTTTTTGCTTCCTGTCTGGAATGTAGACATGATACAGCAGCCATCTAGTGATGAAGGGGTGACAAGCCAGAGACCATGGACGGAGGAGTAATATGTAAAGTCCCTGTGTTCCTGATGACATTGGTGAGTGCATTTCCTTCCTATGAACTGCTTACGTCTGCATATCTTATTATGAGAAAAATAACCTCCACTTGTTTAAGCCGCCATTTATACTCAGGACTCTATTGCTTGAATACATTTCTAATGTATGCCTACATGAATAGAAACAGCTATTCAAGAAGTGCTATATTAACAGGCAAGAAAAATAAATTATGGGAGCATAAAAAATAAGATCATGTCCTCTGCAGGAACATGGATGAAGCTAGAGGCCACTATCCTTAGCAAACTAATATAGAAACAGAAAACCAAATACCACATGTTCTCACTTAAAAGTGAGAGCTAAATGATGAGAACACATGGACACATAGAGCGGAACAGCAGACACTGGGGCCTACTGGAGGGTGGAGGGTGGGAGCGGGGAGAGGATCAGGAAAACAACTAATGGGTGACAAAATAATCTGTACAACAAACCCCTATGACACTAGTTTACCTATATAACAAATCTGTACATGTACCCCTGAACTTAAAAATTAAAATTAAAAAAAAAAGAAATTATGGGAGCAAAGAAGAGAAATCTTCCCAGAAAATGGCAGCATTTGAGCAAATTCTTGACAGAACAGAAGGAATTTTTCAGATGCACAAAGGCAAGAAGGTACTCTAGACAGGAGGAAAAGTATGTCTGAATGCATACGCCCAGTAAAAGTACAGCAAGGCAGCTACCAGCAATTGGAGTGCAGATTATAAGTGAGAAAGATGTAGGGTCAGAGAGAGAAATACAAGGGCAAAATCCAAAATCAGTTTAGACTTTATCTTGTAGCAATAGAGGATTACTTGAAAGCCTTAAAGCTGGAAGATAAATAGGGGTTTATAGTTTGGAAAGATAACTCTGCCAGGAGGGTACATGACGGATGAGAGGGAATAGAGGAATGAATGGAGGATGCTGGGAGATTACTGGAATCTTACAGGTGAAAAACAGTGAGACCTGAACTAAGGCAATGGCTTCAGGGCTCAAAGGAAGGAAAAGATTTGTAAGATAAATGTTGGAATCTAATCTAAAATTGCATAGAACTATCCAATAAAAGGATTGGGATTACAATAAAGCCTGTAATCCTAACACTTTGGGAGGCTGAGGTGGGTGGATCACTTGAGGCCAGGAGTTTGAGACCAGCCTGGCCAACATGGCAAAACCCCATCTCTACTAATAATACAAAAAATTTGCCAGGCGTGGCGGTGCTGTAATCCCAGCTACTCGGGAGGCCGAGGCAGGAGAATCGCTGGAGCCCGGGAGGTGGAGGTTGCAGTCAGCCAAGATCTCAGCACTGCTCTCCAGCCTGGGCAACAGAGCAAGGCTCTTTGTCAAAAAAAAAAGAAAAAGCCTGTAGACTAATTAACAGTATTGTACCAATGTCAATGCCCTGGTTTTTATACTGTATTATAGGCTAGGTACCAAGGCTCATGCCTGTAATCCCAACACTTTGGGAGGCCGAGGCAGGAGGCTCATTTGAGCCCAGGAGTTGGAGACAGCTTGGGCAATATGGCGAGACGCCAACTCTATTTAAAAATAAATAAACAAATAAATAGATATTATTAAGTAAGATGTCACCATTGGGGGAAGCTAGGTGAAGTATACACAGTACTTTATGTAGTATTTTAACAACCTCCTGTGAGTCTATTATTTCAAACTAAAAAGTTTAAAATGTTTTCAAAGTTAAAATAAATTTCCATAAGAATCTAGGTCTTTAAAAGAAAATAAATTATATATAGAGGAACACAGGTCAAGCTGGTCTCTACAAAGCTAAATGCCAAGAAAACAACAGCGTAGTCTTCACAAAAGAGTGGCACAATTTTGAGAATGAATCAAAATTAAGATCTCAAGAATGGCAAAGACATAGTTTGAAAGTGCTAAAAGTGGGCGATGAAATCATTTAAATATCATGCTGTCTTTTGAGATTGCTTTTTAATTTACTTCTAAAACATCTTGAAAGTGTAAAAATTCCTTACTGACACATGCTATAAAAATACATACATATGTACATAATTGTTGGGTTATTTTTCCTCTGCTCTTCTAACTCCTCCCTTGGGCTGGTGGTCTTTGCACTGCTGTTTCAAGAATGAATGTTCTTTTTGGCCATAGGCCTCTAGGAGCAAGTCTGAGTTCACCCTAGCCTCAGCAGCCCATGCCCTGAGCCACCAGAGCAACAGGCTCCCTTGACCCCAACCCGGGTCTCTGTAGGATCGCACACCAATTTCAAGGCTGCCAGTGGGCACCTGAGTACCCCTCTTTTCTGCTTTGTCTGGTGGCTTTGCCTGCCTTAACCAGTAATCACACTGGCCCTCTGCAATCACCATGTATACTCCACGTTGGATCTAATGACCCTATATCCCCTTAGTCAGCTCTGACTCTCTGGTTTCTGACCTTCCATCACATCTAAATATCCAAATGGAATGAGTTGTCCCTTACCAAGCTGGGAGAGGCGATTTATCCCACCCTGTTGTTTCAGATCAGAAAGACTAATTTCAAGACAGCATTCCCCAAACTGTGCTTTACAAAAAACTAATATACAATGAGATATTAATAGGTAGTCAGAAAAAAGTTCCACTAAAACTAAGATAAAGTTAAAGAGGGTTATTTTTATTGCATATCATTTAAGTTTTTAACAGGCTAATATTTCTTGTAAATATTGTGCCCCAAACTAATTTGGGGAGCTTTATTGGTGGAAATCCTAGTTTCATTAATCAGAATTCTAGACATTCATAGAACTGTAGTTTGAGGAAATGCTGTTCCAGGGTGATGTGTCCCCAAGGAATGACAGATCCCTTCCACTATATAGAGTTTTCCTTTCCTTGCCCTATTCCCAAGCCTTGCTAGCAAAGGAAAAATGGCTATGTTCCAGGATTAAGAGTTAAGTTCCTTCTGCACAAGAAAAGGGAAAGGAAGCCACCTAGCTCCTTAAAGGCCTGACAGTGAGACTGCAAACTCCAAGGGAAGACAGGCAGGAGAGAGGCCTAAAAGGACACAGAAAAGAGTGCGGGCTTCCTTTTCCTTCATTCTGATACAAAACCTTCGTCTGTATCTGCTTGCCAAGGTTGTTGATATTTCAAAGTAAAGAACTAAGTAGGTGGGAAGTAGAGAAAACTGTGGAAAGGGACCAGGAAGGAATGAGGGGATAAATATAGGAATCTCATTGTGGATGTTCTTCTATTTCAGTATCTTCTCTCCCTCCCACCCTCCCTCTTTTGTTCTTTCTTTCTCTCTCTCTGACAATTACTCTAATACTATTTGGTTCCATTTCCAATACTGAAGCTGTCTTTTTAAGCTCAACAAAACTTTACACATTTATGATTTGCTCTGAAATACTTCAGCAAAATAATAAATAAAACATTCATAGTGATTGGGGTTGGGTCATGGGGATTTATACTACTTTTTGTATTTCTGAAAGCTTCCATGATGAAATTTTTTTAAAATACACACACAGCACCTCTTTTGCTTCACTATGGGAATAGGCTTACCTGGATCTCAGAGCTCTTATAAATTACAAAACAAACCAAAATTCATAAAACAAGCCAACACACAGAAACAGAAGCCAAAGAAACAGAAACTCCAAATACGCCTGAGGACTTGGCAATGATTACAGAATTTTAAAGTTCAAAGTCCTGATTGGTCATTGATAAGCAACCCACAGCTCCTAGTATTGAATGCTGTTTGCACAGCTTGCAGATTCAGCTGGCAAAGTAATTTGACAGTGGAGGATGAGAAACTGTCTTCTTACACAGTGTTTCCAAAATCTTAGAGAAGCTTTAAGCTCTTCTTTCTTTCTTTCTTTGGAGACAGGTACCCAGGATGGAGTGCAGCAGGTACAATCATAGCTCACTGTAACCTCAAACTCCTGCACTCAAGCCATCCTTCTGCCTCACCCTCCTAAGTAGCTGGGACTATGGGTAGATGCCACCATGTCCAGCTACTTCGTAAATCTTTTTTAGAGATGGGGCCTCACTGTGTTGCCCAGGCTATTCTTAAACTCCCGGCCTCAGGTAATTTTCCTGCCTCGACCTCTGAAAGTGCTGGGATTACAGGTATGAGCCACCATGCCCTGCCAGTTTTAAGCTTTAATCATTGCAGAAGTGTAAACAAATGTTGCAAACTTACCAAAAAAATCATCTGAAGTTTTAGTTATTCAAGTTTCTTTTAGACCTTTTTAGTTTTGTGAATTTAGAACAATCCCATTTTTAATTGTTTGTTTCAGTCAATGCTTACCATCTGCAAGAGGAGTCTATCATTTTTTAAAATGTCAAATTAAAAAATATATTGCTTCAAATTCACAAATTCAGTAAGTGTAAATGGAATTTAAATAATTACATTTTTATATAACCTCTTTTGTAAGTTTGTTTCATTTATACTTCTGAAGTTATTAAAGCTGGGAAATGCACTAAGGGTTTTGGAACAATATGACATGCATCTTAAATATGACCAGATATTAATACAGAATTTGCTTTGGAAAATTGAGGGTGGATTTTAAAGAGCTTGGAATTTTACCAGGACATGCCTTGGGAAGCTGCAAACATGCCATGCTCTGGGATTCTCTCATACTTGTGTGTGTCTTTACTTGCCACCACTCCCACTCAAGAATTAGACTCTAGTGGTGTTTGGGGGCAGCGTGGGAGCATGAGGAACTGGCAGACAATTAGCACCTCTTGCCCATCTTTCTCTCCTTTGAGCACCTTTCTACACTTCATTTCTGCTTGACAATAATTTCCCATTTCTCCATGAGCTCTGTCCTCTCCCTCCTGTGAGCAAATCAGCCTAAGGTTTTCCCCTAATGATGCTAAGGCTGCACAGAAGGAAAAAATCAACAGATGACAATCAACAAGAGGGAAATTGGCTATTTCAAGCTAACATATTGCACTAGTTCATTTTGCATTGCTACAAAGGAATGCCTGAGGCTGGATAATTTATAAAGAAAAGAGGTTTATTTTGGCTCAGAGTTCTATAGACTGTACAAGGAGCATAGAGCTGGCATCTGCTTCTGGTAAGGCCTCAGGGAGCTTACAATCATGAGAGAAGTCAAAGGAGGAGCAGGGGTGTCACACGGTGAGAATGGGAGCAATAGAGACAGGAGGGAGGACCTAGACCCTTTTTAACAATCAGATCTCACGTGAACTAATAGAGTGAGAACTTACTACCGGGAGGAGGGTACTAAGCCATTTATGAGAGATCCATCCCCATGACCTCCCACTAGGTCCACCTCCAACACTGGGGATCACATTTTAGCATGTGATTTGGAGGGCACAAATATCCAAACAATAACACTAATTATCTTCCCTGTTTCTTCTTTCACGTCAGTGTCCTTCAAATTGGTGAAGACCACCATTTCCATCCTCCTATGCAGTGGTTCTGAAGCTCCACTGTGCATCCTGGTCAAGAGGGAGGCTTCAGCCACATGCCGACTTCCAGGCCATTCTGATTTTGTAAACATAGGGCAGCATGTAGGGTGGTCTCTGTGGCCACAGGTGAAGGGGCTTTAACTTATCCCACCCTCCAGCCAGTCTTCACCTCTCCCCCAACAGCTCTCCACCAGTTGTGGGGGCTCTTGCAGCTTCATGGTGGAGAGCACTGTTTTTGGAGTCAGGGAGAGCAGGATGTGGATCCTGATGGTATGATCCCTGTCCTCAACTGTAAGAATGTGGTGCCTCATTAGATGATGATGAGCGTTGACTAAAATAATCTGTGCAATTGTTGATTGCACATTGATTGGCACTAGGTAAGTCCTCAATAAAAATAAGTGATTCTAAGTATAAACAGACTCCCAATAACTATTTTATTTCCCAGTTGTTCCTAAGTCATCAACTTAATAGACTCATTTCTAGAAGAGAAATGGGAATAGATGCTTCTAGAATTGTGCCAGACATTAAAATTAATTCACTGTTGGAGAGGCTCTGGCTTCCCCCTTTCTTCCTCCCTTTATTAAAAGAACTCAGATTTCTAATCTGACCTTCCCTTTCCCATTGCCCTTGATTTCTGGAAGATTACTAACACTGCTTCTGCTTTCACAGCTGCACTTCCTCTCAGGACCTTGGAATTTAATTCATCTGGGCCCAAAGACTTGAATCCAATAAAATAAGTTAGACCCTCTTCATACCCCTTCACATATTTGTATTCATTCATTCAGCAAATGTTCTTGAGCAACACCACTGTGCCAGTGCAATGTTAGATGCTGAAGAGACAAAGCTCAGTGTCTAATGTCTTAAACGCCACTTCCCCCTTCATGCCCTTTGTTTCACCCTTTTCAGATTAAAAATTATTTCCCTTGCTATGGAAAATGGAAGCAAAGTAGGAGGTGAGCAGTTTTGCTTCCTCTTTGTCCCCTCGTATATTTACATCATTTCCTCCAAACAATGTGTCTTTCCTTTTCCTGTTCTTCTTAATCTATACAGAGCCATAAAACCTCCTTCTGATGAGATCAGCATTTTCCCCAAGCCTCTGCTCTTTTTAAGCTCTAGTTTAAGCCTCCGTTCTTCCTGAGCTCTGTTGGGAGGCAGCCCTGCTTCCTCCATCTTTTATATATGGTCTAAGTCTGTACCTGGGGGAGCTTCCATGAAGCTTCACTAATTCCCTCTGTGCTTCCTCCTTCCCTCTCTCACTGTGCAGTATAAGTCAGGATAAGCTAGTTTTTGCTGCAGTAACAAACACTGCTCCTAGTTAAAGCAATGACAAACAATGGTGTAAGTCTTGATCACTCAACCAATGATGACCCACGAAACAGGCTGACAAAGCAACGATGACTCAGCAAAACAGGTTGACAAAGGCTCAACATCCTATATTGCACCACTGAAACAGGTGGCCTTCTTCATCAATGCAGCAGGGCAAGAGTGCTCAAGGGTCTTATACCAGCAGGTAAATGCTTCAGCATAGGGGTGATACACATTACTTCCACTCACAAACTGCCAGCCAGAATTCATCACATGGCCCCACCTAACTACAAGGGGGTAGGCAAGTGAGTACCAGGAAGGAAAAGATCGTGTATGAGTGAGCACACAAAGTTCATTCCACAGGCTGAGTCACAATTACATGACTGGAATTTCATTTCGGACTCTCCCAGTCCTGAAGCAATATAGACCCTTTGAGATCCTCTGACCCTAGCATGACACCTACTTCTTGCTGACTCTCCTTTTCTAAAATCTGTGTTCCTTGTCCAATTACTCCCAGCCTTTCGCTCCTTCACTCCTTATCCTCACTGGGGAGGTTCCCTGGCGAGAAACTCTAGCCATTCTGATTTTATTCCTGAGAAACCTGGGGAAATTTTATTTAACAAAGCACCCCCTGTTGGGGATAATTAGAAGATGAGAATGTGGGGGCTAGAAAAAGAAGCCGAGCAGATGGCAAAGAAGTGAAGCCTCCTGCTGAAGGACTGGGGGGCATAAAGCCAACTGCAGTGAAGGAAAAGGTCACAGAGAGCCTTGCTGAGCTGCTCAAAGTTGGGGTCTCTGTGCCAGCTGCCTCTGCATCACCTGAGAGCTCATTAGAAATGCAAACCTTCAGCCCCACTGCAGGCCTGTGGAGTAGGAGTCTGCATTTTAACCAGATCCCCGGGGGGATTCACATGCACAGTACAGTTTGAGAAGTCCTGCAGTAGAGCACTTCAGAACACCCCTGTTGGGAGGGAAGACCTGGAAAAGATCTTTGGAACCCAGTGAGAACTGGCAGCAGAACCTGACAATCCTATATCTTAAAAATAGAGAGGTTTTAAACAGGATGCAGAGACTGTGCAGATGCTGGTGTATTATGCATATCTTTGGTAGCAATACAAAATGAATTTACAACCATCTAGTTAAAATGGAGGAGGAAGAAGTTTCTAAAAAGCTCGTATCAAATAAGGAATGATAAATGGGAATTCCTTACATAATATTTATTGTTACTAATATGAAGTATGCTAAATGTTATTATCTTAATTTAGTATATGATTTTTGTAAAGGTACAAATATTGGAATGCTTTCCCAAGGCCCACTTGCATCCTTAGTTTCTGACATACTTCTTTTCCCTAAGTATTAATTCCCACTGGAGGTGTCAGGATCAAACTATCCTTCTAGCTCCTACTGATTGGCAATGCAGAGATTGTAGCATTTGGTTCTGCCACTTCCAAATTCCCAAGATTCTTATTGCCCACTCCCCCAGTCTCCTTTCTCTGGACTGCGCTGGCAATTCTTCTTTCTGCACTACTGCCCCTCTTCATTTTAAGATGTTGTAACCACCAAATTTATAGACTATTCTTTACCTTTTCACTGGGGGTTGGTTACCTTCTGATGGCATGTAGAGAGGATCTGAGCTGTGGGTAACTTGGAAACAAATCCCAAATGAGAGAGTGAAACGCAGATTGCTTTTATTTACAGGAAGGGCACTTCTGATATGTTGGACTTATTTCACTCTTTAGTGTGAAGAACTACTTTATATTGTCATAGATATAAATACAGACCTAGACCTAGATATAGATAACGATCATTTATTCATACATGGATATAGAATATCCGTTTCACATCATATGGACCATAAATGGTGGTCACATTTCTTACTATTTGGGCAAAGTCTGGTGGTCAGTGAGAATGAAGTTAACACACAAAAAGAAACGGAAGAAAAATAGAGAGCAAGTCCCTAAGTATTCAAGGTTCCAAGATTTAATTTTTTCCTGAGGCCCTGCTATGCCTTTGTTTTTTGGCTCATTTCCTTCTAGGAGACCATGAACCAACCCACTGTTGTACGAGCTAATTTAAGCCAGGTTTCTGTTGCCTTGAACCAAGAGACTAAAGTCATTCTCCAAGGCCTCACCTCCTTCCTTAGGTACCATTACTGTGGGAAGACTCAAACCCTAACTATGCTATGCTATATATTATGACATTTTAAACACAGTGGAAATAGAGGCATGGTTACCTGCATCCATATTATATTATGCTAGCAATGGAATTCATCCATCCATAGATTGAGGAATGAAAAGCCCTGTCCCCCTCTGTCGTATATACCCAGGCCTGTACCACAACAGTAAGTGTTGAGATTAATGGGCGAAGCCAGAGAGTACGAACAGTTATGCATGCCCACTGTCATTATCTCCAGAAAAATGTAATGCATGCCGCCCTGCTGAAGTCAGGCAAGAAGGCATCCCTGGGATCCCTAGAAGCCTTGTAATGTGAGAGGATGCATGAGGCTGGGTGAGTCCAGGAAGGACACAGGATATTTGTAGAGAATCTCCAAATGCTAGCTTTGTGTATTACCTCACCTGGCAATCTATCGGCTTCCATACACTGTGGCATCGAGAGTGCAATAATCATTTTACAGAGGAGGAAACCAAGCCTCAGTGAGGGCAAGTGATGTGCTCTAGGTCACCAGCTACTAAATGCCAGAGCTAGGATTTGAACCCAGATCTGTTAGATGCTAGCGCCTCTTCTCTTCCCCTATAGCTGTGTTTCTGAAATTATGCCATGCACACAAATCACCTGGGGGCCTTGGGAAAATGCAGGTTCTGATTCGGTAAGTGTCTTTGTCTGTTTTGTGCTGAAACAGAAAATCACAGATTGGGTAATTTATAATAAACAGAAATTTATTGGCTCATGATTATGAAGGCTGAGAAGTCCTAGATCAAGGAGCTGGCATTTGGTGAGGGCCTTCTTACTTTGTCATAACATGGCAGAAGCTATTACATGGGGAAAGAGAGGTGGAGGATGGGGGGCCAAACTCATTGTTTATAATGTATTCTTTACAACTCTTGCTATAACAGCATCAATCTATTCACGAGGACAGAACCCTAACGACCTAATTGTCTCCTAAAGGTCTACCTCTCCACATTGTTGCTTTAGGGATAAGTTTCCAACACATGAACTTTAAGGGACACATTCAAACCATAACAGTATATCCAGACTCCAGGGTTGAAACTGAGAGTCTACATTTTTAACAAGCTGCCAGGTGACAGCGGCACTGCTGGTCTCTGGACCTACATTGGGTAACAAAACTTTAAAGGACCACATGGCCCTGAGCATAAGTTCCCTGAAAATTAGGAGAAATCTTGGGGAAGAATTTCAACTTTTGTGGACCATAGAATTGATAGAGGTTTGAGCTAATTTTGCAAAGTTCTTGTGGGGTAGGGAGGCCTCCAGCTAACATCTGGGCTACATAAGTATTTAGTTGTACAGAAGACAGAATTTTTTTTTTTAAGATGCAAAGGAGTCTGAAAACTCCTTTTTTGGTCTGCAGGCAAAAGCTTCCCTGGAGAAAGAAGACCTCTCCTGCTGGACCCTGTTCTTTCCAGGGCTTGTTTTGCACTGTCTAGCTCTTTGTTTTGCCACAAAGATCTATGGGGCACCCCCATTAGCCATTAGCTAGCTGTAGCAGAAACTGCCAGATCTTCTTGTGCCCCTCCCCCACTACATACTTTCCAGAATGTTAAAATTGCAGCAATTATGTGAATTGCTATGAAAGATGGAACTGTGAGAAATGGATTAGTACAATGGAGCACATGTCATAAACCCAGGGGAAAGTCCAACACTTCAAAAAAAACAAAACTAAAAAATATATGTACTTTCCACATATTCCATTAAGGGGAAGAGACAAAGAAACTTGGCCTAGGGATCCTCCTAGCTGAGAATCTAGGAAACCTAACATGACTGTTGGCAGTTCTTTGCTGGGATGGAGTGTGGTCCCCTCTCTCACAGCTCCAGTACACTGCTCAAGGACTAAAGTGACTTTGAGCTGTGCCTCAAAAGCAAGTAAGATGCTCCTTCAACTTTCTTTCATGATACAAAATTTGAACTCGTCTTTCACCTATCAAGAGCTGCAGCCCTAACCCCATCCACCAACTTGTTCCATACCTGCTACTTAAAATTCAATTACCAAATCCCACATGTAGGCCAGGCGTGGTGGTTCACGCCTGTAATCCCAGCACTTTGGGAGGCTGAGGCAGGCAGATCACGTGAGGCCAGAATTGAGACCAGCCTAGCCAATATGGCAAAACCCCCATCTCTACTAAAAATACAAAAAAATAGCCGGGTGTGGCGTCACACACCTGTAATCCCAGCTTTTTGGGAGGCTGACGCATAAGAATTACTTGAACCCAGGAGGCAGAGGTTGCAGTGAGCCAAGATGGGGCCACTGCACTCCAGCCTGGGCAACAGAGTGAGACTGTCTCAAAAACAAAACAAAACAAAACAAAATCCCATGGGTGTGTTTGATAATGTCTATGCAAACCGAACATGTGCATGCCCTACAACCCAGCAAGCCTACTCCTTGGTACACAACCAAGAGACATACGTTCATGTAGGCTAGGAGCACACGTTCACAACTGTACTCACAGAAGCCCTGTTCCTAACACTGCTGACCTGGGAACAACTCAAATGTCTCCCAACAACAGATGAGATAAAAGAGTTGCATTATATTTACGTAGTGAAATATTGTGCAATATTGGGAATGGACAAACTGCAAGTATATGCAACAACATGGATAAATTTTACAACATATTGAATGAAAAACAAGAGTAATCCTAAGGTATTTAGAAGTCAGGGTGGTGGTACCCTTGGCAGGAGGTGTGAGGAAAAGGAAGGGGACACAGGGGAGGGGTCTGCAGTGATGGTTGTGATGTTTCGTGATCTAGGTGCTGGTTTCACAAGTGTGTCCACTATGTGAAGATTCATCGACGTTTATACCCATGATTTGTGTACTTCTCATGTATATATGTTACGCTTGAATTAAAAGTTTACTTAGAAAAAGGAAAAGTTTACCATTCACCTTTAAATCAAAGCCCCTTTTCTGTTAGTGATTCCGCAGCAGCACCTCGGAGGTGTCCAACCCCTCCTTCCCCCTGCCTCCACCACAGTCTGGCTTTATACGATCTTTCTTCTGTGTGGCTGGCGTTTGTCTCCTTCTATCCTGCTTAACTTCCCCAGTCAGGGCCTCAACCCCTGGGACCTGTTATGAATGAAATTGTCACCTCTCTGGGCTCCCTACTTCCTGTCTGTCCCATCCAGCTCCTTTAAAGTGTTTGGTCTGGATGTCTGCTTTCATCATAATCTTCCTTTTAAACTTTCAGTCCACCATCATCAAGTCTGTCATAAAATGCAGCTTCTTTGAATAAAAATCAGGCCACACGTCCCTCCCAACTTTGTCTAGTCTGTGCGCTCCCTAATGAGCCAATTCTCCAGGCAGATGGTCCCCTCCTCCCTCATTGTCAGGACACTCTTGTGGCTTCTGCCGGCAACCCCGAGTAAGACAGAAAGCCCAAGCCCATTCCATCTTGCTCATTCTTCCCAGGACCAACTCAGATTTCTTTAGCCTTCCCGACAAGACCTTGACATTAGCCTCATCCAATTCCTCTCTCCTCTGATCTTTGGCTGTCCATACTTACTTGCCCAAATCATTCAGGGTTGGCCTTATGGGCACGTGCCCCTTGAAAGGAGTTGGAGAAGAAAAAAATGTTCTGAACTGTTTTCATTCATGCTTAGGCTGGGAACACATGCTGGTCACCATTGAATACAAAACCTCCTCTGGCTCCCAGATGTAGATCACTCAAACACCCAACCTGATCTTGAACTTCAAAATACAGAAAAAGTAAACTTGGCAGGGAGAAAACTGCCCACTGACTACCAAAGATGACACAGCATGAATATTTCCTCCAGCTACACAATGGAGAAGCTGAGTAATACACAGAATTCACTAAATGACGAGGACTAAGATCACAGGGGTTTTAAGGTCAGCTGAAACTCGATTGCCGTAGTTTTCCTTCCTCTTGGGTAAAAGCTTCTCTGAGCAAACCACGTTTTTTCAGATAATCAAGGCTGGAGTCCCTGCTGAGGCAGTTCGTTCCTGGCCTTCTGGCCTGGGCCACACGCTTCTCAGCCCTTCCCTGCTGGGCTGCGGGAGGGTTCAAGATGGAATGAGGTAATGCTGGCAGGACAGCTGCCCAGGGAGCCAACGAAACTCTGCCCCGGCTGCAGCCTAAGCAGGACAGGAAGCAAATTAGCAGAAGCAAGCAGTAATTTGCCTGCCAACAATAGGAGTCAAAACTGCATTTCTGACCCTGCACCGTTGATCATCCTCACAACAACAGTCATCCACAAGCCATAAAAAGGACAATGAAACACGATTTGAGATTGCAAATGCTGGAGTCAAGAGTCCTGGGTCCAAATTCTAGTTCTGCTACTCATCTGCTATATGACCTTGGGCAACTTGCCTAAAGTCTGTTAGACTCTGATTCTTAAATGTGCATATTTCATAAAGGTGTTGTATGAAATGAGAATGTATGTAAAGTGTGTAGTACATAGCAAGAGTGCAATAAAAAGACAGTATGTTCTATGGGCTTTTGTGAACTCCTGCCATCTTAAATTTATTAACCCTCCATGTGCAAAACCTCCCTCACATTTTTTGCTTCCCTACAGTCTTGTTTTGTTTTGTTTTGTTTTGTTTTGATATGGAGTTTTGTTCTTGTTGCCCAGGCTGGAGTGTAGTAGCACGATCTTGGCTCACTGCAACCTCTGCCTCTGGGGTTCAAGTGATTCTCCTGCCTCAGTCTCCCAAGTACCTGAGATTACAGATGCCTGCCACCACACCCGGATAATTTTTCGTATTTTTTAGTAGAGACAGGGTTTCACCATGTTGGCCAGGCTGGTCTCAAACTCCTGACCTCAAGTGATCCACCTGCCTCGGCCTCCCAGAGTGCTGGGATTACACGTGTGAGACACCGCACCTGGTCCATTCTTGCAAACAAAAAAGGCCCTGTGAAAAAATTGGGAGGTAAAAGTAAAGATATCATCAAAAGCAAGACCAGTTTAGCAGAAGTGGCTTACGAGGTGAGGCAGACTCAAAAATGGGGTTAATCTACTCCTAAAGGTCTCTCACTTCATATTGTCTCATCTAAAATTCTACCAATCTATTGCATTCCTACTATCCTGTTAAAATTAGAAGCCCATGTGTGAAGATGAAGACTATGTGAGTCACTCACATGTTGGTAGTAAATTAGCAATCTGCTACTACAAGGGACTCAGGGTTTTTGATTGGAAGTTGAAGCATATAGTTAACTCAGGAGCACAGATCACTCGAGGGTTAGGCCAGATAGGGATTCCACTGAAAGACTCTGAGTAGCAACATCCATAAGAGCATGGACTCTGGAATCATAAGGCCCAGTTCAAATCCCATTTCTATCATTTACCAGCTGTGATCTTAGAAAAGCTACCTGACCTCTTTGGACCTCAGTTTCCTTATTATGAAATGGAGATGATAATCCTAGGGTTATCATGAGGATTAAATGAGTTAATGTATACAGTCAGCCCTCTGTATTTGTGGGCTCCACATCTGTGGGTTCAACCAACTGTAGATAGAAAATATTTGAAAGAAAAAATGATGTCTGGGTGTGGTGGCTCATACCTGTAATCCCAGCACTACTGGAGGCTAAGGCAGGTGGATCGCTTGAGATCAGGAGTTCCAGACCAGCCTGGGCAATATGGTGAAACCCCGTCTCCATTAAAAATACAAAAATTAGCTGGGCATGATGGCGTATGCCTGTAGTCCTAGCTACTCAGGAGGCTGAAGCAGGAGAATCCCTTGAACCCAGGACGTAAAGGTTGCAGTGAGTCAAGATCCACCACTGCACTCCAGCCTGGGCAACAGAGCGAGACTCTGTCTCAAGAAAACAAAAAAAGAAAAACAAAAGAAAAGAAAAAATGATGTCTGATGTCTGAACTGACCAAGTAGAGACTTTTTTATACTGTCATTATTCCCTAAACAACACTGTATAACAATCATTTACATAACATTTATATTGTAGTAGGTATTATAAGTAATCTAAATATAATTTAAAGTATACAGGGCTGGGTGCAATGGCTCACACCTATAATCCCAGCACTTCTGGAGTGCAAGGCAGGCAGATGGCTTGAGCCCACAAACTCAAGACCAGCCTGGGCAACATGGTGAAACCCATCTCTACAAAAAAATAGAAGTTAATCTGTGAAGATGAAGACTATATGTATGATTCATTCACACGCTGGTGGTAAATTATCAATCTGCAAAATTAATCTGCAATATATAAAACTTAGCCCCATGTGGTAGCCCGCACCTGTAGTTCCAGCTACTCAGGAGGCTGAAGTGGGAGGATCACCTGAGTCCCTAAAGGCCAAGACTACATTGAGCCATGATTGTGCCACTACACTCCAGCTTGGGTGATGGAATAAGACCCCATCTCAAAATGATAACAATAAAGTATACAGGAGGATGTGCACAGATTATATGCAAATACAACACCATTTTACATCAGGGAGTTGAGCATCCGGGGACGTTAGTATTCAAGGGGGTCTCCTGGTATCAATTCCCCACAGATACCAAGGAACAATTCTAAGTGCTTGGAAATGCGCCTGGAACAAAGAAAGTATCATGTAGGTGTCAGTTATTATTAGGAAAGCCTGGGGCAAAGGATATGAAATTAACAAGGAAGATGATGCTGAAGACAAATTCTCCCATATCCCAACTCAGGGGCCTGGCTAGAGTCACTGTTCCTCTCTGCAAACTGGCCATTTCCATTTCCACTCTTTTGCTGTCAACAAAAGAGCACTCTTCTCTGTCAACAAACAGAGAAGAGCTTCTGTGCTTCAGCTGAACCACATTTTGGTGAATGAAGATGTGGGGGTTGCCTGAGGATTTTAAGCAGCAGTTCTAGTATGTTTTCCACAGGCAAAATGCACTTGCACTTGAGGCTCTAAACTACCAGCTTTTTTCAACTGTTATGTGAGGTAAGGCCTTCTCTGGTTCATCCTAAAGCATCCCTATGAAAACAGAAAACTGTAAGTGGAAAAAGATGCAAGTTTGTGGCAGAGGGAAAAATGCACTCTTGGGAAAGATAGGGAGGGAGGGCTATTCCTTTATAAACATAGCATCTAAGATTAAAGTGCTTATTATTACAATTATCCTTCTAAAGAAATCCCATAAAATACCCTCATTAGACTTTGACCTCAGCCTTTAGACTCTAAAAATAACAATTTTTTTTTTCAGTAGGGATAGTACCAGGTAAAATATAGTATAAAAAGAAAACAATAAAAAGAGTAAAAAAATAAAAGTAAAGGAAAATATTTTAAATAAATTTAAAAAGGAAAAAGGAGAAAGAAAGTAACTAAAATTCTTTAAAAAAAAGAGTTCACTTTTTTTGCTTTTCTTTGCAGTTTTGGCGATAAGCTGACTTTCCCCGCGGCAATACCCACAAAGCAGTTCATGTCTCTTCTTTGAGCTTCAAGGTCGCCATTTTTAAGATGGGGTTAAAAACACTTACCAAATGAAATAATGTATGTAATGGGTTTGGAGGTACCTCAAGCATAGCTGTTGATTATTGTTAGCATTAATATTTACTTCCAATGCCAAAAAACTGCCCCTCATTTTAAACTCCTTCTGTTAAGAGCTCTTTCTCAGCTCCTCCTTACCTATAAGCCCAGACCCTGCTCTTTCATTACTAATTTGGTTTGTACAAAGATGTCATCCTAGAGTCCCATGGCAGAAATGGACCCTGGGCCATCCCAATGCCTTCCAGCAAGTCCCTAAAGAGCCTGTCCCAGATTGCTAGACATAATTAGACACCTAAAAAAGGAAAGTACACAGTCATGCTGACTCATACCCTTCAGTGGGCACAGAATGGCCCCACTACAGATGACCTAGTCTAATGCCCTCATTTAAAGATGAGGAAACTGAGGCCTAGAGAGGGAAGTTGTTCAAGGTCATGCAGGGAGGTAGAGGTGAGCCCCAGCTACAGCTCTTAACCATTGACTGCCAGAGAGCACTGACTCATTGTTCTAGGAGTTTGTGTACCATAGACAGGATGGTTTTGGGAAAATCACTTGAAGAAAAAACATTAGGTCTCTTTCTCCTTGGGATTAGGGCTAGTTGTGTTTCTATCTTATTCCCCAGCTAGACTCTGAGATACTAGAGAAGGCAAGGACCAAGCTCAATCATTTCTCTATCAATGCCTTGCATAGTATTAATACTTACTAAATATGCATTACTAAGTACAGAAATGGTTGCTGTATAATAACAGATAACTCAAAATAAGTCTGTTCATGTATCCAAGTAAATGATCAGAAATATGGGGGGAATTTGTTCATAAAGATGTTCATGCAAATACTACTTATAATAGTAAGCTATTGACAAAACAACAACCAAAATTTCTAACGAGGAGGAAATGACCAATTATACTGTAGTATACCCATGCAGTAGAATTAAAATAGTATTTTATAACACTTTAATTCGCTTGATTTTAACAAAATGGTAAAATACTAAGCAAAAAAAAAAAAAAAAAAAAGCAGGTTACAGCTGGGCGCGGTGACTCACACCTGTAATCCCAGCACTTTGGGAGGCCGAGGTGGGGAGATTACTTGAGGTCAGGAGTTCGAGACCAGCCTGCCCAACATGGCAAAACCCCATCTCTATTAAAACTACAAAAATTAGCCAGGCATGGTGGTGGGCTAATTTCAGCTAATTTCAGTAATTCCAGCTACTCAGGAGGCTGAGGTAGGAAACTCCATCTCAAAAAAAAAAAAAAAAAAAAAAAAAAAAGTTACAAAAAAATTTCTAAGCAATTAACCATGTTAAAGAATATGTACAGAAAAAAATTACTGGAAGGACATATGCCTGAAATTAAGCATGGTGATCTCCCAGTAGTAGCATGTTATAGAGATTTCTTTTTTTTTTAGGTTTTTTTTTAATTTTTAAAAATTGTCTACAATGGGTAGGCAATTTTATGACAGAAAAAGGTCCCTGTAAAAGCATCAGTTGAGAAGCTATCTTTTAGAAGGGCATCTGCATCAGGCCTGCTATAGTTTGGATGTCTATCCCTGCAAATCTTATGTTCAATCTTGATTCCCAATGTTGAAGGTGGGGCCTAATGGGAGATGTTTGGGTTGGGGGGTGAATTCCCCCATGAATAGATTAATGCCCTCCCTGGAAGAGGGGAGTGAGTGAGTTCTCACTCCATTAGTTCCCCCAAGAGCTGGTTGTTAAAAAGAACCTGGCATCTTCCCCTGTTCTCTTACTTCCCCTCTCACCATGTGATCTCTGCACACACTGGCTCTCCTGCATCTTCTTCCATGAGTAGAAGCAGCCTGAGGCTCTCACCAGAAGCAGATGCTGGTGCCAGGATTCTTGTACATCCTGCAGAGCCATAAGCCAAATAAACCTCTTTTCTTTATAAATTACCCAGCCTCAGGTATTCCTTTATAGCAACATAAACTAGCCTAAGACAAGCCATAGAAGATTACACTGTATCAGGGAAGTGTCACTGAGGCAGAGAAATTTACTGATCCCAAATGCCATGTGCTTCTTTAAATTCCCAGTTACCTTGCAGCTAGGGCACATGACTGTTTCTGACCAATTAGCTGTGACACAGAACACTTCTGAGTCCCTTTTGAGTAGAATCATTGAAGAACCAACAGGCTATCTTTTTCCTTGCTGCAGGCACAAAGATCATGAATTCCAGATGGCATCAACTCCACCAGCCTGGGTACTTGGGTGATTGTGTGGACCAAGTCTCTCTCCCTTTTCTCCCCCATACTACACTAACATGAGAAACTTTTGTGCTGAAATCACTATGGTCCAGTAGTTCTCAAACTTTGCTACTGACTATAATCACTTGGGGCCCTTTTAAGAATCCTGGTGTTCGAATATCTGGGGATAGGATCCAGGCATCAGTATTTTTTTTTAATTCCTCAAGTGAATCCACTGGGCAGCCAAGACTAATAATCAGTGACCTACTCCACTGGTTCTTAAAGTGTGGTCCCATCCAGCAGCCTCAGCATCACTTGGAACTTGTCTGAAGTGCAAATTTTCAGGCCCTGTCCCATCCCAGATCTACTGATTCAGAAACTGGGGGTGGGGTCCTACAACTTGTGTTTAATAAGCTCTCCAGGTGATGTTGATGGACAGCCAAGTTTGAGAACCAGTGACCTGGAATATCTAGAGTATACAGTCATATTTCCTTAAGCTGGTTAAATTGAAGATGAATTTACTAACAAAATTTAGTAGTGGTTTTGTTGTAACAAGGGATGTCCCCACTCTTAAGAAATGCTTATTTACTTGGATTCACCTTTGGAAATATTTTCACATATGCTTTTAAAAAAATGATTGTACTAATTCAAACGAATATTGGGCGGGGAAAAAACCCTAGGACTCAAAATATTTCATGGGGCCAGGCACAGTGGTTCACACCTGTAATCCCAGCACTTTGGGAGGTGGAGGAAGGAGGATCGCTTGAAGCCAGGATAACCTCCTGGATAAGTTTATCCTTATCCAGGATAAGACCAGCCTCGTTCTGGGCAACAAAGCAAGACCCTGTCTCTACAAAAATAAAATAAAATAAAAATTGGTCAGGCATGGTGGTACATGCCTGTAGTCCCAGCTACTTGGGAGACTGAGGTGGGAGGATTGCTTAAGCCCAGGAGTTTGAGATTACCATGAGCTGTCATTATACCTCTGCATTCAGCCCGGGGGACAGAACAAAATCATGTCTCTTAAAAAAAAACCCAAAAAATTCATTCATAGGTAGTCATGGTCAGTAGTTCTCAGGCTTTAAGATTTCTGAACACAGTGATTTTTTTCTAAATGTTGGAAGCACCAAAATAAGGTTGATAAAGAATTTTGCAATGCAAGAATAGTTTTTAAAATTAAAACTAACACCATTACGTTCATGAAATGAGCTTTTAACAACAAAGACTAAGAAATGATATAATCCCTGAATAAAGAAAAGTCCATGATAGTACTATTAGTAAATTTACATTTCACAGTCCTCTGTTTTCCATTTTGCTCAGATTGATGAAATCTTTGACACACATAGGCTCTGGTCCTCAGCCAGTATCTTGGAACCACTGAACTGGGTGACAATTAAGGCCAACTCCCTATTCCCCAGGACATTATGTAATACCCAAAGGCTTCCAAATTGTACCAGAAGTAGAAACCTCTAAGCACTAAGCACTGCTCTAACTTTCAGCACCAAATTGTTGCAACTCACAAATTCTACTTCTTCCCACATCTCAGTTCCATACAGGCTTCAAGGCTTAACGTCTACAAAAGAATTCACATACTTCCCCAATCTTTAGTACCAAAAATAATAACTAAGCCAGAGCATGTTGTTACCAATGTTCAAAAGTAAGGCCCATTTATACAGACAGAAGTCACACCCTGTGTAAACCACGACCCTCTTCCCAGAATGACCCCATCACAATGCTAAAGGGACAGAGAACTTCCCTCCCAGGGAACATGCCACCAAGTACAAGCTCAATAATTTTTTGTCAGTTTCAGTTATGAGTTGGATGGATTGTCTGGGAGCCAAGTATGACATCTTCCCTCTTGGGCAAGGCTTGAATTTGGTGCTCACAGACGGGATCATGAGAATAAAGGGCATAGAGAGGCCAGTTGAGTGATTCAAAGGGTGCCGAGTCCAGATTTCTGTCCCAGTATGTTTTGCCCCAATAAGCACTACCTCAGATTTAGTCCTCTGAGCCTTGCAGGATTTGAAGGTTTCAGTGATTGCTACTGAAGAACAAGTTATGTTCTATGAGCAGTAATTCCATTAATTCCTCTTTGAGCATGGAGAGTAGGTCTTACGTTTATATCACTGATGCCTGGCCCAGAGCAGGTTGCCAGGAACTGCAAGCTGAATGGCTCAAGTATATCCAGGCTGGCAGTGAACCAGCGAGATGGGAAGCAAGGCATTGAGCTGAGAATGGGATTCCCTTGGGGAAATTAAAGGCAGGACTATTCTGAGAAGGTTGGTGAGCCTGCCTTCAGCTGCTAAGAACTAATCTCAGGGATTAGGATGCAGGCATCCTAGGATAAGAAATATTTGGGGATTGTTTGGGGAGAGGGCAGAGAGGTCCAAAGACAGAAAGCACAGATTATTCACCTCTCACAATTGCCCTTTCATACTGAGCTGTGATTCCTCCTTGTGCTGGGAGAACAGGAGCCTAGATTGTATCTCCCAGCCCCATGGCAAGCTTTTGCAGGTGCTTAAAGCTGGATCGCTAAAGTCATTATTCCTTTCACTGAGTCCTTACAGAATTCCTTTCAAAGCTGGAAATCACAGTCTGAGAGAGGCTGGATCATTTGATGACCATCACACCAGGACCCCATACCACAGCCACTCAGCTTGTGGCAAGTGCAAGGCTTCCAGCTGTGTCCCAGTGCCCCCACCCCCATCCAGTGTGCTTATGATCCTCATCAATTTGCACCACCAGAAAAGGGACATGAGCAACTCATTTCACTTTTTATGGAAATCATCAGAGGCTATTGACTGTGGTAACTCTATCTGCTTATTACTTCACTGAAATCAGAATTTCAGCGCTAGTGGTTGGAAACGCTGAGCTAGGAGCAGGTAGGATGTGGAAGGAAGAAGTTAAATAATTAAATAGATATAATACCTTTGTTTTAAACAATCCCTTTAATTTAGCTAAGATAAACATAATCTTTTATTTCCAGACAGTATCAATGATAAAATGCAAAAAAAAAAAATTAAGAAAATGATTCAAATGGGCGGTTGGTTGCACATTGGAAATTTTAATTTGCCCAAAAGCCCAAATGCCAGTTTGCTGCTGACCTGAGGGTCCCCCTGCATTCCCTGGTGGCTTTGGCATAGGATCTCTTTTTCTTCCCTAAGGCTTTAGCTTCTTTCCTCCATTCACAGAAGCCCGATCCTGGAAAGCAAAGAAGTAGGCAGAGATTGCTAGTAGGCACAGCTCACTCCAGAGCCCAGCTTAAGTACGCTATTATAACTAAAACTTGATTATGGAAAGTCATGAGTAATTTCTGTATTATAACAATTATGGGACTCAAAGCCAGGACTCACTCCCTCAGTCAGTTCTCACGCTGATTTCAAGGGCTCCCTAGGGAATATGGTTCTAAGTTCATTTGTGGGAAAAGACGCCCTTCTCGAGGTGGCATTTTGTTTCCTGACCCCTGCTAGACCTAAAACCGCCCTAAGGAGAGGGGCAAGAATCATCACCGGGTTGGCATCCAGTCCACCAGCTCAGAGCTCAAACTTAGGCGAGGCCCTGGGGCACCTAGACCAGTTGAGGGAAGAGAATTTGGGCCATCCAGGGCCTTGGAAGCCACCCAGATCCCTGGAAAGTCCACAAAAGACCAGACATGCCAAGGCCGCCCTGTTCTGCAGCACAGATGGAGAGTCCTAGTCTTTGGAGTCATCTAGGCTCAAAGGGTCACCACGTGTTTAGGACAGGAAAAACATTTCACATAAAGAGACCAACAAAAGCAAATGCACAGACATAGGAATAAGAACAGCACGGGAAAAGGCCTGAGTTCTGCCCATCATGCTGGAACAGAGGCTTAGGCTGGGGGTGGTGGGAGATGAGTGCCACGGACCAATAAGGGCCTGGTCCTGTTCCCTGTGGGACCAGTCCAGTGGCATGCTGTCGGAACTCAGTAAGTAGGCTATGTGAAGTTGCAGTTTAGGGCCTAGATTTACTACACAAGAGACATGGCTAATGGGAGGAGGTGACGAAAGCATGCCTAATTTGGGCAGGTAATCCAAACTGCAGCTAAGGACTCATTAAGCAGCATTGTTCAGGTGAGGGTCTACAAGAGGCCTAGGCTAGGATGCTGGCTATGCAGCTGGGGAGAAGAAACAGATGCCAAAGGTACGAGAAAGGATACTTTGAAAGAATTTGGTAACTGACTAAAGGGAATCTAGCCAAAGGAAAAGGTTAATGAACTATTTTACTCTTGGGGCCTTTCATCTCTAAAAGTTTGATATGACTTATAAACCCTACATTTGTTCATGCAGAAATGTTTATTGAGAGCCTCATATGTGTTAGGCAACTGCGTTAATCACCGGAGATAAAAAGATGATGCCACCACTTGATGATGATCCATACTGAGAACATGCATAGGTAAACAGAGAATTACAGTAACTTGATAAATACTAACATAGGGAAAGAGCAGGGTACTACAGGGACCTGCAGGAGAGGGTGTTACCCAGGCTGAGGACTGCGGAAGCAGGTTAAGGAGAAGCAGGATGTAGGGTGAGTGTTCCAAGGGACAGCTTGTGCAACAGCTCAGAGGCAAGAAGAGAGCATGACACTGGAAGGACCTCTAAAAAGTACAATTATGGGTAGACTATGAGAAACCAGACCTGCTAGAAATGCCTCAGTGAGGAGTTAGAAATGCCTCAGTGAGGAGTTTGCCTTTTATCCTAAAGTCCATGGGAGAACCACAGAAGTGTTGCAAGTAGGTGAAGAGCAAAGACAGTTGCATTTTAGAAATCCAAGTGGAAGCTACTTGACAAACCAGAGGTTGATCTTCTTCAAGTATCCCTTAGGATACCAGGATCATGAAGCAGGTGGAAAGCCATCTGTCCATGGAATCAACTCTGCTCGAGTCTGCATGGTTCCTGTGGGCATCCAGGGCCCTCTACAAATGGTCCAAGAGGAGCTTGGACCAAAGGCTTAAGTAAGGCTTAGGAAGAAACCCACAGGAATCGTCATAGGAAAGGTTAAAAAATTAACAGAGTTGAGGAGCATTTCACCTCAATGGGCAGAGGGACTGAATCCTGAAAATCATTCATTTACTGTAGCCAAGTGGCTAAGAATGCTGTCTCTGTCACAAGACCTTGATTCTTACCTTTATCTCCCTACTTACTCGTTTTTTTGACCCTGGGCAAGTGGTTTCAATTCAGCATCCTCACCTATAAAATGAGAACAACTCTTCATACCTCAAAGGGGTTGCTTTAAGGCCTGAGAGACACAATGTAAAGTTTCTAGCATATATATTAGGAGCTCAAAAAAAAATGCCAGCTATTGTTTTTCTTTCATTAAACAAACAACTTAGCATCCTGGTCACCTTCTAGGGATGACAGATGAAAAAGACAAGCAGATTGCCTTGAAAAATTCCCAGTCTAACAGCCAGCCAGGTGCATCTTCAGGAGCCCACTTCAGTTCTTGGTGATCCACAACAATGGCAGGCAGCCAGGCTCAGGACTCTTCTGCAAGTGAGCTGGGCCCACTGGCCCCACCCAGGGCTGCTGATCCAAGGTCAGGATAGCCACTTCAGTGAAGTGGGGGAAAGCTGTTCTGCTTCCTACAGTACAGATCCCATTCAGGAATAGCATCACACTCTGCATCTACACCACCTCAAAATTAAAGAGCAGCCAGGCATGGTGGCTCATGCCTGAAATCCCAGCACTTTGGGAGGCCAAGGAGGGCAGATCACAAGGTCAGGAGTTTGAGACCAGTCAGTTCGAGATCAGCCTCTGGCCAACATGGTGAAACCCCATCTCTACTAAAAATGCAAAAATTAGACGGGCGTGGTGGCACTCTCCTGTAATCCCAGCTACTATTCGGGAGGCTGAGGCAGGAGAATTGCTTGAACCCAGGAGGTGGAGGTTGCAGTGAGCTGAGATTGCACAACTGCACTCCAGTCTGGGCAACAGAGCAAGACTCCGTCTTGGGAAAAAAAAAAAAAAAATCAAAGAGCAGAACAGAAAATGATCCCTGAGCCTTGGAATAAAACCAACTTTTTAAGGCACCTGCAATCTCTAACTAAAAACTGCCCTCTGGTTGCACAGAAAACAGATTCGATGGAATTCCCACCTACATTATATGTGGTTGCCTGGCACTGAGAGTAGGAAGGAGGGGTTCTGATGTCAACATCCTTCTCCCTGGTCACCAGGATAATATATCCAGATGATCAAACCTAGGGACTAAGAGGCCCCAAACAGTCAAAGATCTAGATTAGAGGATCCTTAGGAACATAAATTATGGCACCTATCCTGGTCCCTTGTAATGTGTTTTATCTTGCTATCACTTCCACTGCATTCTAAGCTCTTCATATTCCCAACACTTACTGTTAAGTTCAGCATCTTCTCTGTACAGTCAGACTTAAGAAAGGTCTACTGGGCTGGGCGTGGTGGCTCAAGCCTGTAATCCCAGCACTTTGGGAGGCCGAGGCGGGCGGATCACGAGGTCAGGAGATCGAGACCATCCTGGCTGACACGGTGAAACCCCGTCTCTACTAAAAAATACAAAAAAAACTAGCCGGGCGAGGTGGCGGGCGCCTGTAGTCCCAGCTACTGGGGAGGCTGAGGCAGGAGAATTGCGTGAACCCGGGAGGCGGAGCCTGCAGTGAGCTGAGATCCGGCCACTGCACTCCAGCCTGGGCAGCAGAGCGAGACTCCGTCTCAAAAAAAAAGAAAGGTCTACTGAACACTGTTGAAAAATCCATGGTAAAGATCCCAGTATCTTGATATCCCCAGGAGGCTCCAACTAATGTCCTGTACTTTGTATGGAGTGTGTGAGTCATTCTCCCCTCAGTCACACACACACACACACACACACACACACACACACACACACACACACACGGCAAAACAATGCAAAAGGAACAATTTAGGTTAGGCAATTGGGACATTCTTCCAAAAGCTCTAAGTGAACTCCCAATAGATAATGCAGAATTCACTTCTTAAGCTATTTGTAAGATGGTGGAAGCATCTAGCCTCTCAGCTCTGAAATGTGACAAGCCATAGAAGCTCAGACCATACAGGATTTCATGGACATGTTTACAACAACAACAAAAAATTCAAATAGGCTTAGTTTTTTTCTAAAACTTTTTCCTTGTAGCATTTAAAGTGAATAATTCTCGTATAACCAGGAAAGAATCAACACCCATGATACTGTCAAACCTAAACCATTTATCACACCTAAAGAGAAGATGCTCTGGTGCATCATGGCAATGCCTACATACTACTTCCCAGTCACTCGAACAATGAGTACTCAATGCTACGCTTTCCTAGGCCTCTGTTTTCTCCAGTTATGTAAATATAACACAAAAGGATGATGCACTTGGAAAATGTCTTAAGCCTGACAAACGGCATCTCAAATTGATTTTATTGGGGAAGACAAAGGACTGGGTTTCTAGGGTTGCTTCTAGTTCTGGGATTGTTTCTAACGGTAGTTGGGTGACTTTGAGTAACTCCTTAAGTAAGGTAATATTTTAATACAGAGAACATGCCTAATACTGTCCCAGACACCTAGTAAATGTTTGCTAAATCAGAAACTTTTACCATTGGCCTTGCTAAATCTGACACTATTCTAGACCCAACTAATGAATGGCATACTAAGTATCATTACCAGCAACTTGCCCCTATGTGACAATGGGCTAATGCATTCATTTATTAATAATGAGAATCTAGAAGGTGTTTTGTGGCTGCCCAGGATGAAGCAAAACGTCCCAGTGAAGTCAAGAATTGCCAGTGTTTCTAGAAACCTTCGTAGGCAAGAAGCTTTGCTTGCCCTCCAAAAATAGAGGGATGAGGGGAACTGGAACACTTGAGCCACCTGTAGGGATGCATCTTTAGTGGGCACTATGGTTCATGCTTGTAATCCTAGCACTTTAGGAGGCCAAGGCAGGCGGATCACGTGAGGTCAGGAGTTCGAGACCAGCTTGCCCAACATGGTGAAACCCCATCTCTACTGAAAATACAAAAATTAGTTCCAGCTACTTGGCAGGCCGAGGCATGAGAATTGCTTGAACCCAGGAGGCGGAAGCTGCAGTAAGCTGAGATCATGCCATTGCACTCCAGCCTGGGAGCCTGGGTGACAGAGCAAGACTGTCTCAAAAAAAAAAAAAAGAAAAGAAAAAGGATGAATCTTTAAAATTATTTCTTATCTATTTAGTTGAGTTTACCTATCTACTTTAGTTATGTGGATAATTAAGGTGGAAAAACTCCCATTTCAATCTGGTTTATTAGAGTCATTGTTGCTGAGCCAAACGGAATATAAAGCCATCTTCATGGGGCTCTCCTTCGTCACAGCCACACTTACATAATAATCACAGCAGAACCAGTTTAAAGAAACAGTATAATAAATATTGCTCCAGAATAGTATGATTCCATCATGAAGACAGCTAAAATATCAGGTGATCTATTTGTGTCAGTTTTACGGAGAGCTTTGCATTGCATTTGAAACACAAAATGCCCACATACCTTAAAAATCAAATTCGAAGTGATAACTAAAGTAGAAGCATGCTTATGTTTTTAGAAGTATCTTTATCATGGAACCTGCATGAGAAGGAATGTTTAAGTAAAACCTAGCTGCTAAGTAAAAATTTAGAAAAATCATTAACCCTAAATACTATCTGAAGGGAGATGCTAGAATGACTTGCCAGTTAATTTTAGAACAGGAAGCTGATGGTCATCAAAATGAGAAAAGTTAAACTGAAAGGGCATCAGTGAACACTAAGTGGACCTGGGTTTCCTATAATAATCTCCAATTTCTGGAGGTTTATCATCAATGTAGGTCTCTTAAAAAATTGGTAAGAGAGCCAAGGTAACTAAATGATTTTTCACTTAAATAGTATCTGGAGTACCATCTAATATTTGGAAAAATTAGAACAAAATCAGAAGCTATTAAAGCTTAGGTGATGCACTATAATTTCAGCAGTTTTTCAGGTCAGTATGTTCATTAAACTTGAATGCACAGCATATATATTTCCCTTCCTGAAACACTGGATTTAAAAATGCTCCTCTCTCTGTCTACTTCAGCAAAATCTGGATACATGTTATCTTTGACATTTAAACAGACTTGTCAATCAAACTATGAATTATAAAGTTTAAGATCAGTAAATGGATTCACTTTTAAATTATGCTAACAAATCTTAATTAGCATTCAAATCTTACCTGAAGTCTAAAATGTTTGACTGACATGCTTTTAAAATTATAAGATACCCAATGTTTCAGAGAATCTGGATAGGAGGTTGGAAACCACACAGAATCCTTCCCAGAGGGAGACGGAGAAAACAGAGCTATGCTCATCATCTGGGCCATCCTTGAGGATGTTATAGTACACTTGCTGTGTCAAATTACTGGAAGGGTAAAGGCAAGGTTATTAAGGAAAACTGACTTTAACTCAGTTTTTTAGATCATACTTTTGCTGACTTTATGAAGAAGACAGAACTAGTCTTTTTTTTTTAATTTCGTGGGGGGACAGCGTCTTGCTCTATCCCCCAGGCTAGAGTGTTGTGGTGAGATGATGGTTCACTGCAGCCTCGACTTCCCAGGCTCAAGTGATCCTCCCACCTCTGCCTCCCAAGTAGCTGGGACTACAGGCACATGCCATCATGCCTGGCTATCATTTTGTTTTTTTAATAGAGACAGAGTCTTTCCATGTTGCCCAGGTGGGTCTTAATCTCCTGGGCTTAAGCAATCCACCCATCTCAGCTTCTCAAAGTGCTGGGATTACAGGCCTGAGCAACCATGCCTGGCAGGTACCAGTCTTATAAAGCTCATCACAAGGACTTACATTTCATGTGAATTCATTTAATTTTTACAATAGGAAAAGCAAGGCACAAATGTTTAGATGACATCCACGGTAATACCTGCCCACCTCACAAGATTGTACTAAGGACCCAATTACATAATACACATGAAAGCACTTTATAAACCAAAAAGATCTAAGTAAACATAATAAATGCCTAGGTTCCCACAGTAAACAATGAAACTATGATTCAGTCATGGCCACTGCTTTTATCTGCTTCTCAAATATTTATGGGACAGAAATCACTGGGAGGACCTGTCAAAAAGAGGGCTCTAATTGGGTAGGTCTGGGCCAGGGCGGGCCAATTGTCTGTGTATCTACCAAGTTCCTGGGTGATACCAATGCCAGCTTCTGGGGCCACCCTTTTGAGGAATTAGACTCTAAAAGATCATCCTAATTCCTGGCGCATGGTCAGCCTTAGAGAGTATATTTCCTGAGTATATTGCCGACTTTGGTTATACTTAAAGTGACCTTTGGAATAAGTCTGTATACTACATCCGATTCTGAATATAGTACTTTACAAACTCAGTATCAAAGTGTTCTTTCTTGGGCAACCAAAGAGCTAAAGGGCTGAATTTTAATTAGACCGTCTGCTATTCCCTTTTCCAGGACAAGAGTCAACAACATGTAAAAACATAGAAAGCTGTTTTGCCAGTTCACTATTACATGATTTCAGTTCATCTCAAAAGGGTGGTGGGAGGTAGGGAAGAACCCTGTACTTGTAATCACATCCCCCTCTCCAAAAGAAAAACCTGGATTCTCAAAGATTTCAAATTAACAAGAGAAAAACTTGTCTTCTCTATCTGGAGAAATAACATCTTCTCTATCTGGAGAAATTGGTCTCAAAATATCCAGGAGAACAAAACCACCTGAGCAAACAAGTAATTTGCAGAAATGCTGATGCCTCCTGATAGAGAACTACTCTAGACTCAGACCTGACAGAGAATAAAAGAGAAACCCACAGCCCCTGTAGGGCAGTGGTTCTCCAAAGTGGGCATGCATCCGAATCAACTGGGAGGGCTTGATAAAACACAAATTGTCACACCTCAAGAGTTTCTGATGGAATAGATTGAAGGTAGGGCCCAGGATGAGACTGACACTGAGGGTCCACAGACCAAGCTAAGGTTGGTCTGAGTCTAGCACTGAGTCTAGAAAGCAGCCTTCCCCCACATCTCACTCACAGCTGCACACCAGCACCAGCAGTGTCTAGTAGCACACACAGTTGGTCCCCAGTAAATATTTGCCGAATGAATGACCATTGTAACTTTCATTTCCAGGAACAATTTTACTACTTGCTTATGTATACTTGCTCCAAGTATCTTATATACAGATTCATTAAAAAAAAAAAGAAAAAAAAATTACACACATGCTGGGCACTATAGCCCTTAACCTTAAGGGGTCCACAGTTAAATTAAACTGACCCCAATCATAGACACTAGTATCACACTTTTTCCTTATAATACCCAGACAGTTAAATCTTAGAGCCCTCTGCCACTGAAGTCGAAGCAGACAACTCACCTATCTAAAGAACCCTAAAGTAAAACCCTGTTTAGTCAAAATGGAGCAATTAATTGCACACATAGTCCTACAAAAAAAAAAAAAAAATTAAGTAAAGACAAGAATTTGCCAGGGAGGAACACAAATACCTGTGCCCACACTGGAAACTCAAAGATGGTCTCCTTAAAGCCTCTTCCAGTTGCTGCAAACCAAAAGGCAGCCCAGAGAACAGCCCCAGGTGAAAATGCAACTAAATCTTTAAGGATTTCTTCTCTAAATCCTTCCACGTTCACTAAGCAAAGCTCAGAAAGAATTTTGGCAGTCATTTCTCAAATCCTCTGTCTGATCTGCATGTTACCATAGTCACATTCATTCTGAAAAACAGGTGTTTCTGTTAAAATTAGCTGTTCCAAACTGCCAAATATTTTAGATCCCTATGCCAGCTTTTAAAAAAAAAAAAAAAAAAGGCCGGGAGGGGTGGCTCACGCCTGTAATCCCAGCACTTTGGAAGGCCGAGGCGAGTGGATCACGAGGTCAGGAGATAGAGCCCATCATGGGTAACATAATGAAACCCTGTCTCTACTAAAAATACACACACACACACACACACACACACACACACACACACACACACAAATTAGCCGGGCGTGGTGGAGGTCGCCTGTAGTCCCAGCTACTCCGGAGGCTGAGGCAAGAGAATGGTGTGAACCCGTGAGGCGGAGCTTGCAGTGAGCCAAGATCGCGCCACTGCACTCCAGCCTGGTCAAGAGCGCGAGACTCCATCTCAAAAAAAAAAAAGTGTGTAAAATAACCAATCAGATGTAACTGATGCTTCCAGAATTATAAAAATGAGGATGGGGTGGGGGTGCGGTGAGGGGTAGGGAAGAAGGCAAATACACACATATCACATAATTTTTGTATTTCCTATCATCACCCGGAATGGATAATAAAGGCTATACTTAAAACAGGCAAAGAAAGACAGAGTTGTGCTTTTTTCTGGGTAAGTCTTATGTTTGAAAGACTGTTTTTGTTCCATTTACTGAGTTGACTATCATAAATAATGTCTTTTCTTTAAAGAACTTAGCCATCATGATTTCCTTTTCTTATGACCATTCAATGGGAGAAGATTCTCAACATTCCCTGGTCAAGATGATGTGCGTTAAGCCTGTGTAAGAAAACTTGCCTTCAGGAGTCAGAAGAACCCAAGGATTAATGTCTTAAGTTAACCCTAGTGTAGTTTAAAAATTAAGAAGCAAACAAAAAACAAACAAACAAACAAACAGGCCACTCTGATTTTATTCCTGGAACCAGTATCTCTGCTGACCTTATTAAACCCTGTTATGAAACAGGTCTGAGATGCTGCTTTTTTTAAACATCAGGGGCTATTTTAAAAAGAAGTTTAGCAACCTGGGACATTAGAGAAAAGTTAAAATATCAAAGACCTGTGCCCAATTCCTTTGCCTGGCATTCCTCACTCTGGCTTCTAGAAATCTGCTGGAAAAAAGTACAAGCAGAATTCATTTCAAGACACCTGCTGGAAGAAAAGCCCTGAACTTTATTTTATAAATGGGAGGTGGGGGGTGCAGGGGTGGTGAAAACACTTAAGTTTAGAACTTTTATCAACTTCAGAGGATAGAGATTATGCATGTTACATGACCAAATGTAGAACATACAGAAACACCAAGAGCAACTATTATTTAGGTAAGAGGTTTCAAAATTCATTTAGTGACTAGCTAACTTCATTCAAACAGATAGGGAAAGTTAATTTTTTTTATTTTTTATTTTTTTCCTGGCTTGAGTTGTCCTGAAAATTGCTTCTGCAAGGAAAGAGTCCAGGAAAAAAATTGGCAATTCTTTTTTTCTTAATCTAATATCAAATTTACAGATTCCTGGCCCTTATTTTACTTAACGTTTGTTCCTTTCAGTTTACTCTTTGTGATCGGCATAGGATAAATGAAAATCAACCATATAATCAAACTCTATCATTACTTGTGTACATTCAACAAATAAAAATTTCTATATGCATGCAGGATTGTCACTGGCCCATGAATTAGAATCCCACCTCCCTTTCATCCTGAACCCCATCCCAACATTAAAGGGCAGAGGAGAGGAATAAAGATGCTCAAGGTCATTTTCATTTTTTAAAGCCTTCAAAAACCCAAAATTTACCAGGATTTAAGAGAGAAAAACTGCTCCCATTGTCATTTTTTCAAAAATGTAAGTACCCTACCACTTTAAGACTTTTTCAAATTTCAAATTCGGGGCGGTGAAACAGTCCTAGCCTTACCCAACACAGGTTGAAGACTTTTATACAGTGCATTTCATGTCCTTGTAATAAAAACAGCGATTCAAACAAATAAAATAGTCAATATGACTTTGTTCTCTCTATGTATTACAGTAAAAAATGCTTTCTTTTCAGATCTGTGAGAACTGCAAAGGTTTAAGCACAACAAATCCCAAGAAAAATGTAAATGGAACAAATCTAAACACGTACGAGTTTTTACTCATGTGGCCCTCCCAGGCTTCAGGCACTGTAAATAGATTTGTTGTGCTTTTAGTGGGAAGATATTCAGAATTTAACTAGGTTCAACAAAACTACACACTCCACCACCACTCACACAAAAAGACTCCTAAAAATGTCTACAGAAAAAAAAACTACCTTAATATTACTCCAAATTTCAATGAAAAGATTCTTCCAACACACAATCAACCATGGCATTATCTTAGATCAAGGTCACAAAAATAAGCCCTTGGCCTACAATTATGTTGTGGCTCTAGAACGTTAACAAGCTTTCCGTGATACTTCTTTCCTCTATTAAGCAGTCTAGGACCCTCTCTATATCTTTTCTGAAACCATGAGGATCTTGTCTGAATAGACCTGTGTACATAAAAGATGCTAACTATTCTCACTTGATATACAGTACTTTTACAGTTCCATCCATAGAGACTCTGAGTTGAGAAGACTGGCATACCACACAGGATTAGGAAGTGCTTTAATCTAAAAATGATAGGCAGAATACAAATCAGAATTCAAGCAGCCTGAGCCACTGTTCATGATGATGGAAAGATAAGTGGAGACAAAGGGAGCTAAATCACTTTCCAGGAAAAATGAGACAAAACCGTCCCAAGCACTCTACATAACCCAACCCCATTTGTGTCACCTGCCTTTGAAAATAGAATGTTATGCATAGTCATCTCTTCAATTCTAGGCTGCTCAAGCGAGTACTTCTTGAGCAGTACTTTTTCTTGAGGAAAAAGTAGAAAGGCTTGGGAACTGGGGGCCTGCCTCACTACTATTGAAATAGCCTTCCCACAGAACCTTCCCATACATGATACACAGCATGCAAAATTACAATTATTGAAAAATCAACAATAATTGCAAAAAGCCATCTGAGAAACATAACATTTTAATAGATGAAATAAATACTCCAGTACATGCAAGGTAAAAACTTGACGTTGGGGGAAAAAAAATCACTCTATAGTGTAAATTAAAAAAACACACACTCACAGTAGCTTCCCCCCATTTGCAAATCACATGGCAAATTCATACCCTTTCCACACTAAGTATACTCCTAATTCAACACGATTGCTTAAAAAAAAAAAAAAAGACATACAAAAAAGGTAGCTACATCCATGTCTAAGGAGTGAAAACTGAGGTAACCTTTCTTTTAATTAAAAACACAAAAAAATGAAATGAACCCATGACCTCCTTCCTGCCCAATAATCAAACTTAGTTGAGAAATTCCGGAAGACGGGCTGGGGTAGGGGGCGGGAGTGATAACGCAACCAGATGACACATTTTCCATCTTCCAGTCCCTACTGCGTGGGGCCTGGTGGACAGACACCTGGGCCCTCCAAGTGCGTGTGCAGGTTGTGTGCATGGCCCTGCCTTAAGATTCCTCTCGAGCATTTAATGTTGGGGAGGGTAGGGGGTTTCACCTATGATTTCTTTGGTATAAATGGTGAGGGGCAGAGTAAGTATCTTCCTTTAGTCTGGGGGTGGAAGAAGGGGTATGGGGGTGGGGTGCTAATTCACAGAATTGGAATTCACTGGCGGTAAAGTCCTGGGCGAAGACCTCTCCCTTAAAGCCTGAGATAGCAGGGTGCAGCCTTCAGACACGGCGCAGGCCGAGTTCCTCAGCCTCTCCCTGTGGTCCGACATCTTGGCGCCCCCGTCGGGGTGCTGCGCCAGATCCCTGAGGCACTGGGTCAGGAGCACGCAGGCCGACACCACGCTCATGGCGCCGCCCAGGATGGCGGTCTGCACCGCCTTGCCCTCGGCGCTCACAGCTGCCGCGCGACCCAGGAACTGCGGCTCGGTGGCGAAGCCTACTAGGGCGCTGACTGCCTGCACCAGGGGCCCGCTGAACAGCGCGCAGCGGCTCCGCGCCAGCTCACTGGGCGCCACCTTCACCTCGCGCACGCAGGCCAGGAGCGCCGACGCGCTGGTGCTCATGCACTTGACGCCCAGCTTGAACTGCTCGCGCGAAAAGCGGTCCCGTGACTTGTCACTGGCCAGGGCGCACGCGTCCGTCAGGAACTTGAGGTTGCGCGACAGGCCCTGCGACACCTCCAGCAGCAGCTGCGGCGTCATGTCGGCCAGCGGCGTGGCGCGCAACACGGCGCAACCCTGCTCCACCTCATGGCGGCAGCGCGTCACGCGGTAGCGGTCCACCAGGCCCGGCTGCGCCGGCTGGGCACCCGGCGTGGCCACAGCCGCCAGATAGGCCGCGTGGGCCGAGCACTCGGTCAGCGACACCACCAGGTCGCCCAGCTCCACCAGGCTGTCCCCCGCCTCCCCGAAGCGGCCCATGTTGAGCTGGCTCTGCACGTCGTGGGTGAGGATGGAGAGCCCCTTGGTGCGCGCGATGATGGTGTCCCGGCACTGCTCGAAGGACTCGGCGCCGGCACCAGAGGAGGCAGGGCCCTCGAAGAGCACTGGCCGCGCCTCGCTCGACAGCAGCAGCAGGTCGGCTACCAGCTGCATCTTGCCCTTGCAGTGATCGCAGACGGATACCAGCCTCTTCCGCGGCTGCGAGCTGGTCCCGCCGATGGCGGTCGCAGGAGCCGGAGAAGCCGCCTCGCCAGTGGGCTTCCCGGCGCTGCCGCTAGCCATCGCGCCCGGGGGGCACTGGCATGCCGCTGGGGACCCCGCTACCACCGCCGCTGCCGCGGCCACTGCCGCCGCCCCGGCGGCCGTCGCGACTCAGCTGGCCAAGGCCGCGGTGCCTTCCTCGCACCATCATGCCATCCACCGCCGCGGGCAGAAGGCACTGGGCTGCGGCGGCGGGAGCCCGGGCGGCGCGGGGTGGGCCCGAGGGCCAGAGAACGCGGAAGGCTCTTCGGGGCAAGGGGAGGGGCTGCAGCTTTCGGCCTCCTAGAGGGCTTGCAGGAACCATGAACCGCGGCAGAGCAAACTCACTGTCCGCGCTCCTCGTCTCCGGGAGGCCAGGAAAGTCCCTTCTGCTGGTTCGCCGCCGCCGCCTTCCTGGGCATGGCCTGGCCCGGCCCTCAGAGAGGTGAGGGCGGGACGGGGAAGCTGGGAGTTGTCCTTCCTTCCTTTCTTTGAAATCAAAATCCTTTCCTCGGGGAGGAGCGCGGGAGGCAGCACAGGCAGACTCTGCTGTCAGCCGCCGCGCTCGAGGCCACCTCGGGCTTGGCGGCGCACGTGGGCTTCAGGCGCCGTGACCCCGCCAGGCGGCACTTCCCCGCGACGGCGGCCGGGGCTGGCTCTCCGAGACGCGCGGCCGCCCCGGGCGCATCTCCTGCCTCCCGCTCTCGGGAAGCGGCGCCGGCGGCAGCAGGGCAGAGGGTGTGGCCCGCGCTGTCGCTGCCGCGCCGAGTCAGAGCCGGGCGGGAGCCTGCACTGATTGCGCACAGCGGCCGCCCGGATCGCTCTCAAGCTCTCGCCCGCCCGCCACGCCCGGGCGTGCCGAGTGCCGCGGCGGCCCCTTCCCGCCTCGCCGGTTCACAGCGCGCGGCCCGGCGCCGCGGCGGCACGCCCTCCCAGACCGCGCGCCCGGCGGCCCGCCGCTGGCTGTCGACGCGAGTCCATCCCTGTCGCCTCCTCGTCTGGGGCCCGCAGCGGCTGAGCTCTCCCGAGACCCTGGGCCCCGCGCATCGGACGCCCCTGCACGAGTCTCCCTGCGACCGGGCCAACTCAGAAGGTCCCCGCGGCGCTGCGGCAACCGGCCCGGGCCCCGGCTCCTGCCATTTTTGTCAACCGCCAACTTCCGAGCGAGCGGGGAGAAACTGAAAGGAAGGGCGGGGGCCGAAAGGCAGAGGGAAAAACACCCGCTTCCTCTCCGCGCGCGGCTTCACCTCGGAGCGCGGCCGTGGCTGTGCCGCCGCCCGCAGGGTCTGCCGGAGGCTTTTCCTCTTCCCGTCCGCGCCTCGCCCCCGGGCTCGCCGCCGCCGCCTCGGCCGTAACCTCCCTGGAGCCTATAGAAATCTTTTGTGTGGCGTCACCGCCTTTCGTTTAAATCCCGCTTCCTCCTCTCGTCCTTCCTCCCGCCCCCTCCGCCGCTCCCGGATGCTTGCGCGATGCGCTGCTCCTCCCCCGGGAAGCTGGGTGGCTGCGGGGGACGCCGCCGCCCAACGCGGACGCCACCGGCGTGGGGCCGGTGGTCACGGACCCCCCCATGGTCGTGGGCCGAGAGACTGGGGAAGCGGACAGGGGAAGGCCTGCCCCGGGCTGGGGGCGCTGCGCACACCCATGGGAGACCGGGGCGCAGCCGCCCGCGGGCATTACGTAAGCTCTTAGCCGGACCAGGGGGCTTCCTCCCCGCCAAGAGAGGAACTCTAAAAGGTGACTTGGCCTCCGGGCTGAAGGCAGGAGGACACTCGATACTGGCCACTGGTGATTTGTTGGGGCCGGCGGGTCATCTCGGTCTGCGCGACTTCGCCAGTTTTTCCAACGCCCCCTGCCCTTTGTTGTGTTTGATCCGCTTCCGCGATGGGTTTCTGACCAGCAGTGCAGTGTAACGAAGAGAGGAAAAGAGCACTGGATGTGGAGTCCCAAGAGTAGGGCTAGATGCTTGCCCGTTCCTCCCTTGAAATATGCCTTATGCAGTGAGAGCGCGGGCTCTGAACCAGACTTCCTAGGATCAGCCTTTCTCAAGCCATTTATGAGTTCCATGACCTTGTTAAGTTATCGCTCCAAGTATCCGCCTTCTCTTCTAGAAATTAGAGACTGTGCACAGGCTGCTTGAGTACTTGGCTCCTAAACAGTAGCTGTTAGAATTATGAGCCTTGATCAGCGCAGTTTGCCCCCTCATAACGTCTATTTATTCGTCTGTATAATGGAATAATAGTGGCTGCTGTTAAATGAATTAAATAAGACAGCGTTTGGAGGGAAATGTTATTACTCCAGTTTCACAGATAAGGAAACTGATGATTAGGTGCTTGAAATGACTTCCCAAGATCAGGAAGACAGCATATGGCAGGGACAGGAGCCCACGCCTACTCCCAGCCTCTTTTTACCGGACCTTGTTTTTCAGGAAGTGGTTAAAACACCTGGGCTACTCCCAGCAAAACGCCAGTATCGCAGTCCTGAAACAGGTACGCTAAGGTGCCCAGCCCAATACAGGCTGGGCGTGCTGAGCCAACGGAAATGTTTGTTCTCTGTCCCTTCCTAGAACTCCAAGTCACCTTTCTCCAGTCAGTTAAAAATGTTACTTTTAACTAGAATGACGTTTCAATTTATCGGCCATATCCAAGCATTTCTGTGAATGAACTGTGAGACATGCTATTAATAAATTAACCATGAACAGCAGGTTCAAACCTGGATGGATAGTCATCCTACTTATAACGTAAAGTATCCTTAAATATCTTTACAATCCAGATGAACCCACTTATTTTGCAAAGCGAGGTCAATAAAACTGACTTGAAATAGGAAGCAATTCTGTAGGATTAATTCCTTTCTTCTTCTACAAGAGAAAAAAACAAAAACAGTTGGATAAGTCAAGGTTTTTCCATGATGACGCAGGAATTGCACGTTAGTCCCTCTTAGCTCCAAAAATTTATGAGCGGGAAGTCAGACTCTTCTGTGCCTAGTTTATTCATGAGGCTGCTCTAAGATCAGGGGATTTTTTTTTTTTTTTTCCAAAGCCACTTAGTGCCCCTGGGGGGTCCTATTTTCCCTTTCTTCTACATATGCAGTCTGTTTTGCTGTTGATGGAAACCCACCCCAACAATGAGTTGTGTTACACACAGACTGTCCACTCTATTCAGTGAGGTTTGGTTTCATTTTTAAAACTGATAGCATTGTGTTCTTGGCCTTCCCTGCTTCATTTTTCAGATAGGGAAACTCCTTCTAAACTGATCTTCCCAGGCACTGCGTTCACCTTTCTTTAGGTTCACCTTTACTTTGTCCCATTGTTCATTCACTCCACAATCACTGGGCACCAGTCTTGTGCTAGGCACCAAAGTTAACATGATATGTAATATGAGGCCTCCGCTCTTAAAGATTAGAGTCCAGGGAGGGGAGTAGATTCACAAGAAACAGTCACAATTTCACTATTGGTTCAGTGAGAGCACAGAGTAAAAAACCGATAGCAAAGATAATTGGGCTTCACAGATACAGTATTTGCAGGTAGGCAGGGCCATGTGGTTCTTTCTGACCAATGAAATGTAAGGGGAAGCTATGTAGGTTACTTCCAGGCTGAGACAATGAAAAGCCAATCTGTAATTCTCCACTCTCTCACCCTCCTGTAAGTACCATGGAGACTGCATTCTAGTTGGTGGAGCCTCTGTAAGCCTAGGTGACCACGTGGAGCAGACCCTCTTGATCTGTTGTGGACATGTAATGTGAGCACACAGTGAACTATTGGTGTGTTAAGTCACAGAGATTTGAGGGTTGTTTGTTGCTGTTGCATATTTTTAGTCTAATTAGAGGATGGCTTGTTGGTGTCTGCCCTTAGAGTCACTCAAGCAATGGCTTTTTCTTTAGAAAACTCCACCTATTACCCCTTCTAACCCTCTCTTAAAATTAAAATAAATATAAATCAAAAGTATTTGCTATGATCTGACCCCCAAATTCATATGTTGAAACTTAACCACCAGTGTGACAGTATTACAAGGTGAGCCTTTGGGAGGTGGTTAAGTCATGAGGTGGAGCCCTCTTGAATGGGGTTAGTGGCCTTATAAAAGAGGTGTGAGAGAGCTGTTCACCTCTTTTGCCCTTCCATCATGGGAGGATACAGCAGCATAGGGGATGCATCATCTATGAGGAATGGGCCCTTGCTGGGGCCTTGATCTTGTACTTCCCAACTCTAGAGCTGTAAGCATTAAATTTCTGTTAGTTATAAATTACCAAGTCTAAGGTATTTTGTTATAGCAGCTCAAATGGACTAAGATAGTATTTTTTTTTTTTTAATGGATGTTGAGTGAGAGAAGAAAGCGGAAAATGTGTGGGCTGGGGATTGGCTGGAGGAAGGTAAATGGAGTGGATGATAGAGAGCTGGTAAATGGCCTGGCCCCTAGAGAATGCATTCTCAGTACTGGCTCAAGGCCTACACTGAATAGGCATTTGATGAAAAGTAAGTGAACACGGTACAAAGAGAACTGAGGATTTGGGCAGGACAAGTGGAACTGACAGGCTGAGACAGGCAGGATTGGGGAAACATCTTTTACCTCCTCTCTTACCTGTTTTAGAAGGTGCATCCACCACTTGGTACAAGAGAACATTATGGGCACTCTGTTTTGTTTTTATGTTTAAAATCGTGGTAAAATAACAAAATCATCTTACCCATTGTTAAGTACATTATTGTGCAACCATCACCATCCTCTATCTCCAGAAATGTTTCATCTTCCCCAACTGAAACTCCATACCCATTAAGTGACTGCTCCCCACTCCCCCTTCCTCCAGTCCCTGGCAACCACCATTCTACTTTCTTTATGAATTTGACTACTGTTAAGTACCTCATGTTAGTTGAATCATACAATATTTGTTATTTTGTGCCTGGCTTATTTCACTTAAGTTGTCTTTTTTTTTTTTTTTTTTTTTTTGAGACAGAGTCTCGCTCTGTCGCCCAGGCTGGAGTACAGTGGCACAATCTCAGCTCACTGCAAGTTCCACCTCCTGGGTTCATGCCATTCTCCTGCCTCAGCCTCCCAAGTACCTGGGACTACAGGCGCTTGCCACCATGCCTGGCTAATTTTTTTTTCTGTATTTTTAGTAGAGACGGGGTTTCACCATGTTAGCCAGGATGGTCTTGATCTCCTGACCTCGTGATCCGCCCTCCTCGGCCTACCAAAGTGCTGGGATTACAGGCATGAGCCATCGTGCCCAGCCTTAACATAATGTCTTTAAGATTCTTTGATATTGTAGCACACATGGGAATTTCTCTTCTTTTTTATGGGTGAACAGTATTCCATTGTAAGCACTCTGGATCTTTTCATTCTATCAAAAATTTATTTTGTAGCGAGAAAGTCTTGGAGACACAGTCTCACTATGATGCCCAGACTGGTCTCACACCCTTGGCCTCAAGCGATCCTCCCACCTTAGCCTCCCAAAGTGCTGAGATTACAGGTGTGAGCCTGTCTGGCCACTCTGCATTTTGATACCCAACTTACACTACCCCAGACTTTCTGGACCAACAACCAAGCTGTGTTTGGTCTGTAGTGCCACCTGGTGGTCAATATGAGGCATTCTGTGCCCTAATTATTGTCCTCTTTGGAGCAGTGTCCCTCTGTTTTGCTTTTGTGCACACAAATGGGCCAATTACATCTCAGGCTATCTTTCTTATACATATGCAGACATCACCCTTCATTATTTCCCTTTCACTATCTATTGTAAAAGAGCGGAATTTATATCTCTTCCTCTTTTCCCCAGATTCCCTCATTGTCATAGGTGATGCATGACAACAGCCCCTGGTTCACCAAGGAACAAGATCACTGTCTTAACAGCTCGCTCTCCTTACCCGGCATGTCCTCTTGCTCTCTGGTATATTTTGTTCCCATCCAGTAAGAACACCGGGGCAGTACCTCACACATCACTCCCATTTCCTCCCCAGCCCCAGTTTCCACCCTCCCTCCCTCCATGCTTTCTCTTTGTTCACTTGCAGCTGGGTGTGTAAGGGACCCTGTGTGCTGGACCAGTTATACCTTGGCAGGCATACCTGAGCCTGCAGGTCCTGAAGTCTAGGAGATCTGGAATTTTCTGCAGTAGTTTGCCAGAGCACCCTCCATGGAGGCAAAGTTTGCTTGCACAGATTAATAAATTCTGTGCCCCATTCATCTAGTGGCCAGTCATCTTTGGATGTATTTTCCATTTTCCAGCATCCTGGAGAAGAGAAAAAACAAGTGCTAAGTTTCAGGCACCCTGGACTCCTAACACTAATCATGCCTGACCAAGTTTTGACATCTCGCATGGTACCTGGTATTCAGTAACTACAGAGTGATTAGATTTATTGGTGCCTCACAAGGAGGCTCCCTGATCCTTCAGACAGACCCAGGTATTTCTTCCCCTCTTGTAGCTACTGTGATGCCTGCTCATCTTCAGAGTGACGTCAAGTACTTGTAACTGTTGGTGTATCTCTCTCCACAACCCTATCATCTCTGTAAGGGCAGGGACTTGATCTGTGCATCTCCCCCCACACTTAATGTATTGAGTGTTTATGGCAATAGGTAATGAATTATTTCATTTGTTAAATCTCTGCACAAGAAAGGCACCCTTTTATTGAACCAAACTCTGACTGCTCACAACTTTCATTCAGTAATGGACAGAAAGTCATGGACATTCATGAAACAACAGCAGGGGTACAGTCTAGGTCTGGTCATGATCTAAAAGCTCACAACCCTAAGATTGAAGGGGAGGCCGGAGGCCTGTTTGCTTAGCAAGTATGTTCACCTCATTTTTCTTACAGCTTGTTTGGGACAGTCCAGGGAGGTGATTCTTTGGAAACAGACTGAATTTTCTAAACATAACTGCATATATCTATGCTGCAAAGTACATGTAATTTTTTCAGATGACACAGAGAAAAGTCCTGCCTTCTTTGGAGATTCAGATCTCATCCCCAAATTTTCAAGGCCATTGCAGTATTGTAGATAATTTGAATTACATGTATTATTCTGATAATTTCTATTGAAATTAGATTTTTCCCCCTTACATCTTGGTGGAAAGAAGGGTACCAATTCACATTTTGTGAGCAGCAGTGTTTGTGTGTGTCTCTCCTTTTAAAGCACAAGTGGGCCAGGCGCGGCAGTTCATGCCTATAATTCCAGCACTCTGGGAGGGCGAGGTGGGTGGATCGCTTGCACCCAAAAGTTCTAGACCAGCCTGAGCAACGTGGTGAAAATCTATTTCTTGGCCGGGCGCGGTGGCTCAAGCCTGTAATCCCAGCACTTTGGGAGGCCGAGACGGGCGGATCACGAGGTCAGGAGATCGAGACCATCCTGGCCAACACAGTGAAACCCCGTCTCTACTAAAAAATACAAAAAACTAGCCGGGCGCGGTGGCGGGCGCCTGTAGTCCCAACTACTCGGGAGGCTGAGGCAGGAGAATGGCGTGAACCCGGGAGGCGGAGCTTGCAGTGAGCTGAGATCCGGCCACTGCACTCCAGCCTGGGCGGCAGAGCGAGACTCCGTCTCAAAAAAAAAAAAAAAAAGAAAATCTATTTCTTTAAAAGAAAGAAAAAATGCACTTTGGGAGGCCAAGGCAGGTGGATCACGAGGTTAGGAGTTCAAGACAGCCTGGCCAACGTGGTGAAACCCCATCTCTACTAAAAATACAAAAATTAGCTGGACATGGTGGCATGTGCCATGAATCCCAGCTACTCAGGAGGCTGAGGCAGGAGAACTGCTTGAACTGGGGCCTGGGAAGCGGAGGTTGCAGTGAGCTGAGATTGCGCCACTGCACTCCAGCCTGGGCTACACAGCGAAACTCTGTCTCAAAAAAGAAAAAAAAAAAATGCAGAAATTAGCCAGGTGTGGTATGGGAGGCTGAGGTGGGAGGATCCCTTGAGCCTGGTAGGTGGAGGTTGCAGAGAACCAATATCATGCCACTGCACTCCAGCCTGGGTAACAGAGCAAGACCCTATCTCAATAAAACAAACAAACAAACAAAAACAACACACCACAACCGATGTATGTTAGATGTGAAGAAAAATAGAAAATACAGAGAAAAGGTTAAAATATTTTGGAATCTCCCTGCTTAGAGACCGCCATTGTATACATATTTGCAGCTCTTTTCCTATACATAGATATATACCTGTATAATTTTAATAGCATTTAAAATCATTTAATAGTATAAAATGAACATCTTTAGTAGCAACAAATATATATGATATATTTAATGATTGCATATTACCCATCGTATGTGTGGAATACAGCTTGCAACTGTAAATGTAGATTTTATAGTCTACAATTTTTGCAACACTTAGAGTTGTTCTTGTTTTCCCCACTCATGGAGAGTGTTATAGGCTTGTTACATTGGGTAAGTGAAGAAATACACAGAAAGCACTCAGCAGAGTGCCTGTCGCATAGTAAGTGCTCAATATTATTAGCATTACTATTATTTTCATTGTCTGTTTCCTCAGAGTCAAGTTCTTGGAAGTGGAATTGCTAATCAGATTATGCACTTTTTTAAGGGGAAGGGGAGTTGATACATTTCACCTAATTTTCAAGCAGCAAACTCCATCCCCCCAGAAGTGAATGAGAAGGCTTCTTTCCTCAGCCTTGCCAACAGTGTATACTGTCTATATTTTTATCCAGGATCAACTGATAATTTAAAAATTATAAGATGTTTGAATTTGCATTTTTTTTATATTAGAGAGATTCTGTGTTATGTTTTGTTTCTGCTATATGTGAACTGGCCATTTATAGTTATTGTTTTGGGAATTACCCATTCATGTCCTAGCCCATTTTTCATTTGGTTTTTCATCTTTTCCTTACTGATTTATAAGTTTTTTTTGTTTTTTTTTTTTGTTGTTTTTTTTGAGACAGAGTGTTGCTCTGTCGTCCAGGCTGGAATGCAGTGGCACAACCTTGGCTCACTGCAACCTGTGCCTCTCGGGTTCAAGCAATTATCCTGCCTCAGCCTCCCGAGTAGCTGGGATTACAGGTTCCACCACACCCAGCTAATTTTTGTATTTTTAGTAGAGATGGGGTTTCAACATCTTGGCCAGGCTGGTCTCAAACTCCTGACCTCAGGTGATCTGCCCGCCTCAGCCTCCCAAAGTGCTGGGATTACAGGCATGAGCCACCATGCCCAGCTAGGAAAACACAAATATTATGTTTAACCCTGTAAGTATGCTTTTCTGCTCACAGATAATGGTGGTGACCAGGAATGGACACCTGCTTCAGACTGGGCCAGTCACATTGTCTACTGAAAATTTGAAATTCCAACAAAAGGCAACCAGTTAGTTGCTACCAATATTTAACAATTACAATGAATGATTCATGTCTTTCTATGTAATTAAATTTTTTAAGTGAGTAAATTTAGGGGCTTGTAAAGCCCAGGAAGTATGCAGTATATCTGTTCTTACATTGGATTAAAAAGCAGCAAAAGTGCAAAATGGTAAATATTCATTACCTCTCTCAGCCCATCCCCAGGCCCCTCCTCCTATGCCTTCCCATGAGTCAGTCATTAGAGGGTTAATGTTTGGCACAGTGGTGACTGTACCCATCAGCTCATCTGCCTCTGTTCTGATTACCTGGTCATTTTTACTCCAGTTTTTCAACATTTTCAATATTACCCCAGCCTGCTTCCAAATAGTACTAGAAAGTTTTGTTTCACCCTCCTCTGTTGTGGAATGATGCGTGCCAGGATGAGCTCAGGTTAAGACACTAATTATATCTGAGATTCAGCTTTACCATCCACAGTCACTGAATCACTTAGAGGTGGGGTTAGTATTAACCTCAGAGCACTGAAGAGACTTGTGGCTTTACTTAGGCCATGAGGACACAACCTTTCACATCTGTCCTCTCCAGCCTACACTGCACCACCTGGGACCTGGCAGAGACTCTTGTCCCATCTGAGTGCTCCTGGCTCCAGACTTTTCAACCCATTTTCCATTTGGCTCCCAATTTAACTATCCTGAGTGCCTCACTGATTAACCTAGATGGTGCTGTGGTGGAAGAAGGACTCCAAGAAAGACTGGACTTTGTTGTCCAGTACACCTCGGCTTAGATTCTTGCCTTGCCACTGCACTAGCTGTGCAGCCTCAGACAAATTGTATACTTCTAAAACCAGGATTTCCTCTTATTTAAAATGGAGATATTATCATCTTCATCACATCATCCCTTTGGGCCTGGATCTCCTGTAATCTGCATGAAATTTACAGTGTATTGTTTATCTGCTCTGCTAGTCCAAAATTGCAAGAGTAAGGATCTCATTATATTCATTTTTGCATCAGAGCCTCACTTGATTCTTGGTTAACAGTAGGTCTTTGGTAAATAAAATTCCCCCTGAGTTGAATGGAATCAAGTTCCAAACACTAAGGTAAGTTTCAAATATCCAAATGTTGAAAATGCAGTTGATCCAGATGTTTTCACATCAGTGGATTATATACTGAATTGATTTCCTCCTTAGAGGAAAGTCAGCAGCCCTGAAACTTTCTACATATTCCCAACAATTTCTGTAAAACTTCCAATGATCTTATTCTCTATAACTAGATATGTGGGCCAAGAACCCCAGCACCTTTGCCCCTTAACTTTGAAACTGGCAATATGAATTACCAGGGTGACCCCTCCCAACAGAGCACATGATCGGCCACAGCTGTGCATGTTTTTCAGTATGACTGCACCAGGATAGGGCTCCAAGCCACTGGGTGGAGCAATGTGCTCTGGGGAGAAAGCTCATGACATTTCCCCTATGATTTCACAAAAGAAAAAATCTTTTTCTTACGAGTTGTTTCTGCTCAATGTCAATAGGAAAGGTCATAGCTTAGCGCATTTACGTACAGATGCATGCATGAATATGTAGACTATCAGCCACCCCTACAGTGTGAGAGAATTTAAATTGCATTGGTCCTAAGAGTGAAGGAAAGCAGGTGTAGTTGCCTACTCAACCTCCACTTTATTCTTTTCCCTTTATTACAATCCTAATTTTATTTGAGATGACAATGTATACAACTAGAAGACAATTTCTCAGCCTCCCTTGGAGAGCTAGGTTCCAGCCAATGAGATGTAAACAGAAATGTATGCAATGTTCAAGTAGGCTGCTTAAAAGAAGTTGACTCCACTTGAAAGGTGTGCTTGGTTTGGCCTGCCTTCCATCTCCCTTCCTCTGGTTGAATATCATCTTGATGACTGGAGCTCCAGTAGCCATCCGGGAATTTGTGACCTTGATGGTGGAAGCCACAGGCCAATATGATAGAAGGATGAGGAAGAGGCCGAGTACCAGATGGCTGAGGAGCCACCATACCAGTCCTAGATTCGAGTTTCCACTGCTTCTGTGAAATAAAAATCAATCACAAACTTTTTATCTTGTTTAAGCCACTTTTAAAAGTCAGTTTTCTTTTATATGTAGCCTACTAATCCTATCCAAACAAGGCTTGAAAAAGGTTTACTACAGCTCTTTTTTGTTGTAATAGCAGAATAATTGGTAAAATAATGCTCATCAATAAGAAAATAAACTATTAATGTAACAATACCAAATAAAACTGTGCAGCAGTATAAAGAATGAAAGGGTTTTTTTGTTTGTTTGTTCTAGAGATGGGGGTCTTGCTTTACTGACCAGTCTGGTCTCAAACTCCTGAGCTCAAATTATCGTCCTACCTCAGCCTCCCAAAGTGCTGGGATTATAAAGGCGTGAGCCACCGTGCGGCCTTTTTTTTTTTTTTTTTTTTTTTTTTTTTTTTTTTTAAGGTCTTCTTATGTAATTAAACGTTTTAAAGACATCTGCTGATGAGCTGTTTAAAACAAGAAGAATCTCAAAAGCATCTCTGGCCAAAATCTTTTTAAGAAACAAAAAGTAGCGTGATTCAGCCTTGACAAGGATTAGTCAGAGCCCACAGTATTAAGTTGAAATCAAAGAAAGGCAAGCTTTTTTGGGGATGAATAGTAATCTTTTTGAAAAAAAATTTTTTTTTTCCTTCAAGTTTAGGAGATGACAAATATTGAAATCTGGTTGAACTGAATCCTCTTTATTGATAAGGAAAGCAGTGGGCTCGACCTATTTCTGACTTTCTGAAAAAAGTTGCCCTACCTGCCACTCACTTCTTTTTAACTGGCTATTCTCAAAGGAAATTGCAAGAGACTGAGGATAAACGTCTGACATCCAGAAATGGGCTTTTTAGAGCTGAGGCAGCCTCCAGAACTTCCATTTCCAATTTATTTCACAGGCGAGAAACTGAGGTCAACAGGGACGTAGGTTAATGGTTCCTGGAGGCCCTGAAGGAACTTCTGGACCTGGCCTGTGCGTTCCAGAGAAAAAGGTCGGCCTCTGACGGAAAACGAAAAATGAGCACTCGGGAACCCACCCAGCCGGCGCAGAGCGCCTCAGCAGGACCAAGGGGAGGAGCCAGTGGGGCGGGCGGGGCCAAAATGGCGGGGGGGTGGGACTTCCAGAGGCGGGGGCCGAGGAAATGGGACGGGGCGGGGCCCGGTAGGCTAGCGAGCGCCGGGAGGCGGGGCCTCAGGAAGGCGGAGAGGAAGGCGTGTGCAAGGCGGGGTCCGGCGCCCGCGCAGGTGGGATCGGCTTGTCTGCGGCGCTGCGCGGCGAGGCCAAAATGGCGGCTTCCAGCTGGGCGCGCAAGGCCGTGGTCTTGCTTTGGGCCTCTGACCTGCTGCTGCTGCTGCTGCTGCTACCACCGCCTGGGTCCTGCGCGGCCGAAGGCTCGCCCGGGACGCCCGACAAGTCTACCCCCCCTCCCCGGAAGAAGAAGAAGGATATTCGCGATTACAATGATGCAGACATGGCGCGTCTTCTGGAGCAGTGGGAGGTCCGCGGCGCGCTCACACCCTCCTGGCTCTTCTCTGTCCGGAACCCTGTTGCCACTGACCCCTTACCCATTCTGTCTTGGGACCTTTCTGACCCCCTAACCTCCTCTACTCATGCCTTGAACCCTTACCCACTGAAGCCACTGCTGACCCTCCATTCCTCTTCTCACTCGCGCGCCCTGCTGACCCTCGCTCCAGCCCTCTCTCATTCCAGTGCCCTGTTCCCCCTGCCACTTCTCGAGCCACTCCAATCAGGGGTCAGCCCCTCAGTGTTCAGCCTTGCTCTCCCTTCACTTTTCAGTGCCCTGGTTGTCTTTGCGTTGATCCTTGTGGTCAGTGAGCCCTGCAAACGGGGAGAGAGACCTTTCCCATTCTACTAAAGAGCATTTCCTTCATTTTCCTTTTGTTTTGGGGTGAGTGGGTGGGAGAGTGGGTTGCAGTGAAGATGGTCTTCTTTAATGGTTATCTCAGCTGTCTTCTAAATCAGTAGAATGTTAGACTTCCTGTTTTGGTGTATGTCCCTGCTGGGAATTTTGTGTTTTTTGTGGGTGGATTTATTTTACTGAGGGGAGAAGTAGCAATGGCTAGTGGCTCTGTATCGTGGAACTCACGCTTTTTGTTCAAAGGAGAGTACGTTTTCTCGTTTGTCACTTGGATGGACCAGAGTGTGCAGTTACAGGGAGTGTGTAATAAGCTTTTAAGGTAAAGATTACTGGCCAAAATCACATTGCTGCCTTTCCCCCTTCCTGAGGTGATTGTACTGTCCTGACTGACTTGCATAGCTGTGGAACCTTGGGCATGTCTAGTTTCTAGGTCTCAATTTCCTTATCTGCAACGTGAGGAGGTTTACTGGATGGTTCCTAAGATTCCTTCCAACACTGATGTTTGTTATTTTGTGATTATCTCTGTGTGTGTTGGGAGAGGAGGGAAAGACTTTCAGACACAAGTTTAAAATACCACCTGATTCATCTGACTAGAAGAATGCAGTCCTGTGTTTTCATGTGGTTATCAGCAGCTGATGGAAAGATTGGGGTAGATTTGAGTGTAGAGAGAACGTCCCCATTCACCATCTCCCTTGCAATATCCTTCTCTTTTTGGACTACAGCAAATAAAGCCTTTTGATCTGCCAGATTGAGAACATCACCTCATGAGAAATCCTCCCCTTGACCTACTCAGACCCTGAGCTAGACGAAGAGGTGCTGCAGAGATGAACAAAGATTGCACTGGGAACAGTAGATAACAGGATGGATGAGCAGGGAGAGAATTTGCAGGCCAAGAAAAACACATTATCTCATTTAATCCTTTTACCCATCCATGAGGGAGCTACTTATCCCTATTTTCTAGATGATGACATTGAGGCACAAAGAGGCTATTTAACTTGCTCCACATCGCACAGCAAGCTAGTTGAGTTTCAAAATCTGTCACGACTTTAGAGCCTGTTCTTTGAACTGTTTTACCTGCACTGCCATACATATTGGTGAACAGAAGTGCAAATGAAGGATGGTGAGGAAGACGTGGATTAAGCTAGAAACTGCAGGAGCAGAGTAGAAAGGAGAAATGTGAGATTTTTATACTTTTAACATGGCTTGATGGTTGATTTTGTTTTTTTAATTATTTTTTATAGAGACAAGGTCTCCTTATGTTGGCCAGGCTGGTTTTGAACTCTTGGCCTTTGCAATCCTCCCACCTTGACTTCCCAAAGTGTTGGGCTTATGGGCGTGAGCCACCATGCCTGGGCAACTGATTGATTTTGTGAACAGCAGGGCCACATAATATAGTAAAAAGACAGATTGGCCAGGCGCAGTGGTTCACACCTGTAATCCCAACACTTTGGGAGGCAAAGGCAGGTGCATCACCTGAGGTCAGGAGTTCAAGACCAACTTGGCCAACATGTTGAAACCCCATCTCTATTCAAAATACAAAAATTAGTCAGGCATGGTGGCGGGCACCTGTAATCCCAGCTACTTGGGAGGCTGAGGCACGAGAATTGCTTGAACAAGGGAGGCAGAGGTTGCAGTGAGCCGAGATCATGCCACTGCACTCCAGCCTGGGCGACAGAGTGAGACTCTGTCTCAAAGGAAAAAAAAAAAGACAGATTTTAAACTCAACTTTACCCCTCACTAGCTACTTGATCCTAGTTTTAGGTATCTGTAAAGCCAGAGAATGCCCTGCTTTGCAGGATGCCATGAGGATTAAATGAGCTAATGTTTGTAGACACTCTACAGACATGAGGACCCTTCCCCAGTAGCAGTGTTTTTTATGTGGGAGAGCATATCCATCTCTGTGGGTGCTTTTTTTGTAGGAAGCAGTTCTTCTCTTGTGACCGTCTCTAAATCCATACCCTCACTCCTTCCCCAGCAGTGTGAGAAACAGTGCTTCAATGAGAGGCTGTGCCTCAGATGTGTGGAGAGAAGGTGAGAATTCCTTCCATTGTGTTAGAACTAATTCTGAGTCCCAGTTGGTGTAGAAAAACCAAAGGTGGTTATTTCATTTTACGTTATGATAGCCAGGTATAATGGGAAGGGGCAGTTGGAGGGATTTGGAGCCAGAAATGTGGTTTGTACTTCTAGCATGTGAGTAAACTAAATCATTTATCCTTTCTGAATATCATCTTCCTCATATATTAAATGGAAGCCTAGTAGGATTGTTCTGAAGGTTGGAGATAATATATGTAGAGTGCCTGGAACTTAGTAGCTACTCAGTGGATGTCACTTATTATTTATATCAAAAACCATAGGAGGAAGAAGAGGATTTGCAGAAAGGGGAGTTCAGCTTTGTAGCTTTTGACTTTGGCAAACAGTAATGAAGGAGCTACAAAGCCAATTGAAAATGCAAGACTGGCCTGGAGGCAGGGCTAGGACTGGAGTCAGGGGACTGCCAGACTTGTCCCTGGCCCCACCTCTGCCACAGGATAAAGATTGGATTGTTTTCAACATAGACACACTGATCATAACAGGTTAGGTTACCCAGACTAAGGGTAGAAGCGGTTAATTATGTACATCTAGGGTATTATTTTTACACTTCAATTTTAACTAACATAATAATATATATTTATGGGGTACAGCGTTGTATTTCTACCCATGTATACAATGTAATGATCAGTTCGGGATAATTAGCATATCTGTCACCTCAAACATTAATCATTTATTTGTGTTGGGAACATTTAAAATTCTCTCCTAGCTGTTTGAAAATATGCAATAAATTATTGTTAACTATAGTCATCCTGCAATACTATAGAGCACTAGAATTTATTCTTCCTATCTAGTATAATTTTGTATCCATTCACCATCCTCCTTCCCTATCTCCCCTCCCCTTCCCGTCCTCTAGTAACCACAATTCTAATCTCCACTTACGTGAACACAACTATTTTAGGTCCCACATAAGAATGAGAATGCTCGGTATTTGTCTTTCTGTGTCTGGCTTATTGCACTTAACCTAATGTCCTCCAGGCTCATTAGGGTACTATTTTGCAATTTTTTTTTTTTTTTTTTTATGTAACTGAAACACAGACATATAAAATGGAAATTAAAGCCGCTTTTTTTTTAAGTCTCTTGAAACAATTTTTACCCATACTATATACACTAGACTTAACGACTATTTAATTATATTTGCATTAACAAAGAAATGCTGGGCTGGGCTTAGTGGCTCACGCCTGTAATCCCAGCACTTTGGAGACGGAGGTGGGTGAATCGTTTGAGCTCAGGAGTTCAAGACCAGCCTGGGCAACATGGTGAAACCCATCTTTACCAAAATTACAAAAAAAAAATTACCCAGGTGTGGTGGCATGCACTTGTGGTCCCAGCTACTCAGGAGGCTGGGTTAGGAGGATCACTTGAGCCTGGCAGGCAGAAGTTGCAGTGAGCCAGGATTGCACCAGCACCGCTGCACTCCAAACTGGGCAATAGAGTGAGACCCCATCTCAAAAAAAAAAAAAAATGCTGCTTGGGACCTACTGAGTTAATTTCATGATTATTACTGAAATCAGTCTGAAAAATGCAAATATTCTAGGGTATTGAACCAACAAAAACTCTTGCAGTGTTTTGAGGAGACTATAACAGATGTTATGGAGAATAAGGATAAAGACAGAAACAACCTGTGAATTTGGCAACTAGGAGGTCCTTTGCGACTTTGAGAGTGTAATTTCCATGTGGTGATTGTGGTTGGAGGCCAGATCACAGAGGCCTAAGGAGTCAGCAGTGTCATAGCCAACAGATACAGTACTGAATACTGTTTGCCTTTAAGTCATTACATCCCCAAACAAACCTTAGGAGGGAGACGCTGTTATTGCCCTCACCTTTCCATTATAGGTAAGGAAAGTTATTTTCAGATGGGCTAAGTAACTTGCACAAGGCTGCATAGTGATGGACACATCCATCCGACAGCACAGCCCATGCTCCTGTCTGCAAGTCGCCACCAGTGACTCTTTCAAAGCAAAATGAGAAAGAAACATGTCAGTTGAGAGGGTGGCAGAGTTGAAAAGAAGGTTGGTGCGTTACATGTGGTCACATTACTGGGACCTTGGAGATCACTTTGTTCTGCTTGTCATTTTGTAGATGAGGAAACAGGCCTCGAGGAGTAAGGATTCTTAGGCAAGGTCACAAAGCTAGTTATGTAGAACTGAAACCAGATCCCAGGTTTGATGTCAGTATGGATCACCTTCAAGCACTGTGTAGAATTCTTTCATTTTTATTTTTTACTAAAATTATTTTTAATATAGTACATTATTAATGGTATCTTAAATCTTGGCCCTTCAGAGATTGGTCAAAAGCACCAAGTAAGAATGACTTAGTGGCCTTTTCTTTTTTTTAGGTAACAGCTTTATTGAGATTTAATTCACATGCCATAGGCAGTTTACCCATGTAAAATGTGCATTTTAGTTTTAGTATCTTCGGAGAGTTTTACAGCCGTCACCAAAATCAATTTTAGAACATTTTTATCATCCCCAAAAGAAACCTTCAACCACTCCTGCCGTTTTCTCCCAACTCCCTAGCCAGCCCCAGGCAATCACTCATCTACCTTCTGTCGACAGATTTATCCATTTTGGACATTTCCTGTAAATGGAATCATAGAATGTGTAGTCTTTCATATCTGGCTTCTTTCACTTAGCATAATATTTTCAAGGTTTATCTGTGTTGTAGCATGTATCAGTCAGTACTTCATTTATTTTTTTCTTTTTTCTTTTTCTTTTTGGTAGAGATGGGGTCTTGATATGTTGCCCAGGCTGGTCTTTAACTCCTGTGCTCAGGTGATCCTCTGGCCTCAGACTCCTAAAGTGCTGAGGTTACAGGTGTGAGCCACCGTACCTAGCCAATACTTCATTTCTTTCAGTTGCTGGCATTAGCCTTTTCTCCAAGGAACCTGGTTCCTTGGTTCCAGAACCTGGTTCTTTTAAAGATTTTTTATCTGTCATTCTATATTCTATGTATTAGGCATGGTGGCTAATGCCTGTAATCCCAGCACTTTGGGAGGCCAAGGTGGGCAGATCACGAGGTCAGGAGATCAAGACCATCCTGGGCAACATGGTGAAACCCCGTCTCCACTAAAAATACAAAAATTAGCTGGATGTGGTGGCGTGCGCCTGTAATCCCAGCTACTCAGGAGGCTGACCCAGGAGAATCACTCAAACCCAGGAGGCGGAGGTTGCAGTGAGCCGAGATCTTGCCACCGCACTCCAGCCTGGTGACAGAGCAAGACTCCATCTCAAAAAAAAAAAAAGTTACCATTTTGTATTAGTAATTTATTCATTTGTTTTTATCCCTATGGGTTCAACATTTGTTTGAGGGGTTGTAAGTCATACTATTATTTATTTTGATGTTGAGATTATTTCAAATTTGGCCCCTGAGAGCTGCTTCAAGTTGGCTTCCGTGTCATTTTGACATGTTCCACGATTCTTCGAGCACTTTACTACTTTGTGATGCAGGATTATTCTAGGCTCATCTTCTGTCTCCCTTGCTATAAGCGTGTTCTCCGATGAACCCAGGCTCTTTTACATATTTTTATCCATCTATCTGTTTACTCATCTGTTAATCTATGAAAAACCTTGAGTTTCTCCTGATACCTTCAATTCCAGCCTAATACCACAGGGCTCATTCTTCCCCCTTTCATATTTGTAGTTTCATTTCCAGAAGTTAAGAACCTGGCTCTCATTATCCTCAATATGTTTACTCCTTTTCTCAATCCTAGAGGTCACATAAGATAGTTTCAGAATGGCTAACCCATGCCACTACAGAAAGCAAACCTGCTAACTGGAATTGAATATTTTTGTACAATACCTATTATTTAAGTGAAATGGGTATACATGGACTGCAGATTTTAAGTATACAGTGCAATCTTTAAGACATGGTCTCATTGTGTCTCCCAGGCTGGAATGCAGTGGCATGATCATAGCTCACTGCAGCCTCGATCTCCTGGGCTCAAGCGATCCTCATGTTGCAGCCTCCTGAGTAGCTAGGACTACAGGCACCTGCCACCACACCTGTCTAATTTTTAAATTTTTTTTAGGAGATGGGATCTCACTGTGGTGCCCAGGTTGATCTCTAACTCCTGGGCTTAAGCAATTCTCCCATCTCAGCCTACTGAGTAGCTGGGACTACAGGTGTGCATCACAGTAGCTGGGACTACAGGTGTGCATTGCCATGCCTGGCTACTTTTTAATTTTTTTTTTTTAGAGACAGAGTCTCACTGTGTTGCCTAGGCTGATGTCGAACTCTTGGCCTCAGGTGATCCTTTTACCTCAGCCTCCCAAAGTGCTGGGATTACAAGCTGAGCTACAGTGCCTGGCCTGCAATAAATTTTGATAAATGGATATTTCTGTATAATCCACACCCCTGTCAAAATATAGAACATTTCCGTCACCCCAGAGAAGTTATCTTGTGTCATTCTCAGTTAATCCTACCTTGTCCCCCTTCTACAGGCAACACTGTTCTAATTTCTGTCACCCTAAATTAGTTTTGCTCATTCTTGAATTTTAAATAAATGGAATTGCATAGTAAATCTTATTTTGTACCTGGCTTCTGTCACTTAACGTTTTTGGGATTTGTTACATGTAACAATATTTGTTCTTTGTTGCTGTAAAGTATTTTATCATATGACCATACCAGAATGTGGCCATTTTTACAGCCTACCATGTTGGGTAGATTGTATGAGAGTTTAAAAGCTCTAGAAACCCATCACATGGGGGCGCTCTGTGATTGGTAACCTGGGTTTGGGTAGTATTTGCTACCTGAAACTTAGACTGTATTGAAAGTTAAGAAGAGGAAGAAAATCCCTAGTTTTCCTTTTTATGTTGTAATTTAAGTCATATACATGCACCTGACATCATGCAGATGTTTTTGCCTGTACCAGTTAAAAAGCAAGATTCTGATGATAGGTTTGATGCTTTTCCCCCAACCTGATAGAAAGATGATGAAATTGAAGAAGGAGATCTTCCAGAACACAAGAGACCCTCAGCACCGGTCGACTTCTCAAAGATAGACCCAAGCAAGCCTGAAAGCATATTGAAAATGACGAAAAAAGGGAAGACTCTCATGATGTTTGTCACTGTATCAGGAAGCCCCACTGAGAAGGAGACAGAGGAAATTACGAGCCTCTGGCAGGGCAGCCTTTTCAATGCCAACTATGACGTCCAGAGGTAAAGCACCAACAACCAGCTGAGAAAATCATAGGCTGTGCTGGGTCTTTTCTTTATTATTATTAATTATTATAATGATGATGATTTTTTGAGACAGAGTTTCGCTCTTGTTGCCTAGGCTGGAGTGCAGTGGCTGGAGTGCAATCAGCTCGCTGCAACCTCCACCTCCCTGGTTCAAACGATTCTCCTGCCTCAGCCTCCCGAGTAGCTGGGACTACAGGCGCTCGCCATCACGCCTGGCTAATTTTGTATTTTTAGTAGAGACAGGGTTTCACCGTATTGGCCAGGCTGGTCTTGAACTTCTGACCTCGGGTGAATCACTTGAACCCAGGAGGCAGAGGTTGCAGTGAGCTGAGATCATGCCACTGCACTCCAGCCTGGCAGCAGAGCAAGACTCCATCTTGTGGGGGGTCGGGGGTGGAAGCATTTGTTGGTAAAAGCTGTTAAGTGTTTGTTTTTATTTTTTGTAGAGGCGAGGTCTCACTATGTTGCCCAGGCTGGTCTTGAACTCCTGGCCTCAAGTGATCCTTGCACCTCAACCTCTCAAAGTGCTAGGATTACTGGCATTGACTACTGTGCCTGTTGTGTGTGGTTTTTTTTTTAATGTCTCAGTTGATCTTAAAGTTTTATTTATCTTTGAATCTTTAGCTTTTATTTCATCTGAACAGAAGGGTGTATAGCTTAGTTTAGCCTCTTCTGCTAGAAGTTTCTGCTCAGTGGAGAGTGCTTTTGTGTATAGCTATGTTCACACATAAAGCTCGGACCATGCTGTTAACAGATAACTAATTTGATATGAAGAGGCTCAGTTTTCACACCTGAGTATGGTTCTGAGGTACAATTTTAAGAAATCTGCTTCTTTTTCCTCAAGAACAGTTCTGAAATTTGGGGTCTGCAAATATTCTAGTCTAGGAAATATGAAAGTAATGACAAGAAATGGGAGGAGTACTTAGAGAACATCCGGCCAGCAAAATATTTTCAATTAGCTTAAATAGACACCTAGACAGAGCAAATAAATGTCTTGGTGATGTGTGCTCCGGAAGGCCCACTGGTCTCTGTGGAGCGGTGGGAGCGTTATAAACTGAAGGGGGAACACGTGGTGTAGTCCCTAAGGAAGAGAAGAATCATGCCTGCTGGCCACACTAGGACTCCACCCAGGCCTCATTCTTTCTGCTTTGTTCCTTGGGACTTTTTGAGTGTGGGCGAGCTGGGCTGCTTGCTGCTGAGCTCCGGGGCTAGGATTTCTGTCCAATAACCAAGTGTCCTCTTGAGTCCTTCATAGCCTCTTACCATGACCCACTCTAAGCCATTGGTTTTCCACCTTTATCAGCACAAGCCTTTTGTCCCATAAAATTGTAACTAGACACTCTAGAATATAAAACGGATACAGATCAGATCGAAGCTGCCTCTTTACCTCCCCAGCAGCAGTCCCTGGGCCACCTCTGCAGTGTCCTAGAGAGGTTTTCCAAATGTTTGCTTTTAACACGGGCATCCATTTATACTACAAAGAAACATCCAATGTCTGTTCCTATTTTGTTCTGAGCTGGGTATTTAATAGTTCTGCAAGCTAATATTTTCATGCATGAGATATCAGTAGCTGCTAGGCCTTGGAAAATCCAATTTTTTGTTCCATATTCATGTGGAATTTGAAATAAACATGATAAGTGCCAGAGAACTGCTCCGACCCATTAGCACCTTACTAGTACGTGCTGACTGTCTGATTGCGTCTCTCTGCCCAAGGTTCATTGTGGGATCAGACCGTGCTATCTTCATGCTTCGCGATGGGAGCTACGCCTGGGAGATCAAGGACTTTTTGGTCGGTCAGGACAGGTGTGCTGATGTAACTCTGGAGGGCCAGGTGTACCCTGGCAAAGGAGGAGGAAGCAAAGAGAAAAATAAAACAAAGCAAGACAAGGGCAAAAACAAGAAGGAAGGAGATCTGAAATCTCGGGCTTCCAAGGAAGACAATCGAGCTGGGAATAAAAGAGAAGACCTGTGATGGGGCAGCAGTGGCGCACTGTGGAGAGACAGGTGGATGTGGAGAGCTGTTTGCCCAGCTCGTGGGGTGGGAGTGGTCTCAGGAAACTGCACACCGGTTGACATTCTAGTTTCTTCTAGAAAGGGTCTGCCACATGACCAGTTTGTGGTCAAAGAATTACTGTCTAATAGGCTTCAAGTAAGAAGACAGGTGTTTTCTAATTAATACTGGACACTGACAAATTCATGTTTACTGTAAAATTACCTAACACAGAAATATGACTGTGTTGCTTTTTCCCATTTACACGTGGTGAGTCAACAACTCTACTGAGATTCCACTCCCCTCCAAGCACCTGCTCTGATTGGGTTGCCTTCTGTGTCCATGTTTTTTATTTTCTGTCAACTAAAAGGATAGCAAATTCTGATCGGAGAAGTCTTTAAAACTCTTGACTTAATTGAGTCAAAACTCTTCATGCCATGTACATCATTTTCATTATGTTAAAAGTAAAATGTGTTTTGTGAACTCAGATCTATCTAAATATATAGCCAGGAAGCCAGGGTGTGTAAATACAAAATCTATGCAGGAAATGCAGAGAACAGAAAATATGTCACTTGAAATCCTAAGTATTGAATTTCTTTGACTTGAATCTCACTCATCAGTAAAAGAGAACTCTTGATGTCCGTCAGGTTTTATGTGGTCTGTAAAGTTAGGGGTTCTGTTGTGTTTCCTTATTTAGGAAAGGGTACTGCTGGTGTCGAGGAGTTATATGCTCCATTTAATGTGACAGTTTTAAAGGATGTAAGTAGGGAATCAGAGTCCTTTGCAGAGTTTGACAGAAGACTCAGTAACCTCATTTATTTCTAAACATTTTTCTTTGATAAAGTGCCTAAATCTGTGCTTTTGTATGGAGTTAATGTCTGATTTTGCCGTTCATATGTTAGAGCCTACTCTGAATAAGAGTTAGAACATTTATATACAGATGTCATTTCTAAGAACTAAAATTCTTTGGAAAAAACCCTCAATTGTGATTTGAAGAAATTAAAAATAGCACATTACATGGTTAGAAAATGTCAGTGTTAAATAATGGTACAAAGTGAAAGGTATAGCCCTCTCTTGCTGCCAGTAGCTTGTCCTGGTGGAAGCTGCTGTTAACAATTTGTCCCCCCACATCCCCCTCCCTGCCCACCCACCAAAAAAAGTACATTTACTTACGTAAATGTACTTATGGTGATGTATGTTTGTTTTGGCCTCACAGCTTCTGTTTCCCCTTAATTTGGTAGCTGTTCACATTTCCCTCTAAAGAACCACACCCTCTGCATTCTCAGTTCTCTACTTTGGATGGGACATTTGCCCTGCAGTCCCCGCACCCTCCAGGCCATGCCCACTCCAGGATGAAGCTTGTGTGATCTATGGTACTAGGGTACTAGGCCCCGAAAGAGGCTTTTCTTGTTTCTTCTGCATTTTGAACCTGGAGCAGAGCTGTTGTAGGCCCTGCCCTTGGAGAGGAGAGCTGTTTGACAGTGGGGCCAACACAGACAGTGGGGAGAGAGTGCCACACCCTGGTGGCATAGAGTCCCTGAATCATGCCATGGCTGAAACAAACCCTGTCCATGGGCTTTTTCTGTTTTACTTAGGGCAATTTGAATGGGTTACTGTCCTGCATAGCCAAAATGGCCCAGTGTAAAGCAGCTGTTTTGATGAGATAATTGCTTTAATTAAGCAAAAGGTAACAGAGCTTTTACTCTGCCTTGTACCTGGTGTTTCCACTTAGGAGCCTTCTGCTGTCAGAATGTGCAGATCTGTCTCATTGCTTCCTATGCAGTGTGCCCCCACTTCAGCCAGTAGTTCCTGTGTGTCTGTTATGTACTAGGTACTACAGGGTGCTAGGACAGTGTAGATACAGCCTCTGCTGTTGTAAAACTCAGTGATTTGGTGGGGGAAGACAAATGTCAGTAACGTACAAAGTAAAATGGCAGCTGTTAGAAGTATGAAAGGGGCAGGGTAGTGGGAGGTAGAATCTTCCCTGACCAGGTCGGGACAGCCAGAGGCCTTCTCTGAGGGCAAGAGGAAGAAAGGAGAAATAGAGTAAGGCAGGCAGAGGGAACAGTCTGAGCTAAGACCCTGTGGCTGGAAGAGGCAGACCCTGTGGCTGGAAGTGGCAGAGGGAGAGGCTGCAGGAAGGCCAACGGGGAGGCTGGGGCCCACTGCAGGCCCAGGCTGGAGTAGCATATGGAGTTTGGTAGGAATTTGGGACGCTCTGATGGATCTTAATTGTGATGGGATGAGTGTGAAAGGCAGTCCAAGTTACACTGGTTGCACAGGAGAAGTGATTAGAAGAGGACCCCAGCAGGTGTGAGCTGTGAACTGGGAGGTGCTTCAGTAGTGCAGGCCATAGCTGAAGGTGTCCTACATCAGCAGGGTGGTGGTGAGGTTTGAACCACCAGAGTCCCTGCTGATGGACACTTGAGTGTTCAGATTTTTTGCTGATATATTAAGTGCTGCAGTGGACATTTTCATACAAAATATTTTGGTACACTTTTGTTTATATCTGAAAGGTAAATTCCTAGCAGTAGAATTATTAGATTATTAGAACAAACAGAATTTAACATTTTGGTGTGTATTGCCAAATTGCCCTCCCAAGTGGTTTAGTCAGCTTACCCTTGCCAGCAATAGATCTATCCTTGCCAGCTCTGGGCATCACATTTACCAGTTTAATAGATTGTAAAACCATATCTTAATTGGCTACCCTGAAGCCACCATACTGGAGAGGCTGCATACAGAGTTTCACGTGGAGAGAGGGATGCCCAGGAGGCCCACCTGCTCCAACCCCAGCTGCATGAGTCTTCCAGCCCAGGCACAGACCTGTGGAGAAGATTTAAACATTTGCAGCCCCAGCCTTCAAGCCATCCCAGTTGACACTGAGGGGAGCTAGCGTAAGCTGACCTGAGAAAACAGTCTGCAGATTCACGAGCAAAAGAAATGTTGGGCTGGGCACGGTGGCTCATTCCTGTAATCCCAGTACTTTGGGAGACCGAGGTGGGTGGATCAGTTGAGGTCAGGAGTTTGAGACCAGCCTGGCCAACATGATGAAACCCTGTCTCTACTAAAAATTAGGTAGGTGTGGTGGTGTGCCCCTATAATCCCAGCTACTCAGGTGGCTCAGGCAAGAGAATGGCTTGAACCTGGGAGGCGGACGTTTGCAGTGAGCCAAGATCGCACCACTGAACTCCAGCCTGGGTGACGAGGTGAGACTCTGTCTCAAAAAAACAAAACAAAAATTTTTTTGAGAGAAATGTCATTTTTTGTTTGTTTTTGAGACAGGTCTCACTCTGTTGCCCACGCTGGAGTGTGGTAGGATCACAGCTCACTGAAGTCTCGACCTCCTGGCTCAATTGATCCTCCCACCACAACCTCCCAAATAGCGGGGGGAAATGTCCTGTTTTTAACAAATTTGTCTTCCTTTTTCTCTTGTTTTAATATCTAGTGATCTAATAAATTTGGATGATATCTTTTGACTATCAACTATGAAACCTGTATTAGATATATACATCTTTCCTTCTTCCTTCATCCTCAGGCTTTCTGGTTTTGATGGTGATACTGTGGCTTTTGTACTTCTGGTGGTTTCCTTTATACTGTTAAACCTCTTTTTTTTTTTTTTTTTTTAATTAAACCAACTTAGTATGCATTAACCAGTGAACAAGGGAAAGGAACTCACAAACTCTTTTCTGTGTCCCTGATTATTGTTTAATAGTGTTTGTACATTGACAAGATACATAGTATCCACCTTCTGTACCCATGATGTCCACCTTTGTGGTTGGACAAAAGCATGCAGGGTAGGACATTTCTGAGCCTTGCTTTTTCCCCTGGGAGTTTTTTGTTTTTTAAGAGATAGGATCTCTTGCTGTCTCACCCAGGCTAGAGTGCAGTGATGTGTTCATAGCTCACTGCAGCCTCAAACTCCTGGGCTCAAGCTATCCTCTTGCCTCAGCCTCCCGAGTAGCTAGGACTACAAGCATGCACCACCATGCCTGACTAGGATTTTTTTTGTGTTTTTTTTTTTTTTTTTTGTAGAAATGGAGGTGTCTCACCGTGTTGCCTGGGCTGGTCCTCAAGCAATCCTCCTGCCTCAGCCTCCGATTCACTGGTATTAGGTTGTGAGTCACCACACCCAGCTCTACCTTTCAGCCCTTCTTACACATGGCTCCATTGGAGAGGTGTGAGGCCACCCCTGTCTTTCCCTTAGAAGTGACTGCTTTTTCTCTTTCTTTTTTTAAATTTGTTTTTATGTTTCTTTGTTTTGGGGGATTTTGTAACTTATTTTCTTTTTAAATTTCCTTTAAGACTGCTTTGTATCAGATTCCTTAGGAATTCTTCTTCATTCTTTTTTTAATTGAAAAATTTAAATTTTAAAATAATTGTTTTAAATTAATAAATAGCATTCAGCTCCTTTTTGCTTATATAATTCATACTTAACATTTAGTAATTTTTCTAGGAAAAGTCTTAGTGTTGATTTTTTTTTCCTGAATCTTTTTTCTTAATCCTTCTAGAGCATGGTGTGTAATTTCTAATTGATTGCAGATTCAGCTCCCCCCTCCCCCATTATTTTGGAAAAAATTATCTTCTGTTAGCTTTAGTTTTGTGTTGGTATCTTGGGTATCTTTTTTTTTTTTTTGCTCTGATACGCATTTTATATTTTTTAATATTCCATTTTTATCTCATGTTTGAGCTGTTTTTATTAAAATTCAAGTTTTTATTAACTTCTATCACTCAAAAATCCAAATGGGGAATCTTCACCTTGGGTTATATTTTCCCCCAGAATTGAATAATTATCTGTATTTGTGTGCTACATTCTTTTATTGCTGCTGTTTTCTAATTTCAAAATGTTTAGATAGATACCACATCTTTGTTTTTTTTGTTTTTTTCCTCTCTTATTCATGCTTAGGCAGACACAGCTTTTCCCAGACCTTGGCCTGCACAAGTGTTATAGGTAAGTTCTCGCTGGCTCCTTTCCCTCCATATCTGAGCGTTGTCTGCTTCCCCAGGAGCTGCAGCTCCAGGGTGGAGTACTGCCTTCTCTCAGCTTTCCTATAGCTGAACCGGAAAGGAGAGGGGCTCAGACAAGGCTGTGTGTGGCTCTGCTTGACAGGTAGCCTCTGCTGTCCTGTGGCTTTCCTGAGTGTTCTAGACTAGGGTTCTCCTCCCCAGTGGGGGAGGAGAAGGAAAGGTCATGCAATATGTGGCTTTGGGCAAGAGCAGGAGGCACTTGCCCCACTCACGCAATTTGAAGGGCAGCACAAAACTTGGTAATTAAATAATATTTTAATGCAGTATGTTATAAAAACAAAAAATATTTTTTTAAAAAAACCATGATGAATAAAAGATGAACATTCTAAATACAGGATCTGTCGAGGGGTGACTAGGGTGAGGCGGAGCTGGCAGAGCCAGGGGGCAGATTCACCACCTTCTCCTGCAGTCTGTGGTTGGTATTTATGTCCTCATGCTTAAAAGTTCATAGTCCCTGAATCCCAGGGTTTTGCATGCATAGTAAGAACTGAAATATTTATTTTATTTTATATATATATATTTTTTTGAGACAGGGCCTCTGTTGCTGAGGCTGGAGTGCAGTGGTGCAGTCATGGCTCACTGCAACCTCAACCTCCCAGGCTCAAGCCATCCTCCCACCTCAGCCTCCCAAGAAGCTGGGACTACAGGTGCATGCCACCATGCCTGGCTAATTTTTGTGGGGTTTTTTTGTGTTGTTGTTGTTTTCTCGTAGAGACAAGGTTTCATCATGTTGCCCAGGCTGCTCTCAAACTCCTGGGCTCAAGTGACTCACCCACCTTGAAATCTTTATTTTTATTAAAATAATAGCACAGCAATGTTAAAAGTTCTCTATAAAAGGAAGAAATGCATCTACCATCACACCATCCCAGCTATCCAAGCTGTTTTCATTTGGCCAAGCTCCCTTTGAGACCTTTACCTCTGAGTGTTATATTCACGTATTTGTCATCATAGCAGAAACAGAATTTACGATTTTCCCACTCAACATTACATAGTAACGAAGTTTTTTGTTTTTTGGTGTTTTTTTTTGAGACGGAGTCTTGCTCTGTTGCCCAGACTAGAGTGCAGTGGTGCGGTCTTGGCTCGCTGCAACTTCCACCTCCTGGATTCAAGTGATTCTCCTGCCTCAGTCTCCCAAGTAGCTGGAATTATACAGGTGCCTGCCACCTCGCCTGGCTAATTTTTTATATTTTTAGTAGAGACAGGGTTCCACCATGTTGGCCAGGCTGGTCTCGAACTCCTGAGCTCGTGATCCATCTGCCTTGGCCTCCCAAAGTGCTGGGATTACAGGCGTGAGCCACTGTGCCCAGCCTGTAATGAAGTTTTTATATTGCTGCCTGGTCTCTGCGTTCAGCGTTTTAGTGGCTGTGTAATATTCCCATCCTTTTGCTGTGCCATAATTTTAATTAACAGATTGATGTAGTGAAGACAGTAAGTAGGGCTAGACCAGGCATGGCTCTGTTACTCACACATGCCTGAGTCCAATCTCTGCCTCACTGTCTTTATCTCCTAGGAGCATCTGCTTCTACCCATGGCTCTGGCTGCCCTGTTTATATGCATAGCCCTGCCCTGCTCTCCCACCTGCCCTGGATGGTCATGGTCTTTTGGACCAGAGGTGGGCGTCTGACCCAGGTCACCATTGACCAGGTTGGCAAATCAGATCCTCTCAGCAGAGACTGGATGATTTGATAGCTGAGGCATTAATAGTGCAGCAGCCACAGTGAATTACAAGAATGTGTGCTAGTGAAGTTTCGACACTTGCCCTGGGTGTTTGACCTCCTGAGTTTTGATATTCAGGTTGTCCTTGAATTCTGAGAGCTCTGGATTCCTATGATAAACTTTTCCCTAGGGCTACTTTGAAGAGGTTTCTGCAGGCGGTCTGATCCTCTCACTTTAACTTTTCCTGATCTCTGCTTATCCATCTATGTGGGGGAGTGAGACGAAGCACTTGTGTAAAGTCCCCAGCACCAGGCCTGTATCTGTGCTCTATCTATATTTGAGTTATTTTAAGTTATCCACAATTATCAATAATGTTGAAATGAGCAGTTTTGCTTCCTTAAGATTAGTCCTTTGGTGTCGATTTCTTTTTTTTTTTTTTTTTTTTTGAGACAGAATCTCACTCCGTTGCCCAGGCTGGAGTGCAATGGTGCAATCTTGTCTCACTGCAACCTCTACCTCCCGGACTTAATCAATCCTCCCACCTCAGCCTCCCTCCCAAGTAGCTGGGACTACAGGCATTGTCCTACTTGTCTCAGGTCTTACTTTTTCCTGTGTCCCTGATTATTGTTTCATCCCAGCTACTCAGGAGGCTGAGGTGGGAGGATCTCTTGAACCTGAGAGATAGAGGCTGCAGTGAGCTGTGATTATGTCACTGCACTCCAGCCTGGGGGACAGAGTGAGACCCTGGCTGCAAACAAAAAAAAAAAAATGTTTTCAGACTTTATTTCTCCTATTGGAATAAGGGAAAGAAGTTGAACTCAACTCTGAATACAGTGAAGACAATTGGGGATGTATAGCAGAAGAGCAGAGTGAGGGGGTCAGTGGGTGGAGAATTACTAACAGGAACTTGATTAGATAGCAGGGGCAAGGGGATTCTTATTAACTGGCTTAGGATTGTTACTAATGCTGGGCTCAGCCGTCCAAGGTCAAGGCCTAGCTGAGAAGATGGCTCAGAGGAGCCCAACTAAAGTTTCTAAGGAGGGGTCTTTGTCATTTCTAGGGCTTTGCATGTGAATGCTCTTTACTGAAAATAGAAATTAACCCTTGACTGTGCAATCTGATGGCCAACGTTTTCCTATCCTAGGCTGTGAGGTACCTTGTTGACCAGATAGGGTGAGGCCAGGGCTTGGAGCTGAAAGGCATTTTCAGCAGGCAAAGATCAAGCTCTTCACATAGACTTGCAGTAGGAATCCTTTGGGATAGAAGTTGACAAATATTCTCTTCTTCACCAGGCTCCAGTGAGGCTCCTTGAAGCCCTTGAAGCATTGACTTTCAGTGTCCGTTCTTATGGGGCTTGAGTTGCCCGTTTTAGCAAGAATCCTGTTAATCAATTTATTGAGAAATTCTTACCCTTGATATCTAATCACTTTTAATATCTGATCAAATTCTCCATCTTCTACCCCACCCCCAGGTGATATCTGATCACCCAGGCCTGCCTTCAGCATAATCCTGTTAGGTCTGTTTAACCGGAGTCCATCCTACCCCTGACATTTCCTTTTAGTCATTTTCCATCTACTGCCCCCCATCCTGCTCCTCGGGTGGGGTAGAAACCTGTTTGTGCATGCTGTATTCAGAATTGAGCCCACTTCTGTACTGAGGTCTCTTTCCCCTTATTGCAATACTTCCTGATTTAAATCTGTTCTTACTGCTGTAACTACCATCAGACTCTGATTTTCTTTGACTAAGTCTGAGAGGGAAAGTTCCAAAGAATAGGAGTGGCTAAGTTAGCTACGGAGAAGTTCCTCTGGGGCCGGGGAGCAGAGAGGAAGACAATGATAATTACAATGAAGAACATGTTTTTGATGTCAAAAAGTACATCACTTCCCATTACGCACTGCATGTGAGCCTCACACCTGCCCTGCAGTGGAGGAGTAGATAGTTTACAGGTGAGTGAGCCCAGAGAGGAGGGGACTTGCCAGTGATCACAAGGCCAGCGAGTGCCTTTACTACTTCATAAGACCCCTATCAAGCAAAGTAGAATTGTTCATTCTCTCCACCATACAACCAAAGCACAGCTTGGAAAAGTGATTTGGCTAGAACCCTTCTCCAAAGCTATCTGTAGTGGTATATCATCTCCTAAAGGAAAGTCAATTTAAAAAGTAAAGGATGTACCCGCCAGGGGGCAGCAGAGACCGGCTGTGCCTCATGGCCTTCCCCACCATGTCTGGCCCTCATTTGCCGCTGATCCTTCGGTGATAATTCTTCAGCTATTATTTTAATTAACAGTCTGCCCAGTCTGTGCTTGCAAAATATCTGTGAAAATCTGCATACACCTCTCTCTCTGAATTTCTCTTGGAAATCTAAGGGATTATCTCATCCATGTGTACTGTTCTAATATTAATTTACTTCATCCTCGTAGCAAGCAGCCCTATGCGGTAGATACTGTCATCCCCATTTTGCACACAAGGAAACTGAGGCACATAGACATTCAGTATTTTCTCCACGGTCATGCTGCAAGGCAGTGACAAAGCCAGGATTTTTTTTTTTTTTTTTTTTTTTTTTTTTTTTTTTTTCAAAAGACAGAGCCTTGCTTTGTTGCCCAGACTGGAGTGCGATGGCACCATCTTGGCTCACTGCAACTTCTGCCTCCCGGATTCAAGCGATTCTCCTGCCTCAGCCTCCTGAGTAGCTGGGATTATAGGCACCCGCCACCACACCTTGCTAACTTTTGTGTTTTTAGTGGAGACGGGTTTTCACCATGTTGGCCAGGCTGGTCTCGACCTCCTGACCTCAACTGATCCACCCGCCTCTGCCTCCCAAAGCGCTGGGATTACAGGTGTGAGCCACTGTGCCCGGCCTCAAACCCAGGATTTAAATTCAGGCAGGCAGACTTCAAAATTGACACCAGCCACCGTAAGCTGCCTGGGAAAGGGGCTGCTCCCATTCTCTGGACCTCTTCTCAGACCCATGTGCCAAGTGTTGGTACAAGCACTCCCCATGTAAGTGCTGAACACGAATAAGTTTCGGGAAGTGTGCAGGCAGTGGAGATAAAGATAGCAAGGCAGGAAAGGTCCCTGCCCTCTTGGTATTGACAGGTTGAATATTAAAAGATACGCGATGTCTTTTAGCATCGAGTGTGCCTACTATGTGCAGGCTCTGGACATCCTTACCTAACTGTGACATGCTACCCACTGTATGCAGGTCTTTACATACTTTATTTCATTTACTCTCATTTTGTTTTCAGTTAGGGTCTCACTCTGTTGCTCACACTGGAGTACACTGGCACAATCTCAGCACACTGCAGCCTCGACCTCTGGGCTCAAGTGATCCTCCCACCTCAATCTTCTGGGTAGCTGGGACCACAGGTGTGTACCCTCACACCCAGCTAGTTTTTTAATATTTTTTGTAGAGACAGGGTCTCCCTATGTTGCCCTGGCTGGTCTTGAACTCCTGGGTTCAAGCAATCGTCCCACCTGGGCCTCCCGAAGTGTTGGGATTACAGGTGTGAGCCACTGTGCCCGACCTCACTTACCCTTCATAACCCCACAAGGTTGGTATTAGTTAACATTTAATATGAGGCCCTTTGAAGCACAGTTCTGGAGTTGGACTTCCCAGTTCTGCATTTTATTAGCTGTATCATCTTGGACAAGTTATTTAAGGACTTCACTCATCTAGGCCTGTAGGTGCTAATAAAAGCTCCCATTTCAGAGAAGTATTACAAGGATTAAATGAGCAAGTCCCTGTGAAGCACTTAACAGCTTTCTTTTTTATTTATTTTATTTTTAAAGTAAAGAGGTGGGGTCTCACTATGTTGCCTTGGCTGGTCTTAAACTCCTGAGCTCAAGCAATCCTCCCACCTTGGCCCTCCAAAGGAGTACAGGCGTAAGCCACTGTGCCCGGCCAACACAGCTTTCAGTACATGCTAACTATTATCATGTGTGTGTGTGTTTTGTGCTTCAGGTAAAGTTGGAAGCTTCTAGGGGTTAAGCCCCTTTCCCAGAGTCACAGCTAGGAAGAGGCAGGACAAGATCCCACCTGGGCTGTTTTCTTTTGGAGGCACTGCTGTTTTCACTGTGGCTTAACACTCCAAGGGAGGGACTGGGATGGAATTCTGCATGGGCCACAGAGGATTGCTCCAGAAGGAGAATGGTCACCTGCCCAGTGCAGGGTATGCCAGAGCAGAGCAGGTCAGCTTCCTTCCAGGCAGAAACATCTGCCGTTCCCACCACCTTGGTGCTCTCCTCTCAGATACCTGCATGGCTGAGGACCTGCTTTCAGGTGAGATGGCTTGCCCTGAAAGGGGCAGAGCTGCCAGAGTCCCCGGGGGTCTGCAGGAGACTACAGTTTGGCCATGCTGCTTGCTGGTACAAGGAAATTTTTGGTAGGCAGATTTCAGGAGGTCCCACGCAAGTGTCACAAGCCAGAGACTTGAGATGCTGGACCCCTTTCCATTTGATCCAGCATCTGGGAAAACCTGAGCCTGCAGTTGGGGCCACTTGGTCAACTCTCCATAGATCTTGTTGAATCAACTTGTTGAATCAACTGTTCCCTGGCAGACCTAGGGCAATTTTCGTTTTCTCCGGAGAAGTCTGCCGAAGTTTCTGAGGTGAAGTTTCCAAGCTGATGAATTGGAAGCCCGGACTTGGCAGCTCTCAGCCAAGGAGGGTTGCAGTCGGTGGAATGTAAGGAATGCCCAGGGACATCTGGTCTGCCTTGCATCTGTTCTTCAGGCCAGCCTGCATTCTTCCTGCGGGAGAGAGCTTCAGCCATGGGCCTAGAAACACTGGGACCCCTTTGATCCTGCCTCCTACCTCAGCCCCAAGTTGGATGACATTGAATGCCATACTTGCTTTACCTGGGCCTCAACTTTTCTATAAACAGGGTGACAAGTCCTGCCAGGCCTGGGATTTACATGCCAGGGTCTGGAAGAAACAAGACAATAGGGATCGTTATTCTAATGCAAAGGAGGTCCCTGACTCCCTTAGGATAGAACCTTCCTTACAAATTATCTGAGATCCTTGCTCTAAATTAAAACTCCCTGAGGGCTCCTTTTTTTTTTTTTTTTTTTTTTTTTTTTTTGGTGGAGGGGGCAGGATGGAATTTCACTCTTGTTGCCCAGGCTGGAGTACAATGGTGCGATCTCGGCTCACCGCATCCTCCGCCTCCTGGGTTCAAGTGATTCTCCAGCCTCAGCCTCCCGAGTACCTGGGATTACAGGCATGCACCACCATGCCCAGCTCATTTTGTATTTTTAGTAGAGACGGGGGTTTCTTCATGTTGGTCAGGCTGGTCTCGAACCCCTGACCTCAGGTGATTTGCCCACTTCAGCCTCCCAAAGTGCTAGGATTACAGGAGTGAGCCACTGCACCCGGCCAAGGGCTCCGACTTCTAGTTTTAAAATCAATGTATGCCTTGAGTGCATCACCTCAATGGGCCTCAGTTGGAGTGGGCCAGCATTTCCCAGAGGAATTTAACCAGGGGAACTGCCCAATGAGGAGGAGTTTGCCACTTCAAGCCAGTTCTTTGGGCCTTTGAGATGCAGAATCAGGAGGAAGGGAAAAGGTGCAAAGGCTCTGGAGCAGAGAGGCAGCAGGGTATGGAAGAAGAGGGCCTGAATCAAATACACCCACCCACAGTGTACAGTGGCAACTGTGCAAGGTGCTGGTAGCCTGCAACAGGGATTTTCCAAGGGAGGCCAGAGAAAAGCTTCCTGGAGCAGGTGGCCACTAAGCTGAGATTTGAGCAGGCATGAGTGGACACAGAGGCAGTCTGGAAGCTGGGGCAGTGGCACAACAGGAGGGGGTGGGAGCTTGGTTGGTGTGTGTGTGCACGTGTGTGTGTCAATACACCTCTAATATGGGGAGCGCCGGGCCCATTGCGCTCACAGGTCTTTCTGTTTGTAATACTCTGTGACTTTCAGAAACCAAAGGGCCTCTGCCACTGACTCTGCAAATGAGTCATTTGTTATTACAAACCCTTTGTAAATATTATTTTGATGAAGTTTAATAGTTCATCAAATGAGACTATAATTTATTTGGTCATTTCTGTGTAGATGAACATTTAGGTTATTTGAACCTGTCAAGTCATCATAAATAATGCCACAATGAGCATCTTTATACCCATGCTGTATTTCCTTAGGCTAAATTCCCAGATATGTATGTAATTAATAGGTCCAAAAAAATGATGATTCTTTTAAAGTTCTTGATTGGTAATGCTAAGTATTTTCTAAAATGGTTATTACTAATTTTCAAAAACTTTATCATGGAAATATCTTAAATGTACCCACAAAAAATAGAGTGGGTCATCATTTCTTGTAACCCAGCTCTATCTAATTATCAACATTTTAATCATTTTTAATCTTTATTTTGGGGAGGAGGATATACCTCCATGTATTTAGCCAATTTGTTTTTTTCTTTTTTTTTTTTTTTTATTATACTTTAAATTCTAGAGTACATGTGCACAATGTGCAGATTTGTTACATATGTATACATGTGCCATGTTGGTTTGCTGCACCCATCAACTTGTCATTTACATTAAGTATTTCTCCTAATGCTATCCCTCCTCCAGCCCGCCACCCCACAACAGGCCCCAGTGTGTGATGTTCCCCTCCCTGTGTCCATGTGTTCTCATTGTTCAACTCCCACTTATGAGTGAGAACATGTGGTGTTTGGTTTTCTGTCCTTGTGATATTTTGCTGAGAGTGATGGTTTCCAGCTTCATCCATGTCCCTGCAAAGGACATGAACTCATCCTTTTTTATGGCTGCTTAGTATTCCATGGTGTATATGTGCCACATTTTCTTTATCCAGTCTCTTATTGATGGACACTTGGGTTGGTTGCAAGTCTTTGCTATTGTAAATAGTGCCACAGTAAACATACATGTGCATGTGTCTTTATAGTAACATGATTTATAATCCTTTGGGTATATACCCCAGTAATGGGATTGCTAGGTCAAATGGTTTTTCTAGTTCTAGATCCTTGAGGAATTGCCACACTGTCTACAATGATTGAACTAATTTACACTCCCACCAACAGTGTAAAAGCATTCCTATTTCTCCACATCTTCTCCAGTGTCTGTTGTTTCCTGACTTTTTAATCGCCATTCTAACTGGCATGAGATGGTATCTCATTGTGGTTTTGATTTGCATTTCTCTGATGACCAGTGATGATGAGCATTTTTTCATATGCCTGTTGGCTGCATGAATGTCTTCTTTTGAGAAGTGTCTGTTCATATCCTTTGCCTACTTTTTGATGGGGTCACTTTTTTCTTGTAAATTTGTTTAAGTTCTTTGTAGATTCTGGATATTAGCCCTTTGTCAGATGGATAGATTGCAAAAATTTTCTCCCATTCTGTAGGTTGCCTATTCACTCTGATAGTAGTTTCTTTTGCTGTGCAGAAGCTTTTTAGTTTAATTAGATCCCATTTGTCAATTTTGGCTTTTGTTGCCATTGCTTTTGGTGTTTTAGTCATGAAGTCTTTGCCCATGCCTATGTCCTGATTGGTATTGCCTAGGTTTTCTTCTAGGGTTTTTATGGTTTTAGGTCTTACATTTAAGTCTTTAATCCATCTTAAGTTAATTTTTGCATAAAGTGTAAGGAAGGGATCCAGTTTCAGCTTTCTATATATGGCTAGCCAGTTTTCCCAGCACCATTTACTAAATAGGGAATCCTTTCCCCATTGCTTATTTTTGGCAGGTGTGTCAAAGATCAGATGGTTGTAGATGTGTGGTATTATTTCTGAGGATTCTGTTCTGTTTCATTGGTCTATGTATCTGTTTTGGTAACAGTGCCATGCTGTTTTGGTTGCTGCAGCTTGTAGTATAGTTTGAAGTCAGGTAGCGTGATGCCTCCAGCTTTGTGCTTTTGGCTTAGGATTGTCTTGGCAATGCAGTCTCTTTTTTGGTTCCATATGAACTTTAAAGTAGTTTTTTCCAATTCTATGAAGAAAGTAATTGGTAGCTTGATGGGGATGGCATTGAATCTATAAATTACCTTGGGCAGTATGGCCATTTTCATGATGTTGATTCTTCCTATCCATGAGCATGGAATGCTCTTTCATTTGTTTGTGTCCTCTTTTATTTTTTTGAGCAGTGGTTTGTAGTTCTCCTTGAAGAGGTCCTTCACATCCCTTGTAAGTTGGATTCCTACGTATTTTATTCTCTTTGTAGTAAGTGTGAATGGGAGTTCACTCATGATTTGGCTCTCCGTTTATCTGTTCTTGGTGTATGGGAATGCTTGTGATTTTTGCACATTAATTTTGTATCCTGAGACTTTGCTGAAGTTGCTTATCAGCTTAAGGGGATTCTGGGCTGAGACGATGGGGTTTTCTAAATACACAATCATGTCATCTGCAAACAGGGACAATTTGACTTCCTCTTTTCCTAATTGGATACCCTTTATTTCTTTCTTTTGCCTGATTGCCCTGGCCAGAACTTCCAATGCTATGTTGAATAAGAGTGGCGAGAGAGGGCATCCTTGTCTTGTGTCAGTTTTCAGAGGGAATGCTTCCAGTTTTTGTCCATTCACTATGATATTGGCTGTGGGTTTGTCATAAATAGCTCTTATAATTTTGAGATACGTTCCATCAATATAGTTTATTGAGAGTTTTTAGCATGAAAGGCTGGTGAATTTTGTCAAAGGCCTTTTCCACATCTATTGAGATAATCATGTGGTTTTTGTCGTTGGTTCTGTTTATGTAATGGATTACATTTATTGATTTGCATATGTTGAACCAGCCTTGCATCCCAGGGATGAAACCAACTTGTTCGTGGTGGATAAGCTTTCTGATGTGCTGCTGGATTCGTTTTGGCAGTATTTTATTAAGGATTTTCGCATCAATCTTCATCAGGGATATTGGCCTAAAATTCTCTTTTTTTGTTGTGTCTCTGCCAGCCTTTGGTATCAGGATGATGCTGGCCTCATAAAATGAGTTAGGGAGGATTCCCTCTTTTTGTATTGATTGGAATAGTTTCAGAAGGAATGGTACCAGCTCCTCTTTGTACCTCTGGTAGAATTCAGCTGTGAATCTGTCTGGTCCTGGACTTGTTTTGGTCGGTAAGCTATTAATTATTGCCTCAATTTCAGAACCTGTTTGAATATTCAGAGAGCCAGAGATTCAACTTCTTCCTGGTTTAGTCTTGGGAGGGTGTATGAGTACAGGAATTTATCCATTTCTTCTAGATTTTCTAGTTTATTTTCATAGAGGTGTTTATCGTATTCTCTGATGGTAGTTTGTATTTCTGTGGGATTGGTGGAGATATCCACTTTATCATTTGTTACTGCATCTATTTGATTCTCCTCTCTTTTCTTCTTTATTAGTCTTGCTAGCGATCTGTCTGTTTTGTTGATCTTTTCAAAAACCCCGCTCCTGGGCCGGGCGCGGTGGCTCAAGCCTGTAATCCCAGCACTTTGGGAGGCCGAGACGGGCGGATCACGAGGTCAGGAGATCAAGACCATCCTGGCTAACACGGTGAAACCCCGTCTCTACTAAAAATACAAAAAACTAGCCGGGCGAGGTGGCGGGCGCCTGTAGTCCCAGCTACTCGGGAGGCTGAGGCAGGAGAATGGCGTAAACCCAGGAGGCGGAGCTTGCAGTGAGCTGAGATCTGGCCATTGCACTCCAGCCTGGGCGACAGAGCGAGACTCCGCCTCAAAAAAAAAAAAAAAAAAAAAAAAAAAAAAAAAAAACCCCGCTCCTGGATTCATTGATTTTTGGAAGGGTTTTTTGTGTCTCTATCTCCTTCAGTTCTGCTCTGATCTTAGTTATTTCTTGCCTTCTGCTAGCTTTTGAATTTGTTTGCTCTTGCTTCTCTAGTTCTTTTAATTGTGATGTTAGGTGTCAATTTTAGATCTTTCCTGCTTTCTCTTATGAGCATTTAATGCTATAAATTTCCCTCTACACACTGCTTTAAATGTGTCCCAGAGATTCTGGTACGTTGTGTCTTTGTTCTCATTGGTTTCAAAGAACATCCTTATTTCTGCCTTCATTTCATTATGTACCCAGTAGTCATTCAGGAGCAGGTTGTTCAGTTTCCTTGTAGTTGCGCAGTTTTGAGTGAGTTTCTTAATCCTGAGTTCTAATTTGATTGCACTGTGGTCTGAGAGACAGTTTCTTGTGGTTTCTATTCTTTTACATTTGCTGAGGGGTGTTCTACTTCGAATTATGTGGTCAATTTTAGAATAAATAAGTGTGATGCGGTGCTGAGAAAAATGTATATTCTGTTGATTTGGGGTGGGAAGTTTTGTAGATGTCTATTAGGTCCGCTTGGTCCAGAGCTGAGTTCAAGTCCTGGATATCCTGTTAATTTTCTGTCTCGATCTGTCTAATATTGACAGTGAAGTGTTAAAGTCTCCCATTATTATTGTGTGGGAGTCTAAGTCTTTTTATAGGTCTCTAAGAACTTGCTTTATGAATCTGGGTGCTCCTGTATTGGGTGCATATATATTTAGGATACTTAGCTCTTCTTGTTGAATTGATCATGGCCTTTGTCTCTTTTGATCTTTGTTGGTTTAAAGTTGATTTTATCAGAGACCAGGATTGCAACCCCTGTTCTTTTTTGCTTTCCGTTTGCTTGGTAGATCTTCCTCCATCCCTTTATTTTGAGTCTATGTGCATCTTTGCACGTGAGATGGGTCTCCTGAATACAGCATGCTGATGGGTCTTGACTCTTTATCCAATTGCCAGTCTGTGTCTTTTAATTGGAGCATTTAGCCCATTTACATTTAAGGTTAATATTGTTATGTGTGAATTTGATCCTGTCATTATGATGCTAGCTGGTCATTTTGCCCGTTAATGAATGCAGTTTCTTCCTAGCATCGATGGTCTTTACCATTTGGCATGTTTTTGCAGTGACTGGTACTGGTTGTTCCTTTCCAAGTTTAGTGCTTCCTTCAGAAGCTCTTGTAAGGCAGGCCTGGTGGTGGCAAAATCTCTCAACATTTGCTTGTCTGTGTTTTTTCTTTCATCTTCTTTGTGATGGTATATTTAGCCAATATCTGATTGTTGACTGCTTAGGTTGTTTTACAGTTTTCATCATCATATAACATGCTGCAGTGAATATCTTTGTCATAAATTCTTGTGCATTTCTGTAGCTCTTTCTTTAGGATAAATTCTTTGACAGAATTTTGGAGCCAAAATCTGAATACATTTTGCAGTCATTTTTACATAGTACTAAATTGCTTTATAGAAAATTTGTACCAAATTATTCTTCTATCCTCATTGTCTAAGAGCATTCATTTCTTCTGTCTTTTATGGTTCTTTTTACTATTTTCTAGTTTACTAGGTGGATAATATCATCTCACTGTTGTTTCAATTTGCATTTTATAATTACCAACAAGGTTTAGTTTTTAAATATATCTTTTGCCATTTTGCCATTTATATTTTTTCTTATGTAAATTGGCCCCCTTTTGTTGTTTTTCTTTTCTTTCTTTCTTTTTTTTTTTTTTTTTTTTTTTTTTGGTTCCTTACTGCTTTGTAAGAGCCTCTCATATATAAAAACAGAATCTCAGCAGGAAGCAGATGGCATGGATAAAGGAGCATTTAATGGCAGGATTGTTTGCAAATTGTGTGCATACAGTTTAGGGACCCCAGCAAAGAGTAGTGCAGTAGCCCTGGGCTTGCAAAAGTGGGGGCCAGTTACCACCGCTAAGCCTGGATGCTGAGAGAGAGGGCAATTACTGGGACCGGGAAAGGACTCCTGACCAAAGCTCATCTTTCTTAGAGGGATACAGTCAACTCACAGAGACACAGTAAAAAGGGAGACAGTGGCATGAATTCCCTAAGCCAGCACTTTCCTTCCTCCCTTCCATCTGTTGACGGTGCTGCCAATTGGCCAAACCCAACAGGGAGCCAGAGGGCCAGGCAACGGCTGCTGGACACGTCTTGGCCTCTTGGGGCCTATACAGGGCAGGGAAGGATGTAGAATTGATCTGGAGGCAAACAGAAGATGACTAGACATCCAAAGATAATAATTTCTTTTCTGGGATATGTATTTTAAACTCATTTCCTCAGTTTATTTACTGTCAATATTGTTTAGAGTTTCAATAATTTTATGTAGGCATATCAACCAATTTTGATGATTTTTCCTTTGATGTTTTGTTTAAGAAAGCATTCCTGATCCCCAACATTGTGTCATTATTCAACCATATATCGAGTGTTTTCCCTCTAGAATATGAAGGAGAAATAAGGAGAAATAATTATTTAAAAGATGCAAATAAGTAGAATTTCATTTTAACAGCTTAATTCTTTCTTTCCAAGGGAGTGTAAGTCCTTGCACTCTTTCTTCCCACTTTGTGTAATTGGTTGGTTGAATGTGCTGATCTTGAAAGGTACAAACTGGGAAGGAGTTTTATTTTTTTTCTCCATGCTGTTTTGTTTTTTTTTTTTCTTTTTGACACAGGATGTTCTCTGTCACCCAGGCTGAAGTACAGTGGTACAATCACAGTTCACTGCAGCCTTGACTTCCCTGAGCTCAGGTGATCTTTCCACCTCAGCCTCCTGAGTAGCTGGAACTACGGGCGGGTGCCACCACACCCAACTAATTTTTGTGTTTTTTGTAGAGTTGGGGTTTTTCCACGTTGCCCTGGCTGGCCTTGAACTCCTGGGCTCAAGCGATCTGCCCACCTTGGCCTCCCAAAGTGCTGGGATTACAGGTGTGAGCCACCATGCCTGGACTCAGTGCTATCTTAAACCTTCTTTGTTGACTCAGTCTTCTGCCAGTGATGAGCTGACTGGGACCAGCTGGTAAAAACCAATTGTTAAATAGGAATTTTACAAGCTGGTTGTGAAACAATTGCAGCTGAAAATCAGCCATGATGGGAGAATTTATACTGTGGGCATCAACAAATACTACAAACAGGGCTTCTCCCACCCACCACCCCCCTACCCCTGCTTCCAATTGAGTTTACCTGCACACCACTGCTCTTACCCACTTCTTTTTGAGCACCTCCAGGAGAGAATGGGGACATTAGCTATTCTTTTGTCTTCCACTTTGCTTTTTCTCTCCACTTCTCCCATCTCTTCCTATTCCTGCTGGCTCCAGCAGGGGCACATAAGTGGGGGGATTGGAAGAAGAGGGGTTAAAAATCTTTAATAGGCCAGGCGCAGTGGCTCACGCAGGTCACAAGGTCAGGAGATCGAGACCATCCTGGCTAACAGTGAAACCCCGTCTCTACTAAAAATACAAAAAATTAGATGGGCGTGGTGGCGGGCACCTGTAGTCCCAGCTACTCGGGAAGCTGAGGCAGGAGAATGGCGTGAGCCCAAGAGGCAGAGCTTGCAGTGAGCCGAGATCGTGCCACTGCACTCTAGCCTGGGTGACAGAGCGAGACTGTCTCAAAAAAAAAAAAAAGAAAATCTTTAATAATTTGTGTTATGGTAGAAAGAGGGTTTGTAAGTGTCCTTTGTTATGGCAGGTGTCATTTATTGTCTGGCACGTTTGGAGAATATTCCAAGATCCCCCTTACCAACTTTGATCTGAGCAAGACATTTTCCAGCTGAATACTGGTGAAACCCCTTGGAGTTACCCTATATCCTCTTTCTATCAGGAACCCCTTCACCTAAGCAGGCAGCCACTTCCAACAGGGCCCTTTCAAACTAGCTCACAGTAGGGCTGCACTAATTTCCACAGTGTACACTTGACTCGTGGGAAGCCTCACACATCCTTGCCCAGCCAAAAGGAGTGAGTACACTGACCCAGAGGCTGCCCTTCATCCTTCCAGGCACTGCAGCAGCTCCAGCCTACATCTGCCTTTGGTCATCTCTGGGCAAGAGACACCTTCAACCTCTACCCTTCCACATGACAGGCATGTAAGGCAGGCTCTCCAGAAAACTGTCTCCCCCAGCTCCAACAGCAGCTGGATGACCTGTGAGTTTTAGGCACTCAGAAAGTGTTCAGCTGAGAAGTAAAATGTCAGTCTCTTCCTTTTGTAAATCTCTGCCATCTCCCCAAGAGGGGTTCTCTTGGAACCTCTCACTGGGTTTACAGGATGCACCCTTTGAGAGAGGGGAAACCCAATAGCACATGGACTTGTTTGTAAATTTCCTTCAGGGCATCACCCCTTCAGTAACCCTCCAGCCTTCTCTTCCTTAGCCTGGAGGTGGGTCACCACTTCTTACCAAGTCCTTCACAGCTACTCTAGGAGCTTTTCCACAGAACATGGGGGTAACTGTCATCTATTGCCTCAGCAATTCCCATTCCATAAACTGACACATCAAGGACCTTGAAAAGACCATCCTGCTCCCAACCTGATCACATTGAAGACAGGCTGCAATTGCGAGGCCTCTGCAGATCATTTCTACTGCTGAAGGGTAGTGACCCCTGAGAGAGAGTTCTTTGCTCAGCAGAGCATCTTGAGGACTGTTTGGACATGAAAAGAAATGCCTAAGGCCAGGCACGGTGGCTCATGCCTGTAATCCCAGCACTTCGGGAGGCCAAGGCAGGCAGATCACCTGAGCTCGGGAGTTTGAGACCAGCCAGGGCAACATGGCAAAACCCCATCTCTACCAAAAAATAGAAGAAATTAGCTGAGTGTGGTGGCACATACCTGTGGTCTCAGCTACTCAGGAGGCTGAGGTGGGAGAATTGCTTGAACCTGGGAGGTGAAGGTTGCAGTGAGCCAAGGTCGCACCACTGCTCTTCAGCGTGGGTGACAGAGTGAGACCTCATCTCTAAATTAATTAATTAATTGAAATAAAAGAAATGTCTGGGACCAATCTTTTTATTGATGAGAGAGCAACAATTCTATACCTGATAAGGCAAGGAGAATTCTGATGTTCTAGTAGCAGCCTGACTCAGGAATTCACTTAAGGTGTGTGGAGGCGAATGGGAGGGTAGAGGAACTTCTGGGAAATGATGACTAATATTCTGTTTGAAGCTGTTGCTATGCCGTATTCCTAAATCTTCAGCAAAATTCCGCTATAAATAACTTCTTTGTGTTTGTGTAATTTGAGGAAATCAAGAAGGAAAGAGGCAATCTGGGATGGTGAATTTTATGTGTCCACTGGACTGGGCCAGGGGCTACCCAGAGATTTAGTCAAATATGATACTGGGAGTTTCAGTGAGAACGTTTCTGAATGAGATTGACATTGGAATTGGTAGAATGAGTAAAGCAGATGGCCCTCCCTAATGTGGGGGAGTGGTGCTTCATGCAACCAGTGGAAGGCCTGAATAGAACGAAAAGGCTGAGTAAGAGAGAGTTCCTTCTGCCTGACAACCTTTGAGCTGAGACACTGCTTTTTGGGCTGAGCTGAAACATTGGCTCCTTCTGGGTCTCAAGCCTGCCAGTCTTCAGACTGGAGTTATACCATCAGCTCTCCTGGGTCTCAAGCTTGTGTACTGCCTGCCGGTCTTAGGACTTGTTGGTCTCTGTAATTGCATGAGCCAATTTCGTGTGTGTGTGTGTGTGTGTGTGTGTGTTGCATTGGATGGGGATTGCCAAGTTTTTTCCAATCATGGGAGCTAAGCAAGTTCAGCTAAATACGAAGAGAGGAAAGGTGGTCTCTAAAAACTGACCATACTCAAGCAGCCAATGTTTATAGTGGTAAGCCTGTAGGCAACAAATAATTTAATTTTGTTTTCTTAATAGAACCTGAAGATCTTTCATTTTTCGCTGGGAAACCTAGGTTGGTTACGTACTGTTACTGCTGTAGTGGCTGGACTCCTTTTTACCCAGGTGCTGTGCTGTCATTTTCATGTCATCTTTCTGACACCTCTCCTTATAGAGGCTGTATTTTGTTTGTTTTTTTTCTTCTGCAGTGGTGGGGAGATGTCACATTTTTAAATGCTATTCATTATCATCATTAGGTTTTTTTCCTTCTTAAACCTATAATTATAAATCTGTTAATGTCTAAAACAACATGAAACAATTTCCTCCCACAAGAGAAGATGAAGAAACCGAGCATGGTGGTTCATATCTATAATCCCAGCACTTTGGGAGGCTGAGGTAGGAGAATTGCTTGAACTCAGGAATTTGAGACCAGCCTGGGCTAACCAATGAGACCCCATCTCTACAAAACATAAATAAATAAATAAATAGCTGGGCATGGTAGCTTGAGCCTGTAGTCCTAGCTCTCAGGAGGTGAGGTAGGAGGATCACTTGAGCCTGGGAAGTTGAGGTCACAGTGAGCTAGGATCATGCCACTGCACTCCAGACTGGGTAACAAAACAAAACCCTCTGTCTCAAACAAATAAACAAAAAAAACAGAGAGAGAAGATGAAGAGCTTAACACAGCCACCCCCTCTGCACACTCCCTCCTTGTATCCGTTGTGCTTGTTATTACCGTATATCCCGGGTTTGTAAAACCCAATTTTCCTTTGTAAATATTAACAATTGTCTATCTCAAAATTGCTTTTGGCTTTGCACCGAATTCTGTGTTTATATTTATAAAACTTATTGCAATATCTTTGTGGTTTTAGGGTTGGTTGCTGGCTTTTTTTTTCCTGTTCCCCTTACCCCAATTTTAAATTCTTGATTTTGTTTCTCTATCTGATTTAGAAAATACCTTAGAGTAACATTTTCTGGAAAAGCAGCCAAGTGCTACTCTTTCTAAGCCTTTGTGTGTCAGAGAACTGTTTTCTTTTGTTCTCACCATGAATAACACCTAAGCCTGACTTTTCTGTAGACATGTTCCTTGTCCTCAGTAATTAGTGTGTGGGGACCAGGGGAAGAACAAAGGAATCTTGCAGTCAAGGGGAGCAGTTGGATGCCTTCAGATTTTTAGCCCAGAGCTTTCTGTTCACCACACTTCATGTCATCAGAGCTGGGCAGCCTTATATAAAATCCATTCTAAACCTGCTGCCTAGGGTCTTAGGGTCTTTTTAATTTTATTTTTTTATTATTTTTTAGACAGGATCTCACTCCGTCACCCAGGCTGGCGTGTAGTGGTGCAATCTCGGCTCACTGCAGTCTCCATCTTCCGGGCTCAAGTGATCCTGTAGTAGCTGAGACCACAGGCACACCTGGACCACACAGGACTACCACGCCTGGCTAATTTTTGTATTTTTTGTAGAGATGAGGTTTCGCCATGTTGCCAAGCTGGTCTCAAACTCCTGGGCTTAAGTAATCCTCTTGCTGTGGCCTCCCAAAGTGCTGGGATTACAGGCATGAGCCACTGTGCCTGGTCTCTTAGAGACTCCTAAAACCACACTTCTCAGCCAGGCGCAGTGGCTCACGCCTGTAATCCTAGCACGTTGGGTGGCCGAGGCAGGTGGATCACCTGAGGTCGGGAGTTTAAGACTAGCCATGGCCAACATGGCGAAACCCTGTCTCCACTAAAAATACAAAAAAATTAGCCGGGCGTGGTGGCAGGTGCCTGTAATCCCAGCTACTCAGGAGGCTGAGGCAGGAGAATCGCTTGAACCTGGGGGGCGGAGGTTGCAGGGAGCCGAGATCGCACCCCTTCACTCCAGCCTAGGCTAAAGAGCAAGACTCTGTCTCACAAAAAAATAAACAAAAAACCACACTTCTCAAACTTTACTCTGCAAACAACTACCCTGGGTCCCTTCTTAAAATGCAGATTCTGATTCAGCTGATCTGGGAGAGCCTGAGATTGAGCATTTCTAACCAGCTCCTGGTTATACTCCAGGGTGGTGCTGAATTTTTTTTTTTTTTCTAGTAGAGACAAGGTCTCGCTATGTTGCCCAGGCTGGTTTTGAACTCCTGGGCTCAAGCAATCCACCTGCCTCAGCCTCCCAAAGTGCTGGGGCTACAGGTGTGAACCACCTCCCCCGGCTGCTGTTGATGATGCTGATGCCATTGACCCATGGACCACACTGAGTAGCAGGCTTTAGAGCATAGGCGTCTGATCTTTTGGCTTCCCTGGGCCACATTGGAAGAAGGAGAATTGTCTTGGGCCATACATAAAATACACTAGCACTAACGATAGCTGATGAGCTTTAAAAAAATGCAAAAAAATCTCATAATATTTTAAGAAAGTTTACGAATTAGTGTTGGGCTACATGCAAAGCCATCCTGGGCTGCATGTAGCCCACTGGCTGTGGGTTAGACAAGCTGCTTTATAGCTTTCAAAGCTGAGTCATGCATGTTGTCGATTCTGTTTGATGCTCCTGATTGTTTTCTGTGAGGGAGGGCAGGTCCTGGGACAATGAGCTCCTCCCTTCCTCCATCCCCTCCCCCAGCCCTCACCATTCCCTCTGTCTGCTCCCCTTCTCACCCCAACCCAGCCCTGAGGAAATGAGGGCACTGCCGGGTGTCTGTGGACTTGATCCTCCCAGGATTAAGCCCTTCCCACCACCCACATCCTACTCCTTTCTCTGTGGTTGAGAAAACGCCTGCCCCGTACCTGGCCCCCTGGCTAAAACAGCTAGGATGGGGTCAAAGGGCATCGGGATTTTGACTTCAGTACTGGAGGCCGGAGGGTTGCGCCAGGGTCAGCTTTTATGCCTTTGTTCAACACAGCAAGCATACATTACCCAGCAGAACTCTGCCAGATATGGGAAAACCTGTGGCCTATGCTCTGTAGGAGGCTACAGTCTGGGGGAAGGAGTGAATGACAGCCTGGGACAGGGGGCGCAATATCAAGGCACTGGGCTCTGCACCCAGGGGAGGAAGGAGAAAGCTGCCAGGCATGGGTCAGAGAAGGCTTTGTGTGGGGCTACGTCCTGGAACATGAGTAGGCATGAGCCAAGAGGAGAGAGAGCAGGGTGGGTCAGGTCATCCACCATGTTATGAGGACTCTAAAATCCTTGAACCAGTGGGAGGGGATGAGAATTAGGGTTCATCTGGGGACTGGGGATGAGGAAGGAATGGGTGACCAGACTGGAGATGCAGGCATATGCCACCTCAGAGACTGCCTGTGTGCTCAACTCAGCATACCCTGTGTGCCTGTGGGTATGGGGACAAAATTCCCCCAACGCCTGCTTCTGGCTTTGTGCCATTGCATTTTCTTTAGGCAGATGTTCTTAGCTGTCACTGCACTGACTTCTAAAGCCACCCCAGCCTCCATGAGTGAACGTCCACGCCTTCTCCCCTCCAGTCTGTGAGGAGGAGCCCCACCCCCTTTCCTCCAGCAATTCCTACACATGGCCTCCAGGCCTTTTCAGCACCATTGCCTCACCAGGAATGTTCTTCGCCCTTCTTCACTTGGTTCATTCCTATGCATTCTGCAAAACTTCATCTGCCACACTTTTCTGACCTGTCCCCTCCCAGGCTGGTGAGGCAGAGCAGAGCATCCTGTCTGTCTCCCTGTGGAAGGAACGGGAGGTGCCCACTGGTCACCTAATGCATTGCACAGTGACTACCTGTGGGATTTGGTGACTATTGCAGAGACAAATATTGAAGGACCCTGAAGTGCCTGCCTGTCCCTCCACCCTGACCTCTCTGTGGCTTCTTTTGCTGCATGTCTGGCTGGGTGCAGTGTCCCATTACTTGATGGTTCCTCGTTGGCGTCTGCTTTCCTAGTCCTCCCTGGATGCCTTTTCTATTGCACCTACTAAACCAGTGGGCTGTGCTGTCTTTCACTCAGTGACACTTCTGGCTGAGAAGTCATTAGTAACGCGCCACCCCCTATCATCACAGTCAGTAGGGCCTAAAGCTGGCCCTGTGTTTGGTCCAACCCACCTTCCACTTTGCCTCTCATGACTGATCCTTGATTTATGTCCAGGTGTCCTCAAGCCCACACCCTGATAGCTGACCCTCTGTCAGACTGTGCCTCTTACAAAAGGCCCTTCTCTTATCCTCTCTCAGGCCAACACCTGTCCTACTTCCACTCACTGACCTTCCCTGACCACTCCAGGTAATAACTACTCCCCGTCTTCAGAACCCCTCCACACCACTCATTGGGCAGATAATTTCATGTTCTCCATGGGGTCATTCTGTGTTCCTCTGTGTGCATGGTGCCTGTCACAGAGCAGGGGTGCAACAATATTTGTTGACTGAGTGTGCAAATGTAATCTCTTTCTCCTGGCAAAGTTTCCTGAAGGTAGAGGCCATGTACTCTCTACTGCACAGCTGACTTTATGCCCAAAGCTAGTCTACCAGATATATTTGTGTATTGGCAGCTTAAAACCACCAGTCTGGTACCAGCCCCTTTAAGTGGATTGACCATACGCAGATGCACACACACACACACACACACACACACACACACACACGAGACATAGTTGTTTTGTTTTTAACCTCAATTATAAGACCCAGAAGCTCTTTGGAAATCATCAAGAGAACTCTCTGTGATGACGGAAATGTTTTATATCGGCTCTATCCTATATGGCAGCCACTAGACACACATAGCCATTGAGCACTTGAAATGTGGCCAGTGTGATTGAGGAACTGGATTTGTAATTGCATTTAATTTAAATTAATTTAAATGTATGTAGCCCCATGAAGCTAGTGGCTGCCATTGTGGACAGGCAGTTCCGGACCACTCCCAGTTCACCTGCTGTAACTTCTGCCCCTCACTGTCTCCCCTCCAGACCCCTTCCAGCACTGCTTGAGGCGCCCTCTACCTGTGCCTACCTCTCTTGTCTGCCAGTTTGATTTGGACTTGTTTTTGCCACCTCAGCCCCATGCTCTTGTCAAACATGTGTTTGGCCTCTGGCCAAACAGAGCCTGGGCGGAAAACAGAGTGCCGCTTCTGCTTGGCTTCCCCATCAGGGAGGGGAGTTGAAGTGACAGCCTCCTGACCGCTTAGAAATGTGGAGGATGCATCATGTTCTGGACATGGCTGGCCATATGAATGACATCTTTTCTTTCTTTGAACCATCTCCACCTGCTTTTATGGACATCCCCCCGCCGCCCCCCAGCCCCCGCCATGGGCAGGGCAGAGTAGGATGTTGACATATGACTAGCTCTTGGGAATAAGGCCATGGAAGTAAGGCAGACACATGGGGTGATTTCATCAGCCTTATTATCCTTAGATAACTGGTTATCTTAGGCTATCCTTAGATAAGTTATTATCCCTAGATAAAATGAAGCCCATTTTAATAGAAAATGAAACAGACAAGATGATGACATCCTTTGTATGTTTACTATAATACAGCAAAATTTTCCAGACCAGAGCCAATGTCCACGGCTCTAGGTACACCCCTTCCAAGCAATGCAAAGGACATCTCCAATCATGACATTTAAGACAGTTCTTTATTTCTCTGACAGTGACTTCTTGAAGTGCACATATAATAAATAAATAGAAAATATATCTTTGTTCATGGTGATGCCTACAAGAAATGTTTACATACAAACACTCTATACATCTAACTCCCGAAAAAGGACCAGCTATTTCGGCAACAGAAAAAAGACAAGCATTTCAGAGGAGCGTTGCTTTCCTTAAAGACCGAACTCACTTAAGTCTTACACACAGAAATAATGAGAACAATTTCCTAAGCAATAAGAAAATTTGTGCTACCAAGAAAATGCCTAGATATTGGCTCTTGGTGAATGGTTTAGGAAAGAAAGTTTTAGGTACAGATCCTGTATGGTGAAACATATGTACAACTCTGAGAACTTTCAAATAGATATCTTTTTTAAATGAACTGAGCCAAAGACATTCAACATTCCTGGCCACCTGAAAGTGATCACATCCTAAGTGGTTCACAGTGTGAGACCCTTGCATTAAAAGAGTGAAAACTCAACAAAACCGTGGACAAGAAGGACATGAGGTCATTTTAACTCTCCTTTCCATCACCGCTAATCTCCCTGGAAGAGGTCCTTCCTGTGAGTCTGGCCTTTGAAGCAGCCATATCTTTAAAAGCAGAGCCCTATGGTCACCTCCCAGCAGCTGAAAGATGTTTGGTGGGAAAGACCTCCCTGGCAGTTGACTCCCACCTGGGGAATGGACTCTTGGACCGAGTCTCATGGGTGCAGTTGGGTGGAGGGAGCCAGGCAGGCCCTCTTTGAAGGAAAGTTTGTGGTTGGGGCAGGAAAGGGGATAAACGTAGTTCATCACAAGACCCAGGGAGACCCCAGTGCCTCATGTGAGATTATAAACCACAGATAGAGTTCTCCCTCTTACAGGAGCTCTTTGGGCTCTCTCTAAGGTAGGCCAGGGAGAGAGCAGGGCATTAAGCAGCAGCCGAAAGGGACTGGGGTGGACCCAATAGCTGTTCAGACACCCAAGATCAGTCAAAATGGCTCACCAGAAACATGGCAGGCCCTACTCCCTCTGCTGGGCCTCACCTGTAGAGCTACAGAGACAGGAGAGCTAGGTAGCACCAATGGGGAGTTGGCATCTACTGTGCACCCAGGCTGGGCTGACAGGTAGTGAACAAAGTGAAGGCCACAGGGACCGCCAACACGAAGGGGAGGGCAGGTTTGTGTGCGCTGGGAGCAGGAGGGAAGAGAGTGGCTAGCTGTCATTCTACTCTAGTCATTTCCTTTCCTTCGAGGGGACTTGTCCCCATTTCCAGAAGCTACTTCAGGAGTGCCTGGGCACTCAGGGGCCAGTTGTTGAGGCAATGTGGTGTGGCAGCAAGGGCTAGGGTGGGGCTCCCCGGGCCCTCCCCTGGCTATGTGGTTCTTTCCCATCTTGGGGGCTCATTTTCCCCATCTGTTAAAATGAAGGCTTTGGACTAGATATGTTCTATATTTCCAGCTCGGAAATCCCAGACCAAGGGAGTGTGAGCACATCTAGAGTCTCTGGGAGGCCCCCGTGCTCAGTTCCCTGGATGAAGAGCAAATGAGGCCCCAAGGCAGGAACTCACTTCTGTGGACCTCACTCCACCCTCTCAGAATCAGAGGCGGGGCTGCCTGGACACCAGATTCCTCTGTGCTCATAAGCAGCAAAGCCCATTTCTCCCTTCTGACCACACTTCTCCATCATGAGTGGGCCAGAGAGGCATGGGCAAACGGCGACCCTGCAGTCACCAGCTTCAGCAGGCAGCGGCAGGGAGGGCTGAATCCCTGAGCCATTCCAGAGACTGCCTCATCTCCCCCCAGCAAATGCCCCCAGCCTTCATTCCTGCAAGCAAGAAGCCTTCCTGAGCCTCCCCTCTGAAATGGCACTGGTCTCCATTTTACCTCTCTGTGATTTCTCTGCCTGGCATTGCAGTGCACATGGACCTGACTGCCTGTCCCATTGGACTGCAGGCCCCTCGAGCTAGGCGTTAGTTCTCACCTCTCCATCCCGTGTGCCCTGGGCACCGAGCATCATGGATATCAGTGGAAAGGAATGTTTTCCTCCACTGTTGGGTTCCAGGTACCATGTGAAATGCAGCAGACTTCTGGAATCTCAGAACAAAAAGGGCCTTTGAGAGTCATCTAGTCCAAGTCCCAGCCTGCTGCCCGAAGTCTCCTGAAAGGTGGACACGGCCAGAGGCAGGGCTTGCCTCTTCCCCAAGGGTAGCCAGTTCCACCCCAGGTCCTAATCCTGTCAGGCTGGCTCTTGCTTACCGGAGTAAAGATTTCCTTAAGGCCAAGGCTCTTTTTCCTACATTTACCACCCTCACTTGTCTGCCGAAGACCATGGGGATCTGTGAATGACCAGCCCTCCAGGCTACCTCCTAACTGGGTCAGGGCTCCTGCCAAAGTGGATCTTTGCTGTCAGCACAACCCAGGTCTCCTGATATGGTCCCCAAATCCCCACTGAAGAGGCACAGATAGGAGAGAAGCACCCAAGAGGCTGCAGGAAAGTGAATGTTTCCAGCATTGGCCAGCACCGCCCCAGGGGCTCCAGGTAGACACTTGAGTAGGGGCAGGCGGCAGCACCAGCATCTCTGATATCTTTCCCTTGGCCCATCAGGGCTGAAACGCGGCCTTCCCAGGCAGCTGCTGGCAGGGACGGGGGGACCCAGCCATCCCCCACTGGTCTGCTGCCAAGAGTCACCGTCATAGTCTACCACGAGGTGGCACCAGGCGGCAGCTGTCCTCACAACTTCTTCTTCTTCACCACAGGGATAGGCACAACTTGGAAGATTTTGGCTTTGTGATCCTCAGTGTCCAGAGTCACCCAGATGGGCCGGAAGCTGCCTTTGAAGCCAACGAATGCCATTTGCTCTGAAAAGCAATGATGAGTCTCCTGAGCAAAAGCCCTATGAGAGGACGGCTTCCCCACCCCGTTCCAGGGCTCCCCATCGCCAGTCCCCCACCCCTACCAGGCACCCCCCAGCCACACTGCACTGTGGCCCCTTGGGAAGAGCTCTGGGCTCAGCTACTGATGGTGCCTGACATGCATTTGTATGGGGCAGGCAGGGTCTCACCTGAGCCTCAATGCCACCTAGGCAGGGTGATGGCTTTGCTTTTGACAGGGGAGCCATGCACAGCAGGAAATGGGGCAAATTGTAAGGGAGGAGACCTCCTAGGAACCTGCCTACCTTCGAACTGCCCCTAGGACCACCAGCAAGTCCCTGCCCCTCTCTGAAGCCTAGTGTTCCCATCCATCAGACGATGGCATTGATCTACAAGATCTCCTCCCCCACCCTATCACTCTGTGGCTTTAGAAGGAGTTCTGAGAGGTGAAGGAATTTGACCAAGAGTGTGTAGTAAATGGTGCAGCCCACATTAGAACTCTAACCCCCTGAACCCCACACAGCACTCCCCATCTTGCAGTTCAGAGCTTGAGCATCCAAGGGGCATGGGAATCCACATCTATACTCAGCCCATCCTGGCAGGCAACATGCATTTATCACCACCGGGAAAGTCCCATTCAACTTAGGTCACCTTACATACATCAACTTTTGGCAACCGGGATCTTAATTTAAAAGACAGAGGCTCCAAAATGATTCCAGGACTGGGCTGGAAAGGATACTTCTCTTTTCCTTATGTTCTCCTTTGGCTGGTTTGAAGGGTTTGCATTGCTTCTGATTTTTCTTATCGCCCCATATGATGGGCTTCTGATTTTGATATTTTCCATAGTGAGGATGGTGTATAACTAAGAAGCCCAGCTTTGAGTTAGGAAGATTAGGATCCAAGTCCTAACCTTAAACAAGTGGCTTGGCTGTTAAATTCTTGGTGTCCTCATCTTAAATGGAAATAATAGTACCTGGTGTACAGGTTATTAATGAGTAAGTGAGATAATTATAACATGTTCTGCAAAGTGCAAGGCTGAACATTAAACAGAACCACAATGATCATTATCATTATTGCCCATGGAGCTGCTCTACCGCCCACACAACCTCTCTGAGGACTCTCCCTGCACCTAGTTTTTGTGATATAATGGTTGTCATGCTGATAGGTCCCTCCTGGATGGCTTGTTCCAGCACAGCCTGCAAACCTGTGCTAGGCTTCACCACCAAAGAGCTGCCTGGCCTTGGACAAACCATGTAGGTTCTCTGGGCTTCTAGTTTTCTTTTCATCTACCTATCTCAGAGGAACAAATAAGAGTTTTGCAAGCTGCAAAGGACTACACAAAAGCTGGAATGTTGAAGAAGATGCAGGACCCCTGGCCAGTCTGAATAGCAGGAATTGGGTAGGAGGGTGAGGCTAAGCTACTTTTCTTAAATGATGCTTTTGTTGAATAAAGGGCCACTTTCCAAGCAAATGAGTGAACAACTCTAGCAATTTTCTTTCAGTGGCTGGTAGCAAGTTATAATAAATTTGCTGCAGTGCGGGGGTGGTAAACAGGTGGCATCTTGCCCATCCATTCCAGTAGACCACTAGTTGTGTGGGGGATTCTGAGGTTGTACCCAAGTTTAGTACAAAGCATGTTCTCAACTCAGCAAAAGACGACAGCAACCTCCATGCCAGGCATTTGCCTTCTCTGGTTTGGGGGTCAATTTAAACCCCAGTTCAAACCCTTACCTTTCAACTTGAGACCCCTGTCTGCCCCAAGCTTTTCCAGCACTCTGGTCCATGGGCCTCTGGAGACATATCTTCCCTTTGATACCATGAGCACTATGGAACTGTGAGAGAAGAAAACAATTAGACCAGAGAGAGGGCAAACTGGGGCAAGTGGGCATGGGGAGGGATGTTGGGTTGTGCGTGGTGGGACTGGAGTTAGCAGTGCCCAGAGGCCTGGCCAGGGATTCAGGAAAGGGCAGCCTCTCCTGTGTTCTGAGCTGATGGGCTCTTTCCATGTGGTGACGAACATCCTGAGCTCCCTCCCACACATCTGGCCACAGTTGATGCCCACGGCCTTCTCCAAGCCTGGACTCAGCTCACCACATTTATATGTCTCTCTCCAAACAGAGGAGAGGCTGTAAACAGAGCACGCCATGCCAGGGCTCGGCACACAGTAGGACTTCAATATGCATCTCTTCCCTTGAACGTTCTCAGCCCTGGTTAGGTAAGACCACATAGAAATGTGGTGACAGAGGAAGGAAGGAGGAAGGGATGAGAGAGACAGGAGGTGAGGGAAGAAGGAGGGGGGCATCTGTCAAATCATAAAACCATCCAGGGGCTCCTGTAGATCCTGAAGGTTCTAGAAACCAGCTCCATTTGGCATCCCTTGGAATTTCATTAGAACCACAGAATTCCTCCACTGCAGACTCTCTGAATCAGAATCTGCGTTTTTACAAGATCTGCAGGAGATCGTATATACATTAAAGCTCTAGAAGCCCCATGCTAGAAGATTTCTCTTGGAGCCCATCTTTCTTTTGCTGTCTTCTTTCGATGGACACAGACTTAGTACAGTCCAGAGCCAGCTTCCTCTGAGCTGCAGGAAGAGCATGGCCAGATTTGAAGTCTTTCTGGGGAGAACACCATGTCGTTACCATGATGCTCGGGTTGTATCAAGAGCTCAGATTGACCTCTTATGTTCATGTCACCTCTCTCTCTGGTCAGGCAAGACAGGGCTATTGCTTCTATTTTGCAAATGGGGAGATTGAAGCAAATAGTTACCAAGTATCTCAGAGGACCTGCCAAAGGGAAATGTGCTTGAAAGAGGCAGAGGTTTGGAGCAATGTGTGTGCCCAGCCTGAAGGTCCCAACTTGCAAAAGTTCAACTTGGGAATAAGGAGTGTCTATCTCCTGCCTCGGGGTGTATTCAGTCCAAAGTGCTGGGAAAATAGCCTTCACAGTGGCAGACTCAGCATGCTGGGCCAGACAGGAGGAAGTGAGCACCTCCCTTGGGAATAGAAATGGGGCAGAAGCTCAATGGGGCATCCAGTTCGTATCTCAAAGGAACTCTGTAACCACAGACCACAGTCCAGACATGGAAAAACTGTATAGGATTCTGGAATCTGTTGTTACCCCTATTTGTGTCCCACTGGGAGCAGCAGGAAAGATCTTAAGATGCAAAGGGCTTGTGTGAAATAAGGATAGATAGGAAGGGAGCTGGGGCTGCCTCAGGCCCTTGAGGAAGGCTGGAGAGTGAGGCCCAAAGGGTTGGTAGGGTGAGGCCCCTTAAGGAGAGAGGGCTCATCGCTAACACATCCTCCACTCTAGATTCAGGATCTGTTCTCTGGAGGATATTTCTGCATTGTTTCATTTCAGAACAAAAGCTAATGGTCCCTTGTTGGAGCTCAACCTTCCTACTTATGGGACTCAAATGTAGGTCCTGCCCTCCTGATGGGGACCTAGGTTAGCTCACATGAGCGGGACAGAGAGACAGGCTTCTTTTGTCCCCACCGCCTCCCACTGACGCCCAGAAGCCTGCTTGTGTTGGGCACACTTCTTTGCCTGGTATGCCATCCTCGTGGCCTCAAAGCCCGTGCACCAGCCAGCACGGAGTCTCCCACAGAGTGGCAGGGCACAGGCAGCTCCCAGAAGCCATGCTAGACGTTTACGGTGTGAGCAGCTGCCCTCTTCCCTCCCCAGAACCCTGGGGCCAGTAGTGGCCTGCTGGATGGGGTAGGAAGGGTGGGCCAGGCTAGGCAAGGCCCGTAGCCACAGTAGGACAGGACCTGCCTTGCCTCATTCCCTGCTGCTTTCCAGGAGGTTAGAGAGGGGTCTAGTGGTACCAATGCCTGCCTGGGTACCCAGCACCAGCCCAGGGAGTGGCCCATTCCAGTAAGGGCTTCCCCCAGAGAGTTGCTGCTGCTCGGGCTGGAAGGAGCCTTGCACACAGTTCCAAACAGAGTAGCACTGCAGTCTAGTTTCTTGTTCCAAGCTTCTGCATCCTCTTCTTCCATTTCAAAAGAAAATCCTCTGCCCAAAACGGCATGATCTCGAGATAATAACTATTTTTCCTAATTTGGTCAACCTTGTCCTTCTGTCTGAATCTGCATATGAAAAATAGAATGCGGAAGGAGCATCTGATGGGGGAATGAGGGAGGGAGTAAATGTGGTTAAGCAAAATCTCATTATCCAAAATCTCACCAGGTACCCAGTTCACATCGTGCCCCTCATGGAGTCAGCATCTGGGAAGTACATTTGCTTTCATTCAATAACTATTAATGTTTACTAAGCACCTACTATGTAGCAGGTACCACATGAAGTGCTTAGACTTTCCACCAGGTTGTGGCTCCTGAGTGAACTGTACACTCACTTAACTAGCCATGTTCTGTGCTAGAAATGCAAAGGGAAGTTAGACACGGCCCCAACATTGAGAAGGCCACACTCTTCATGGGGCAACAGATGTGTCCACCAGACCTATTGTGAGTAGTGCTTTAGCAGAGGTAGAACTTTTTTTTTTTTTTTTGAGATGGAGTCTTGCTCTGTCACCCAGGCTGGAGTGCAGTGGCACAATCTTGGCTCACTGTAACCTCCGCCTCCTGGGTTCAAGTGATTCTCCTGCCTCAGCCTCCCGAGTAGCTGGGACTACAGGTGCGCACCACCACACCCAGCTAAGTTTTTTGTATTTTTAGTAGAGACGGGGTTTCACCATAGTGGCCAAGCTGATCTCAAACTCCCGACCTCGTGATCTGCCCACCTCGGCCTCCCAAAGTGCTGGGATTATAGGTGTAAGCCACTGTGCCCAGCTGAGATAGAACTTTTGGGTTGGATGGGAAAAGACCTCACCAAGGAGGCAATGTGGGGAGACTTGTAAGGTATTGGGGAATTACCAAAGATTGCTAAGGAGAGGGGACACAGGTTTTCCCTACATTTAAGAAGTTTAAACCAGCAGCCAATATGGAAGATGGGTTGGAGTTGGGGCAACTGGAAGAGGGAGGCCCGTTAGGAGACTATGCCAACAGTGCTGGTGATGACCAGCAAAGGCCTGGGCAGAGCAGCAGAAGAGAGGATGCTGTGGAGGGAACCAGCAGGCGAGCAGTAATGCAGGTGGAATTGATAGTGTGTGGAGGAAAGAAAGAGGAGTCAAACAGAATGCCCAGATTCTGGCCTAGCTATCAGGATGGACTGTGATGATTTCATCAAAACTGAAGAAGTAGCTGGTTTGGGAGGTTAAACATTTTAAAAGGCTGAGAATTCAGTTCCATACAAGACGTCCAGGTGACATTGTCCAAGTAGCAGTTGGATTGGAATGTCGGGTGCTTAGGAAGGAGATCCAGGCTGGAGATAGTAGCCACCAGCACTTGGATAGTATTGAAGGTGTGGGAGGGGATGAGATCATGCCGGGAGTGTAGTGAAGAGGGCCAGGGCAACCTTCCCATGTGTAGCGGGGCTGTCCCGCCTGCCTCTGCCTGACCTACATTCACAGCAGCCCGGCTCCAACACCAGAGTCCACAGGCAAGGACACTCTCGTCCAACACCCATGATTTGTGGGCAGGCTGTAGAGACTGCCTGAGCTTTTCCAGACTGATCTGTGATGAGGGCCTTTGTGCGAGGGAGGGGGCCCTTGCCCAGGGGTCTGCTGTGCCAGCAGCCAATTCCAGAAGCAGAGGCACAGACTCACTTGTCAGGGATGGTCGCCACATAGTTGAAAAGCTGCCACGGTATGCCCTGCAGAATGGAGTTCCTGAAGCTCATGTGGCTCACCATGCGCCCTTGGCTCCCGTCAATCACCACCACCTGGATGCCATCCTCCGAGCTGGGGTACTTCTTCCCATCCACCTGCAGAGTCAGAGCAATCCAGGTGTGAGGCTGGGTGCCAAAGCCCCAAGATTCTCCTGCCCTGGTGGTTCCCAAGCAGTCCCTGAAGGCAGAAGTTGCCTATGCAGCTGTTCAAAGCATAAACTCCATTATCCACTTAACTCTTTGTAGCCCTCAGTAGTGGGTCAAATAGTGGCCCTGCAAAAGATACGTTCACCCGGAACCTGTGAAAGTGGACTTATCTGGAAATACAATCTTTGCAGATGGAATTAAGTTAAAGATTTTTTGATGAAACCATCTGGATTTTTAGGGTGGGCCCTAAATTCAAAGATAGGTGCCTTTGTAAAAAAAAAAAAAAAAGGCAGGAGGAGAGGTGAGACGCAGACACTCAGGAGAAAAGTCCACATAAAGACAGAGATTAAAGTGTCTGCAAGCCGAGGAGTGTGCAGGAGTGCCGGCAGCCACCAGAAGCGAGAAGAGGCATAGAACAGGTTCCCCGCCCCTAGCCCCCGAAGGAAACCACTGCTGCCAACACCTTGCTCTTGAACTTCTGGCCTCCTGAACTGTGAGAATAACTTTCTCTTGTTTAATGCAAACCACCCAGTTTGTAGGAATTTGTGACAGCAGCTCCAGGACACAGTATCACCTCTCATTGAGCAAACCCTAATCCTCCAGGGGCCGGAGGCACTTACTTCAATGTAAGCAAAGTCGTTCCAAAGGTGGAAGAAGTGCTGCTTGGAACTCTCCATCTTCACCTCCAAGAAATGGTCCTTTGTTTTCTGGAAAACACATAGAACCCAATGCAATTGTTAGGTTTGGGTGGTCATTCCCCAACTCTTCCTGTATCCCCAGTCACAGGAAATGGTTTGTGGAGCTGAGTGAGGGACCTAACTGGGTCTGGGCCTAACTGGACGGCAAAGGGGTCCAGGCTTGCTGTCAGCCACTCACCAGCTGAGAACCAAGGAGCTTCTTGGGCATTGGCACGTCCACGACAGCCCTCTCGGTGAACTTGGGGTAGGCTGTGGCTGTGCAGTCACTGACGCCTGCGTTCTTTGGGATCAGAGCTTTAATCTTTATCCTCTCACAGCCTTTCATGGAGCAGAAAGCAAACTTCTCTCTCTCGTTCTGAGCTTTCAGCTTCAGGAACAACAGCCTGCACACAAGGAGCATTGCTGGGCATTTGCTTGGGCACTCAAACCTCCCCTTCTCCTCTCACCCACCGAGATATTTACTCTGAGCTGGTCACAGCAGGTTGACCCAGCGGCCTTATAGAATGGAACCATGTCTATCACAGAGTTGTATGTAGTTGGAGAAATAAGGAACAAATGCATTGAAGAAAAAGCTATGAGAATGGCAATTCTATTCTGAGCACGTTTTATGTGCCACGCCGTGCACACATAGTAAATCAACATATCTCATTTAATCCTCAAACAATCCTGTCCAGTAGGTACTATTATCATCCTGAATTCCTGGATGGGAAAATGGTGGCTCAGAGAAGTGAAGTGACTCACCCAGGACCACACAGCTGGGAGGTGACAGAGCCAGCATTTTCCATCCCAGCATGGTGACTGGTGAGGAAATGCTCTGTCTTCCTAACTCAACTTTTCTCCAAACCATAATCTATTCCAAAAATTATTTTATAATTTATTTAAAATAATTATTATTATTGGCCGGGCGCGGTGGCTCAAGCCTGTAATCCCAGCACTTTGGGAGGCCGAGGCGGGCGGATCACAAGGTCAGGAGATCGAGACCACAGTGAAACCCAGTCTCTACTAAAAATACAAAAAAAAATTAGCCGGGCGCGGTGGCGGGCACCTGTAGTCCTAGCTACTCAGGAGGCTGAGGCAGGAGAATGGCCTGAACCCAGGAGGCGGAGCTTGCAGTGAGCCGAGATCGCGCCACTGCACTCCAGCCTGGGCAACAGCGTGAGACTCCGTCTCAAAAAAAAAAAAAATAATAATAATAATAATAATAATAATTATTATTATTATTGTAAAGGAAGCTGACCCAGTGTTAAAGGGAGTCAGATTGTAAGGAAAACACAGTACTCACTTGGGATTCATTATTGTTCTTTTAGTGCAACAAAGCACTCGCAGGCTGAGTCCTGCGTCTGAAACATGGGAAGATAGGATATGGGGTATCTACCACCCATCTTGCTCTAGGGACCAAGCCTTCACTGAGCCCATTCAGACTAGGGAGCTGGGTTTGCACCACAATGCCATCACCTCCAAACCCCTACCACAGAGCTGCTCAGACCAGGGGCACACATTGGACTCACAGAGGGGCCATGGATTGGCTACCCAGTAACCAAGATTCTCACTCTCATGGGACCCAGCAGGTCTTGTCCACCACTGGTTGGTGCTTGAACTAAAAGACCACATGGAGTCGGGGCTGACAACCTTGTTGTGCCCCGTGCCTGCTAAGGAATCGCCAGAGGAAGGCAGTTTGTAGCAAGTAGCTGAAACAAGAGGCCAAGCATGTGTGCGTATGTGTGTGAACATGGGGAGATGGAGAGACACAAGGGGTAGGCAGGCTGTCTCCTTGTTGTTTTCAGCACCTGAGCCCGTGAGGCCCAACTGGGTTTTTAGTTCTTGAAGACCCCTTGGTCTTCTCTCTGTAGCACCTCCACTTAATCTGAGCTTCCTTGAGTGGTTTTATGTTTCAAGCCATCCACATCAAGTGATCTCAGAATAAAGTAGAAACTGACTGTTACAGAGGCCTCGTGCTCAGGGCTGACAGCAGAGCAGCCATATCTGTGCTCCATGCCCGCATGGTGGGGAAGTTGGGGAGGCAGGTGAGCACCCACTTTGAGCAGCTTAGGAGGAAGGCAGTTCAGTGCTGCCCATGGTCACGTCTCCCTGCAGGCTCCCAACATGGTCCAAACCACTCCTGGAACCAAGGCACAGAAATGGGATTGGTCCTGAGGCTTCTGCACAAAACTTAACAGTATTCAAGTTTCTCTGTTGCCATTATATATCAGATTATCTAAATCGGGAGTGACCTAAAAGACCATCCAGCCCGTGGTAGGTAGCAGCTGCCTTCCCTAATCCTGACCTACAACTTGGATGTGTGCAAGCTGGCTGAACTGCAAGGCCCTGGGAGGCACAAAAGCAGCATGGGCCTGGGCACCTGCCAGCCCAGTGCTCAAATCCTCGCTATGACCAGGTAATGTTGCAGAGCAGCGCTATTGATGGCTGTGCACCTTAAATAATATACTTGTTTATTATTTAGTAAGAATCATTATAATAATTCACTGAGGTGGTGTTAAGCAAACTTAGCTATCCAGAACACAGCTACAATCACTTAAGAGTTTTTTTAACCTGGAAAAAATGGCAGCTTATGTATTTCACACTTTGAAACCCCCTCCCTTTCAGCTGACTTATTTTAATTTTACCCCTAATTATAGCAAGCTAGTTGTTAAGTATCCTAGCCCATAGTAGATTATTAGAAGGTAGCTGCTAAAGGCAGGTGCTCTGAATATAAAAAATAACAAATGTATAAGGCAGAAAGATTTTTAAAAGCCCAACAGTTTGCAGTTGTTCTCCACGGGAAACAGACCCCCTATAACCCAACTCCTGGTCCCTAAGGCATCGCCGAATTGAAACACAACGTAATGATCAACAGGCATAGGGCTAAGCTAAGCTACCAACCAAAAAAATGTGCTTAAGGTGACAAGCGGACAAGCCTTAGATTTTTAAGACTTTGATCAAAGAGGTTCAACTTACTTAGTGGAAGTTTCCATTTGAAAATTTCACATCTTTTGAACATTTCAGCTCACGAGCCGAAAAGAAGAAAATCTGCATGGATGGTATCCCAGGGACTTTACCTTATCAACATCTGTTACTTTAATCATAATGTTTCCTAGTGGTATGTGGAGCATATCTCATTCCTCCTCCTCTGGTTTTCATATGGGAGGATTTTCCTAAATACTCCTGGCCCCTGGTCCCTCCCCTCGTCCACTTCTTCCCATGGGAAGAGAGTGTCTCATAATTGGTTGGTTTTGGGTATTTGGCTCAGCCCGTAGAGCAGGGGCACTCTGGTCTGTCTTACATGCTCTGAGGTTTGGGAGCTGGGCCCTATGTGGGGAGCCTGTGCTCAGTGCTACCTGCGGCGGAGAAGGTAAAATTGGGGACGATATTGGGAAGCTCTATTCTCCAACAGCTTTATCATCAATAAAATGGATCGCTTCCTCTTCACCTGCCAGCTTGTCTGCCCCCAACTGGCTTAGCGCTTGTGTGGGGAGAAAGGTATTTTCTATTGCCCTCCCATCCCAACATTGTACTTATACTTTTGATTCTAAATTTTAATTTTCCCTTAATCAAATTGATGGAGCCATAAATAAGACAGATCACCTGTTATCAGTTTCCTTATCATTGGCTTCCATATAAGAATAGAAAACGGGCCATCAAATGATCTTTCACCCTTACTCCTCACAGTTTGCTATCGACATCGCTGTGGAGCTGGCTTGGCATTCTTAAGATATTAGACTAAATTTCTTTTTAAGAGAGGGGATCAAAGAACTCCCAGGAACAGATACTCTGTTTTCATTATATCTCTATTGAATAGAACCTAGTGCAGGTTAGTAAAAGGGTGAGGGGCTTTGAAGACAGACAGATCTAGGTTCAAATCCAGCTGGGTCAAATTTATGCTATGATCTCAGGAAGTCTCTCCTATTTTCCCTGTGCCTTCTTTGCCCATCTCTTTCACTCTCTCTCTCTCTCTCTTTTTTTTTTTTTTTTTTTTTTTTGAGGTAGAGTCTCACTCTGTCACCCAGGCTGGAGTGCAATGACGCAATCTTGGCTCACTGCAACCTCTGCCTCCCAGGTTCAAGCAATTCTCTTGCCTCAGCCTCCTGAGTAGCTGGGATTACAGGCATGCACCACCATGCCCAGATGATTTTTGTATTTTTAGTAAAGATGGGGTTTCACCATGTTGGCCAGGCTGGTCTCGAACTCTTGACCTTGTGATCCACACACCTCGGCCTCCCAAAGTGCTGGGAGGTGTGAGTCACCACACCTGGCTGCCCATCTCTTAATCCTCTGCTCCAAGTGGGTTGTTGTGAAGATTTGAGATAATGTACCATGTTTTCTGGATTCTAAGATTTACTGCCTTCACTTTTTTTTTTTTTTGAAATATGTAAATTCCCTACATGTATATGTATATTTAATAGAGTGTTTATTTTACTTTTAAAGCTTAACAGTTTTAAAAATGTCATTAATGTATGGGACAGCCAGCCTTAGAATCAAAATGCCTAGAAACATGTCTTACATTAATTGGCATTAACTACATGGCTGTTCTCAGACTTATTGGAAAGGCCAAGGGGACAAGATGAGGTCGAGCCACTTTCCTGCAGCCAGGTGGGCACCTGCTCACCCTGAGTCTTCGTCCCAGTAGTAGTGGCTCCTGCCAGGATAGCTCTGCTCCACTTTGTCCATCTGCAAGGTCCTCACAAAGACACCTGTCTTGGACGTTTGCTTCAGCAGGCGATTGTGAACATCCGAGAGGATGGAGAAGGTGGTGCCTCTCGGGTAGCAGAGCCCCACTCGGATCCAGTCGCCCCTAGGATTGGAAGTAGAGTCAGGTTACAAGCAAGGGTGTCCAGGCCACAGGGCCTCTGGAGCATGCCTTGGAGAAACAGACCAAAAAACCTCCACCAAATGACACCTCCACTTTTGTATGGGAAATTTTGAAAGAACATTTGCTGCCATGGCGACTGAGTTGCAGTGTTCAAGGAGCGAGGGAGAGACAATGGCCGCCTGTGAGCAGAGAGTCTGAATGCTTCACTGGTGTGTCTCCAGGGCCAACCCTGGGGGTGCTCCGTATGGAACTTTGGGAAAAAGACATTCTTTTTGTAGTTAAAGAGCACAGGATCCAAAGGACCTAGGCTCAGCCCCTTCTGGGTCCAGCTTGATTGTAGGATCCATTTCATCTCTGCGGTCTCATTTCCCACATCTGATCAATGTCCGTCTCACAGAAATACTGTGACAAGTAAATAATGTGCATAGAAAATACTTGAATCTAAATATAGGAAGCCCTATCTAGATGCCCTCACCCTCATCACTTTATCTCGCAGAACCTCATTTCCCTCTCTGTAGGATGGTAACAACAATACCCAGATATTTTTGCCATCTATCGAGCACTCGCTAATGCCAGGTCCTGGGTGCCCACCATACCTCATCTCCCTAGATCCTCATTGCACTCCTGCACGATAATACTATCCTCAACTCAAAGATCAAGGAGCTCAGGCTCAAGAGGTTACATGCCCTACCCAAGGTCACCCATGCCGGAGCGGGGGCTTGGCCTGTGTCCTTTAATGCTTAACTCCTGGGTGATGTCAGCCCCTCTAGGTACTCCTGCAGGGATCAATCACATGGGCTAGCTTGTGGTTCCATAAGAGGCAAGGCCAGGACTTTGCAACAAGTCATCGTTATCAGCTTTGAGCTCAGTCAGAGCAGCTGCCCACAGATCTCACTGCTCCTGGCCGGGCACCCACTCACTTGTTGAAGTTGATGAGCCAGATGGCGAGTTCGGCGGGGGCCGTCTGGTCCCAGTGGATGGTGTAGCCCTTCTGCAGGGTGACAACCGGCTGGTACTGCTGGTAATGGGTGCTCCTGGTGAGCGCCCCCTCCAGGTAGAGAGGGTGGCTGGGGAAGTCATTCTTGATGATCTTCATTCGCAGGTTACTGGTCTTGTAGGCTTGAATGTACATCTTTTAAAACCCAAAAAGGAAACACACAATGAGGCTATTACAAAGGGTTATTCCAAGAGTGTCTGGTTAACATCTGACTACAGACTGCACTTTCAAAGGCACTTTCTCTTTACAGAACCCTTTTTAGAAGGCTTGAATGAAAGAAAGGCCAAATAAGGGGACATCTCTTTCTGCTGGTGGACACAGCCCAGGCCTTACTGTGTAATCCAGCTAATGCTTTCTGTGCATCTTCATAAAAGTGCTCTGTTGAGCTTCCAGTGGAAATTTGAGAAGAGCCTGCATAATAGTCAGATGGCAAATTTTGGACAAAGGACAGAGATGTGGACGGAGGAGGAAGGGAGTGAGAGGAAGAGAGAACTTTTATAATTCTACCATAAAATGCAACTCGCCTATAACTGGCAGTTACTCTGCCTGCATTTGAGAGAGTGCCTGGGTGTGTTGGCCTATTTCTCCCTCCTACTCCCTCTCAGTGTCTGGCCCCTGAGGCCAGTCCTTGTGGTGCCACAACACACTGCATGAATAAATGGTGCCTCATTTCAGAGGAAAAACCGAAAGCAAGACTGTCAGCCATTGAGATCCAGGGACCTAAGAGCCTGGATGCTTTAGCCCAGCATTGGTTTAAAACACTGTGTCGGCCAGGCACAGTGGCTCACGCCTGTAATCCCAGCACTTTGGGAGACCGAAGTGGGCGGATCACCTGAGGTTGGGAGTTTGAGACCACCCTGACAGACATGGAGAAACCCTGTCTCTACTAAAAATACAAAATTAGCCGGGCGTGGTAGCACATGCCTGTAATCCCAGCTACTAGGGAGGCTGAGGCAGGAGAGTCTCTTGAACCTGGGAGGCGGAGGTTGTGGTGAGCCAAGATCACGCCATTGCACTCCAGCCTGGACAAGAGTGAAACTCTGTCTCAAAAAACAAAACAAAACAAAAAAAACAAAAAACAAAAAAACCCACTGTGTCCTGTTTTATGGCACATCCCAAATTCATAAAACGATATCCCCATAACTGTGGCCAAGAGAGACAATCACACCAATGTGCAATGATGTTGTGCTTTTGGAAAGAAGTGGTTATCTTCCTCTCTAGTTTTATCGCATATAAGATGGAAAGAGAAACCAACCCTGCCCATCTTAGGGAGTTGCCCTGAGTATCAGAAGGTAAAGGATACATTAAAGCATTTTGTAAGATGTAAAGTGAAGGGAAAATACTATGGATAACAGTTAACCAGTTGCCAGTTATGATAATCTGGCAAGCTCTAACAATGAGCTTTTCTTCACAGAAGATAAGCAACGTATCAGAAAGAAAGTGTGGGAAGGAAAATCAAGGCTCCGTATGGGATACCTAGACCTTGAGCTGAGGCTGTGTAATGCTAACAGCATGGATGCCAGGCTTGAGGGTTTGGTCATCCTTCAATTACTCAGGGCATGACTGTCCTCCATCAGCTCCCTTCTGACTCCACTTCCCTTCTTATCTTTCTCAGACCATCACATCAACCACTCACTCCCATTAGGATCTTGGCCCTTCCTCTGCCCACACCTGCAGCAGAAGCCTCCCCCTGACTCATTGCACAGCTCCGCCTCTCCCAGGGCTCTTGAGCAGAGCTGAGAAAATCCCACAGCCTGGGAGAGAGATGCCTCTGCAAATGCACCGCCTCCAGTCTCCGCTAGGTTTTCAACACTGCCAGGTGCTCCTTCCACAAGCTTGTTGTCAACATTTTCCACTCTACAGCAGCTCTTCCAAATCTTTATCACTCTCTGGAGGTTACTTTCCTCAAGCCCAATCCCCAAATTCTCAGCACATGACATCACCTTCTACTGCAGAGAGAAACACCCTCAGCTTCCTGCCCTCTGCCCCAGTCTTCCTGTGGTCCTTCTTCCTGCTAAATGCTAGCCCTGCCACCGCCGCTGGCACCTGACCCCCACCAGCTGCACCCTGTGCCCCCTTTGCCCCTTATGGCCCTTTTCCTTCAGCCCAACACTATCTCCCTCTCCTATCACTCCTTCACACCCAAACCACCATTTAGCTCTTTTCTAACACCCCAATTCCTGACACCCACAGTGGTGATAATAATGCCTGCCTTGTAGGATAGTTTTGAAGACAGCGTCTTCATTCATACATGTTTCCTTCACTCTCTGAGATGATCTGGCTCACTGTGAACCTGACAATTCATTTTGTCAGGCCTCTCTGCCCTTAGTCATTTATTCATTAGTCATTCATCAAAATACTAGAAGTAACAATAATATAATAATAGCTAACTAATATTTTCAGTTCTGCCCCATTCTAGGCACCATCTAGACCTGCCCTGTCCCTCATGTGGCCACTGAGCACTGGACATGTGGCCACTGTGACTCAGGATCTGAATTTTAAACTTTAATTCATTTAAATTTCAAAACAAAAGCAATGTAAATATTTTTTCCTATCCCATTACCCTGATTTGATCATTACATATTATATACATGTATCAAAATATCATGCATGCTCCAAGAGAATATACTATATAGCAATAAAAATGCAAAAATAAATTTAAAATAAAATTTAAAATTCACATTAAACACAACGTTATTGTTTCAGTAGGACTACACTTCCCTTGATTGAAAATTGAGTGGGCAACAGTGGATTTTGAAGACAGAAAAAAAAACAAGAACTGTTTAATGATTTTCTACACTGATTCATGTTGAATGATAGTATTTTGAATACAATTAAAGTATTATTAAAATTAAATTATGTTTCTTTTTACTTTTTAACATGGCTACCAGAAAATTTAAGATTACATGTATGGCTTGCGTTATATTTCTATTGGATAGGGCTGGTGAAACATTTTACATGTATTTTCTGAAACCACCCCCAAAATCTCGCTAGGAAAGTTCAACTATTTTATAGGTGAGGAAACTGAAGCTCCAAGAGTCCAAGTAATTTGCCCAAAGTCCAATGGTAAGTGTTGGAACCTGACTTGAATCGAAGCATTTGACCCAGAGGGTTCTTTTTTTTCTAAGCATTCTGTTTACCAAGTGTTTTGATTTTAACTTTGTAAAAATCCTACTGGGTGAGAGGAAAAAAATTAAAAGAAAGAAAGAAAAAGAAAAAAAAATCCTGTATCTCTTTGTGCCCTGAGACAGAGCTAGGCATACAGTAGACACTCAGTGAATGCTTGTTGCATGAGTGAATAAGTGAGTGACCGGCCCCCAGAAAGGTGTCCCCACCTGTGCATAGCGCCCACTGCAAATGGCCCCTCTCCAGTCGGGAACATTGATGCAGTCTGGGTGCCGGACCAGCCAGTTGTCATCCTTCGTGAGGTAGGAGCCAGGGTACTCGGACACGGAACCATCGATGTCATGGAACACAGATGTCTTATCCCCATCCATGTCCAGCTGGTTGAACCAGGGCCCAGGCTCTCCGAAGAACACTCTGGAAGTAATCTAAACAGAGCCCAGGAAAGTTAGGCAGGGCTAGAAGGTGAAGGGAAACTGCAGCCGTCATCAGGCCAGGGCGAGGTTTCCGATTTCCACTGACATTACAAGCCAGCCAAAACAAAGATGCTCTCGGGCACTGAGAGAAACCGCAAGGCTGACCCCTCCGATGCAACCGGAGTCACAGTCAAAGGTTCACCGTGCCTCAACTCCCAGACCTAGCACACACTCTTGGCCTCTGCTCGCTGGAGGGTTGGCTGCTGTGGGTGAGCTTGGAGACTGCTCTGACACACAGGCTTCACCAACTGCAGAGATGGAGGAGGGGGACTGAGGACTGTGAGTGTGAATGTGTGTGAGAGGGAGGTGGTGGTGATGTGTGTATGAGAAAGGGCACACACACGTTTACACATACACACACACACGGGGGCATCCATGTGCGGGAGAAAATGTGTGTGTGGCATGTTTCAGGAAGACAGTTTTGCAGCATGGGCCCTCTCAGATTTCCATGACTGACCTTTTTCAGGCCCTCAGTCGCCTGAGTAAAGATATTAAGTCATTTCAGTTTCACATCATTTCCCTCAGCCTGCCAGAAACTGGGCAAACAGGCAAAAGGCAGGAGCAGGGAGGAGAAGGAGGGAAAAGTCTGGGAATCCATAACCTGAAGGAAATGCACAGGAGGCCTGGCCCCGGCTGGTCTCACGGGGCAGCCCTTGCTCCTGATCTCCTAATCCTCAGCTCCTCTTCTGCCTTCTCTGTCTAGGGCAAGGAAGGCTCTGTTTATAGTCTGCTCTTGGGGAGAGATTAAACAGAACATCATCAGTTAAGACTTCCCTTGGAAACTGTGGGGCTTGTTAGATTCTTTGTGCCAACTCAGGTGGCCTGGTCATAAGACTCAGTTTGTCAAAGTCAAGACCCTTGGAGGAACAGCCTAGGAACCTCGATCCACACGTCGGGGTCCTCTGGAGGCTGGCCTGAGTTTTGAGCAGGGAGAGAGCAAGCGGGCATTTACCCAGACCTGACCTGTGGGGCAACCTACGCTTGTACTTTTCCAGTTTGGATGAAGAGCAAACTGGGACATGGCCCAGCCTAGTTGGAGGAGGCTTTTCAACCCCTGCGGTGGTGGCAATAGCTCAAACTCTGGGCCCCAGGGGACTTGTGAATCACCATCCAAAGTCTGGGTTTGCCGGGAGTCTGCCGTGGCGCCTCACTCACCGGAACGTCCTCAAAGGCAATGCCGGTCACGTTGTTATGGGGGCAGCTCTGCCAGGCATTATTCAGGCGGAAGGCCAGGGCGCTGGTGTGCCGGCCCTCCAGGGCCACAAACTTTCGGAAAGTGCAGTTTTGGATGTTGATGGGGCCATCATAGAACTGAATTCCTCTAATCGGAAAATTCCTATGGAGTTAAGGAAGATGTCAGTCTAAATGTTGTCCATTCCTATGGAGTTAAGGAAGTAAGATGTCAGTCTCAACGCCATGTTGTTTGCCCCTTCTGAGGTGGATGGTAGCAGAGACTTCCTGGGTAAAACCATTCCTGATCCCCACCTCTAGCAACTCCCCCTGCCCCAGATCATTACTGATTCATTAATTAATGAATTATTAATTCATCAATTAATTTAAAGCATGTATAGACAAACTAATTGTCAATGAATGACTGCCAGATGAATGGATGGATGGATGAATGGATGGATGAGTGAATGAATATCCATCTAGTTGCTGGTTTGGAGTTTGGAGAATGGTCCTGTATTTCAACATTTCCCCCAGTGTTTCCATTATATAAAGAGTCATTGGGTAAATACTGTAAATACCACTGGAGCGTGCCAATAATATGTTTCTTGGGAAGGTAGAGCTGTTAGTCATTATCGCCTTAGCTTTAGTTGCTATAACAATTTAATCAGATTAAGACCCACATGAGTTTCTCCTCTGTGAGTAAGCCTTTCACACTGGCAGTGTGCTGGGTTTGGGAAACAGAGGGGAAAAGAACACAGAATGGAAGGTGATAAACATGTGATAAAAGTAATTGTAAGGCAACATTTTCAGCACCCCTAGAAGAAAGGGAGGTCCCACTGAAAAGCAAGACTGTGGACTGACAGAGAACCCCAAGAAGGCCCTGAGACCCAGAAGGAGGTAGGAAGCGGCCACAGGCTTGGATGTGGAGGTAGGAGAGACTGGACAAGAACTGGTGACTTAAAGATTTTGCCTTGGTCTAGCATGGAGTAGGTTGCTCAGACACACTTCTCCCATTGTCTCCGACTCCTGAGCAGAGCACAGGAAACAAGGGTCTGGGAGGTTGGCTGGGCTTCCTGGTGGCCCTTCTTGGGCCTGGCCCCAGTCTAGGCTTGCTCCTTCTCCAAACCCAACGTGTATGCTTATGCTGGTGTCTCTATATCTGGGTCAAGCCCATTCTCTTCCACAGTAAATATAAAGAAGAAAAGATAGAAAGATGGAAAAAGAAGCAGAAAAAATATCTGCCCACAGGGAGAGACCATACTCCAGTTGTCCCTGATCTTCAACCCTGGGCTCCCTTCCTTTCCAATATGGTTCCTTGAGGAAGACCCTAGCCACAGCAGTCATGGTAACATGCCTTCAGCGGGCACCAAAGACTCCTTGCATTTCTATATTTTTATGTTTATAATTGATTAACATCATGACCTAGAATCCTGATTCTCATGGGGTGGCTCCATGCATTTTTTCATTTCACATATTTTGGAGACAGTCCATTTTTACTAGCTCTATACTTAGGTTTTATACTTCAGCCTGACCCAGCTCTATACAAGATGGATCAACCATGATGAGGATTGCAAGGTCTTAGGTTCCTACTTGCAGATGCAATTTGAGGAACATGCCTCAGTCTGATAGGTTTCCATAAACAGGATCACCTTTGGAAGTCATCAGAGCATTCTGGCCCTGGGAGGCTGCTAACTCTTGGCAAAGAAACCCTGAACGTGCAGATTCAGGGTCACTCATACAAATGCTGAAAGGGACTGATCCGTCACTCAGGTTAGACAGAAGGAAGGGCTTCTCCCACCTCGTGCTGAAGGAGATCATGATTTTGCCTTTGCAAAGTCTTTTCCATGTCCACTTGGGTTGGAAGTTTTAGGTCAATGTGTATTTTGTGCCCTGGCTCTAGTAGTAGAAATTACATCTTCCTAGAGAAAGAGTAGAAAGCTTAGAAAGACAAGAAGGGCTGATCTTATCATCAGGAGCACAGGGACCACCATGCTGCTCACAGGCTCTGAACCTTGCTCTCTGGCTTAAATTCACATCTGAGCAGAAACACCAGCAGAAGAAGGGAGATTTCCTCACCACTGACCCAGCCTGTGGCTTTCCAAGGAATTGACTGAGTTCATTATCCCTGTTTGCTCATCAACCTTCCAAGTCACTCACTCACTCTCCACCCACCTGCTTATTGTCTGACCTTCATTTGAACTTCCCCAGCTGCAGAGCCCAGGACTCCTCAGGACAGTCCTGCTATTCTGTTGTTGAGCATATCTGATGTAAAAAGATCCATCCTTCTTGCAGTAAACTAACCCTAAGGACCATTGTAGAATGAGTCTCATCCCCTATGTGCACAGCAGCTCTGAGAACATGCAACAATATCCCCCATGTTGTCCCCAAAGTGATGATCCTGTCTCCTGTTTGAAGACCCCAACCTGCATGTGACATGGCTTCAGCTTTTGTCACCCTCCTGGTTATTCTCCTTTAAGTGTGCTTTGGCCAGACTCTATCGCTCTCCCATCCTCAGGAGTGGATGCAACACTCCAAGTGAGTGTGCTGTCAGAGAAAAGGACTCATGATCCCTGATCCCAGACACTAAATTCCCATTAACGTAGCCCAGGAACACATTACGCATTTTGATGGCCACATTACCCTGTTGACTCATATTCCACACCATTTTTTGACTTCTCTCTCCCCATTCCAGATTTCATCCCTTAATTGTTAGTCTCAGTCAGCTCAATGATTCCTCTGGCTGGTAGAGGACAGAAGAATTCAGAGTCAACAGGTAGAAACTACCCATTAAGTTTTTCCCTTCCAACACAGCCACTTAGGTTAAGCCACTCAGAACAAGGAGCTACATGGTTGCAAACCTACTGGCCTATAGGGAGGGTCCTTCCACTATGGTCCAAGCCACCGGGGCCCCAGATCCTATTGTCCATCATTTCTGTCCCCACGTTGCCGCTCTCGCCAACAAACAAACTGTTCTTTATCTCTTGCTTGGAGCCGTCATCATATGGGAAAGTTCCACCACTGTAGAGAGAAGATGTTTAAGGTGAGATGTCCAGAGACAAGATCCCACAGCGGTCCAAATACAATGACAGTTGCCCTTACCTGGCCAGGGTTAGGCCGATGCCATTGTCAGCAAACCTGTGGACAAGAGCAGATAGATAGTCAGAGCATGTCCTGGCTTCACATTCAGTGGAGTCGTGGAGAGAAGGACACTTCCCTGCCCTTGGAGTCAAACTGAATACCATGCAGAGGAAGGAGTCTCTTTGTAAGCAGAGGTGTGCTCTGGGAGTTGTGGCTCTCCTGTTCTACACAGGAAGGGGATGTTCTGGGTCCCCTCCCACTCCAACTCTGACTCTAGAGAGAAAACAGTGACCTCTGTGGCTCTCCATGTTCAATGGCATTGACAGCATGCAGACTGGGGTCCATGAGCCTCCCTCTCCAGCCCTATCCTCTGTGATTCCAGGACTTAGTTTGGGGTTGGATCAGGAGAACTTGAGAGTTCAGGAGGACCTGAGAGCTGGTCCGCTCTCAGGACCAGCACCAGGGAAAGGTGGAGTATGTGAATGCACTTCTATTTTTTTCTTTTACCATCTTCACTACTGTTTCAGCCATAGAGAGAGGCAGCAATAGCTACTTTTCAAGTTTCCGGGAAGTCAGGCAGATGCTGGCCCTGAGAAGGGCAGGAAGTCATTTTGCAATTGCGCTGGAACCATCTCGTTAGCTCCTTTTCACCTCTGCCCTTTTTAGGGGTCAGATGAGCATGCTCCTGGGGGGTGTCTGATTGTGAGGGCCAAGGGACTACACAGAATCCAGAGCTGAGTCTTGGGTCCGTGCTACCACAGACTCTAGGGCCAAATACGGTGGCTGCCTTCACTTCCTGTGTCCCAGGGGTAGATTTAACTGGTCTCCATGCCTCTGCTCCTTCCATCTGTCCTGTCCACCCTACCAGGCTCATCTCAAAGTGCCATTCTCACCAACCTTTCTGCTCCCTAAAATTTCCATGGCTTTATATCCTTCATAGATCCAAGTTCAAGGGCCTGGTGAATCCACAACAGCTGCACCAGGCTGGTCCCGGTGGCCGGCATGCTCTCTAATTCCCAATGTACTTTTTCATACTCTGCTCACCCTCTTTCAGACACATGGACCTTTTTCTTTTTCTGAAGCACATTTAGTTCGAATGAATCATTCCAGTCCCATCATTAGGGCACTGTCTACTCCATTTATTTTCCAAAACTTCCTGAGTCTTGTCTCCCAGACCGCTCCATGGCTTTTTGTCATTGCTTCTGTCCCCCAGTGCTCGGCTCCTGGTTCCCTCATTCTTCCAATCCTTGAAGGGATCCCTATCTTCTGTCAGCCTCTATTGCACCAACCTTGTCCACGCATAGGACCACAGCCTTGGTGCCAGCCAGATCCTAGACTACCTTGGAATGAGTCTGGTGGGAGAGTAAAAGACACACCCACTTTGGCAGGAGGGGTCTTCGCAATTTTTCTTACTGCCCTAAATCTGGCATTCACCGTCTCTTTAGGGACCTAAACTCTGAAATGCCCACAACCAGAACCAAGAGATTTACCGAACTTAGGATACTGCGAAGAATTTTGGCATTGACACCATCTAGTTTCTCTTCAACTCAAGGCTTCCACCCACCTTCTGCATAGTGCCCCTCCCAAGGATGCTCTAGGATCTGCTCTAGGGATAAGGAGCCTGGCAGCTTATCACATAGACTGGTGTCTTATATGGTAGGAACGCTTTTCCTTCTCCAGAGCTGAAACCTGCTCCATGCCTATCACTTTTGCCTTCTAGAGCCAATCAGAACAACCCTGTCCCCTTCCCCTAAATGCCCTTCAGAAACCCAGAATCAGCTCTCTTCTTTCCCGTCCCTTCTTTTTAAAACGAATGACTTCTTTTCTTGCAAAATGAAGGCCCCTCGGCCTGGCAAAGTGACTCACGCCTTTAATCCCAGCACTTTGGGAGGCCAAGGTGGGCAAATCACAAGGTCAGGAGTTTGAGACCAGCCTGACCAATGTGGTGAAACCCCATCTCTACTAAAAATACAAAAATTAGCTGGGTGTGGTGTCGCATGCCTGTATTCCCAGTAACTCGGGAGGCTGAAGCAGGAGAATTGCTTGAACCCAGGAAGCGGAGGTTGCAGTGAGCTGAGATTACACCATTGCACTCCAGCCTGGGTGACTCATCACAGATGAGAGTGAGACTCCATCTCAAAAAAAAAAAAAAAAAAAAAAAAAAGAAGGCCCCCTCAGTCTCTCTGCCTCTGTTTTTAGGTTTTGTTTTTTTGACTTTTTAAAAAAAAAATTTTATTGTTTATTTTTGGCCACTGCCTGCTGCCATTCTATGCCCCTGCCTGGCTGGGAGACCCGAAAGCCTTTGCACCTCCCCTTCTTTGTCTCTCATGCATCTTCCTGGGGCTCCATTGCTAAGTCAGTTTCTCCCCAGATCTCTGCATATCTGAGCAGCCTTTCTCTCCCTCCCTCTCTCTCTTCTCTGTCAATGCTGTGTCTCTGCTTTTCTCCTCACATACTTTTCAATTTATCTTGTTCCCTTTCACCTTTATTTCTCCTTTACTTGGTCACAATAAAATAGAGAAATATGTTTATTTCCTAATAGGGTTTCTGATTTCCCATTTTTAACACAAAAGGCAGACAAGGAGACATTTCACAATACTCCCTGGAAACAAACCCCGGCTCTGCTGACTGTGCCTTCTGGATCTTGTCCAGCATGTGCCAGTCACTTATATAGGGACTTCATATGAGAGCTCAGCGTTCCCTGCCTTTTTCATTTGAGTCTTGGAGTCCAGTGAACTGTAGCTCCAAGTTCCAGTTCAAACACTAGCTAACTGCATGACCTTGGGAAATTCACTAAACTGAAACTCAGTTTATCATCTCTAAAATGGAGATTGTAATTTATATGTTTGAGAAACATGGTAAGAAAGAAATGCAACTAAGGCTTCCACACAGTAAGTGCCCAGAATATTCTGGCTTCTTTCTTCTTCCCTCCCTTAGCTGATGGGCCGTGTGACCTTGAGAGAGCCAAGACCAATGACTATTTGGAAGCAAATCATAACCCGCAGCACCTGGCGCTATGGGCTGAAGCCAATATGCTGCTTTTAGGTTTTGCTTTTTCTGATTTTTTCTTTGTTGTTGCTGTTTTTTGGCCACTGCCTGCTACCATTCTATGCCCCTGCCTGGCTGGGGGACCAGAAGGCCAAACGTCAGTATGTCTGGCTTCCCCTCTCTGTTTTGCTCTCCTCTCTCTGTGGGGGGCTGAGGGAAGACGCGCCATGCCCCCTTTGTGCCAAAGCCACACGCCACTCTGACTCACCGGCAGCTGTCCAGCCACACATCCCCACCGCGCAGCCAGGCCCCATGGTCCTGGTTCTTGTAGGCAATGAAGTGCTTGATGATGGCTGGCTCCCGAGGCTTCAGCGGGTCAGCATCCTGGTGAGGGCTATATCTGCAGCACACCATGGGGAGGGCACAGGTGGTGGTTTTGGGGGCACACCTCTGCTTCTGGGCTCTGTAAGCCTCTCTCTACTCACAGTGCCCAGGAAGGCACTGACTAAACAGAAACCCATTTGCATTGCCTGGGCTCTGGAATGAACTTTCTGAGTTCATCACAGAAGCAAGAGGTCACTCCTCCATCAGCCCATGCAGGCTCCTCACATACTGAAGAACCTGCCCCCAAGTGGGTCAAAGCACAGAGGAAAGTTCAGACAGCCATTCCCACAAGGGCATGCGACATAGTCCTCGTGGCCCAGGAGAAGAGTCTGGAGATACCCAGCTCTCGCACTAACTGGCAGGTCACCTTGAACTAGTGCCTTTTCTGAGCACTTCTTAGCTACAAAACGGAGTGGACTATCATGTTACCATATTACCCACTTTTGATGGAGAGCAAGCAACTTGTCTCTTTAAAGGAGATTGGTTTTGCTAATTACCTTGAGGTTTTTAAAGCACCTTTTAAAAGTTGCCCCTGGCTTTCAACTGAACAGTAGGTTTATTTATAGGCATGACCTGCATGTTCTTTCCCATTAAATTGATGGTAAAATTCTTCCCTTCTATTCTCTTCATCTTTTCATCCTGGCCCAACCTACTGTGGCCCTGCTCATTTCTGCTGACTTACCAGCTATTCACTTTGCTGAGGGATCTAGAAACCTCTGGGAATTTCTATCTTCCTTTGGCTACTGGAGCTGGAATCCTAATTCAGACTTTACTCTGCTCAGGTTTTCACCATTGTACCCCCAGCATATAGCTCAATGCCCAGCACAAAGCAAGGGCTCAACAGATGCTCAGGGAATGAATGAGTGATTAAAGGAGGGGGAGGCAGGAACTGGAGTGCAAGGTCACCATGGACTGTGTCTTCCCAATGGCTGAGTACCTGGCAGAGATGATCGAGAGGAAGGGCCGCTTGTCCTTGGCAGAGGCCTCAGTGGTTTTGACTCCGTTGTCTATGATCATGCCAGCCTGCAGGGAAGAGATATTGAGGGACACATTAACTTCTACTGTGGGCTAAAGGCATCTTCTCACACTCAGCCTCACTGCATACTTCTGAATGCTCCAGGAAAACCGGCTCTGTTCTCAGGCTGCATCAACAGAAGTAGAGGATCTACAGTAAGGTAGGTGAAGATGCTGCCTTATTCTGCATTGCTCAGACCAAATCTGGAATATTTGACCTCTTTGAGGAGCATATGTGGAAAGTGAGGTCTAGAGAGATTATATATCTTGTCCAAGGCCAAATGGCAAAGTCCATGTGCAGAACCCATACTGCTTTGGACAGCCCAGGCCCCAAGTCAAGAACAACAGGTGTACACTCGGAGGAAATTTATCTGCTGTGATTTAAAGCAAATGCTGAACCTAAGTCCCATCGTTACCTTGGACAGGGGACAGTGACCTTCCCACAGTCTCATTTTAGCTCCTGTCTGTCTTGAAGACAGAATCTGGCTTTCTTGTTTGACTCTAAATATGTCCACTTTGTCAGCCATGGGGTAGGGAGAAATCAAGGCAGCTGAGTGATGCTGCCCAGGGAGGCCACCATTCAGTCTTCATTCCTTTCTGGATTCTCCTGGCCTCTTGTGAATGCTCAAACTCAGATTTCTCTTCTTTAGATAACTGGAGGGCACTGTGGTCATGTCATTCTCCCTCTGGCTTGTAATTCAGCAGCAGTGATGTGAGTCAGATGATGTGGGGTTGACTCACAGCTCTACTCCCACTAACTGACTGGGCAAGTCCCTTCACCTCCTTAGCCTCAGTGATATCATCTGCAAAATGCGCTAGTAACACCTATGTCACAGGATGGTTATGAGGACCCAATAAGAGACCCCAGGTGAAGCCTCCTGGAACAGGTCCCTCTCACTGTGGATGTGGAGTCAAGGCTTACTGGGCATGAACACCAAGGGCGGGACCTCCTCCTTAGCTTAGACAATTGAATCATCCAGCTGGCGGCTCCTCTTCACTCCTTCCCTCCCTGCCTCAGAGAATGAGACCTGCCACCTTCCTCAAGACCCACCCCCGCCCCACCCATAAGCCCTTGCATCCCTGCTTGTTAGAAACCATTCACCTGCATGCACTCCTCCCCTTTCCAGCCTCTCCACACCTGCTAGGTTCTATGTGGCCCACCTCTCTTCTCATGAAGCCTTCCCAAGGGGTGGGAGTGGGGGGTTTCTTGACAAGCAGCCAACACATTCTCTCCACTGTTCCCCCTGCCACCAACAGCAGCATGCCCCCTGCACCTGCCTTTGTATGAAGACAGCTCTCTGAGGGCCATGTCAGCCTCTAAAATGCCCTCTCTGATACCCTGCACTAATTCTCCTCTGTCAAGGTGAGACTGTTGTCCTCCACACCTCTGCTCACTGCTCGATGACACTACCCTCTTCCTAGTTCCTGGGATATGACACTGCCTGGGGACTCTTCTTCTCTTTCTGCCGTTCCACTCTGCAACTGCTCACCCCTTGCCCCACCCTGCAATTGCTCGCCCCTTGCCCCACCCCATCTCCTAGGTGTAAGCACAGATCTATTCTGAGACTGTATCTCTTCATTTTGGTCTTCTCTCTGGTTGGGCTTTTACAAATCTTTTTACTTTTTGACTCTGCATGTATCCGTTTCCTTTGAGGAACATCAATTTTTCTTCATTGGTATCATTAGGGATTGGACCAGAACACCAGCCTAGGCATTTGGGAGTCTGCCTGTGCACTGCCCTGGCATCCTTGAGACCACCTCTGCCCCCACAAACAGCGTCTCTGGTCTCAGCCATGCTCCAAGCTCCATTCCTATGCCCCACGACTCTGGTCTTGACTGCTGTCCTTACTGGGAGGTCCTTGACAGACTTGAGATCCCAGTCATCTTGGTATGCCCTCTGTCCCCCAGTGCCTAGCTTGGTGCTGGACACAAAAGCAGGTGCTTAGGACATATTGATGAGCAAATGAAGATGACTGAGGACTTTGTGTCCCACCTGCCCACTGAGCTCTGTACAGATGTAGCAACCCATTCATTTCCCAAGAAACAAGACAAGGGCAAACAGCAAAGAGGATGCCAATGCTGCCTCCACCTTCCTTCAGAGCCACGTCTTGATTTCCTTCAGCTTATGGATCAGGCCTAACTTTTCATGGTTGAGACTACACCCAGACCCGCCAAGTGAACTGCAAACCAAATTCAGGTGCCCAGCTCAGGGGCCACCAAGAGAAGCTCTCCCCCCGTCAGCATGAGTGAAAGCACAACTTGTTCCTTTTGGCTCTGGCCATATGCTAAGTCCATGCCCGTGCAGGAACCACCACAGGAGATTTGTGTGAAGAATGTGGCCAATGGCCTGGGAGGCCTCACAAGGCTGCTCCATTTTCTTCGAGACCAGCGTTAAGAATGCAGTTGTTCCCAGCTCTCGCCAACTGGTTGTCCCGGCTCTAATCATCTGCAGGCCTGGGAAGGGGACCGAGAGGCTGGCCAGAGAGGCGCAGTCTGGAAAGACTTACCCGGTAGTTGGAATGTGCTCGGTTGTTATAGAATTTTCCCAGTGGAATGTGCTCTGAATAACCTGGGGAGTACATTCCCACGGAGGGGCCCGTTGGTACGTGGTGAAAAATAAACCAAAATCCAGTTTCCTGTTGGGGAAGGACAGAAGGGAAAAGCCACAGCGTTCAGCCTCAGAGAGCTCCTGGGCAAGGTGGCCACGCAGCCCACGCTGGAGGTGGGTCTAGTATCTAGTGCCGTCACCCACACCAGCCCTCAATGCCTACCCCCAACACACACCTCCGTGTGGTCCAGTCTGGAGGGAAAACAGTGACAAGTAGAGCCCACCATGAGAGTTGAAGCCCGTCATGGGTTCCTACTCTATCAGACATGGCTCGGAACTGTTGCATTTCAATCACTGTGGGCTTAAACTCCTCTTCCTGACACACAGGGAGATTTCATTGTCTGCTTTCCCCTTCATTCTACAGATAAGGAAGCTAAGTTCCAGGTCAAGGTCAGGGTCCCAAGGAAGGCCAGAAGCATGAATGGGTGGGTGAGAGCAGGGCTGTGTGGATGGAATGCTGTGGCCGCCACCTCCCAGCTGTGTGTGTGCCCCTGGGCATGTCAGCTCTCCTAGCCTTAGCTTCCTCCCCTATCAGATGGGGATAATAATAGTACCTGCGTCACTGGGTTCTTATAAAAATCAAATTATGTGAACTTACAACACTGATACGTCAGGTACCTTTCTAAGCTAAAATCATGGCATTCTAATATGATTTATTATACATAAAGCATTCAGTGTTCACTAACTATGGTCACCAGTGTATTATGAAGTGACAGGGCTGTCCTTTAAAACCAAGTCCAAAGGACACCCCCTGCCCTACCACCCCCAGTCTGTTGTTTTCCTCTTCACTGTAGCTAAGCCTGTCTGCATGGATATCTGGGCTTGGGGCTCAGAGCACAGATACTTCAAGGTAAGCCTCAGGAGCTGTCTCCCAGACTCCAGTCCCTACCCTCACTTTCTGCCAAAGAAGGGATACTTCTGCTCACCTCAGATCCTGCAGCAGCACAGTTTATGAGGTTGTTGTTGGGATTGGCCATCCAGAAGGTGGACACAGCACTGCAGGGAGGGCAGAGATACCTGAAGTCAGATAAAGGCCACCAGGGGTCATCCTGCCACACAGCAGGTGCAGGTCAGGCACTCTGATATTGGCCTGAGAGTCTCTTTTTTTATTATTATTTTTTTGAGACAGAGTCTCGCTCTGTCACCCAGGCTGGAGTGCAGTGGCGCAATCTCAGCTCACTGTAACCTCCATCTCCCGGGTTCACACAATTCTGCTTCAGCCTCCCAAGTAGTTGGGACCACAGGCACCTGCCACCACACCCGGCTAATTTTGTTTTTTTTGTATTTTTAGTAGAGACGGGGTTTCACTGTGTCAGCCAGGACGGTCTCAATCTCCTGACTTCGTGACGCGCCCACCTCAGCCTCCCAAAGTGCTGGGAGGCCTGAGAGTCTCTTATCAGAGATCTGAGAAATAATTGACTTATTCTGAAACCCAGTTTTCTAATTAAAGTGTGGTGCTCGTTTAAGCACTTAAAATGTTCAGAAATTTAAAAAAGCACGAGTCTTGAAAATAGAAGCAGTGTGCAAGTGATGTCTGAGATTGGCTCTAAAATACTTGTAGGTCAGAAGAACCCAGGAAAGTAGTCCTTTCTAAGGGAGGGGCGCTGCACTTGGAAGGCTTACTGCAGAGAGATACCACCCCGTCTCTCTGTCTCTCTCTCTCCATATCTAGAAAAGGGTCCGTGTGGTTGGGGCCTCCGTGGCAGCTGAGGTGACAGCCACTTCCTCTCATCAAAGGGCACTGTGTGGATAAAGAGAAGCCCCACAGATGAGAACAGGGGTCCTCTTTGGATAAGAAAAACGCACATGAGGCAAACTGAGAAGGGAGAAGAGAGAAGACACCCTCCCACCTGCTCTGCAGGAAGCTGGAGCAGTAGGTGGTTAAGGGCTGTGAGGCCCAAGCTGCTCAGAGCCCCAAAGTGCAGAAGTCTGGTGCTGGGCTGAGCTGAGTGAACACATGCTCACACATGCACACCCCTTCCCCCCAGCACACAGAGAGGGGTCCAGGCACTTACTTGCAGTCTTGCCTGGGCTTGGGGATGTACCCCGGATAGGAGTCCTCTGTGATCATCTTGCACATCTTGCTGTCACGGTCTGAGGGGAGGAGGGTTCCGGACTTGACAAGGAGGCCAAGACAGTGGTCAAAAGTGTTGCGTTCCTCTGGCCCATCTTCCGTGAAGAAGCAGTGGCCCAAAGAGTTATAGCCCACAACGTCCTTGGTCTGCAGGGGTCAAGACAGGGATGTTTCACCAAGCATCCAGTTATTCATGTGCCCATTCATTCATTCAGTAAACACTAAATAGTCTCATGTGCTCATTCATTCATTCAACAAACACTAAATAGTCTCAGCCATACACTGGGCCCTGGGAGGAGCATTGGGGGTTTGGAGATGAATAGGACACAAGTGATAGGCCTGGGGAAAGTGGGACATGAGGTGGGATGGTGACTTTTTTTTTTTTTTTGAGATGCAGTCTCGCTCTGTTGCCCAGACTGGAGTGCAGTGGTGCAATCTTGGCTCACTGCAAGCTCTGCCTCCAGGGTTCAAGCGATTCTCCTGCCTCAGCCTCCTGAGTAGCTGGGAATATAGGCGTGTGCCACCACACCCAGCTAATTTTTTATGTGTTTTTAGTAGAGACCCGGTTTCACCATGTTGGCCAAGCTGGTCTCAATCTCCTGATTCGTGGTCCACCTGCTTTGGGTACCCAAAGTGCTGGGATTACAGGCAAGAGCCACTGCGCTGTGCCAGGGATGGTGACTTTTAAAAGCCCTTTCCAGCTGGAGGAGCTGGGGGTGGTGAGGCTCTATAGGGTAGGAAAGGGGGCAAGATATCATACGTGAGAAGGTGAATCCAAGAGGAGGCCATGGGCTGGGCCATGCGCACCCACTTCGATGGAGCACACAGCTGAGTGCCCTGCGTACAAGGACTTACCATGGAGGGACTCCACAGAGGAGATCCCACTGAGGAAGGGTGGACGAGGGAACTTCATCTAGGAGCAGCACCTGAGCTGGGGCAGGTGTGCTTTTTATTAAGACCAGTATAGATTCTCCTTATTGTACCCTCACCCAGAAATCCAAGCCAGCTTGTTAGCCCAAGACGCATATCAAGCCACATGTGCAACACCTGGGTTCAGAACTAGAAAGGGCTGCAAACTCCAGCTCTTTGGTTTCCTTTTTGGAATACACAGTTAGTGGGGAAAGCAGAAATAATATTTGCATGGATATTGAGATACCAGGGATGTAGTTTCAGCAGCACATCCAAGCAGCATGGGGATCTCAGACAAGACTCCTATCTTCTCTTCAGTCACTTTTTTTCCACCGCAAAAATGAAGGACTTGAATTCCATGATCTCTGAAGCCCCTTCTGGGTCTGAATCTCTAAACTCCTCAATCTCAGAACTCAGGTCTTCAGAGGGCCTCTAGCCTGGGCCCCACCTCCCTGTCCAATCCCAGACTCTGTTCCCAAGCATAACTGGCAAACAGGTACCCTACTTCTGCTCAGACACTCCAGAGAGATGCTCACTTCCTTGCAAGGTGGCCTGTTACACAGTGGGGCAATGGCGAGAAATGCCTCCCTTATCTTACACCCTTTATCCCCACCCCTGGGTACAGACTGCCCAATGATGTCATCCACCAAGGGAGTTCCTGCTTCCTGATGACATCAATTCAACACATACCTATTCAGTACCTGCCACCATGCCATCACCGGAAAATCCACATACCAACCAGCAACAACCCTCCACCTCCCACCCCTGGCACTGTGAACATTTCGAGAGGCTGTCCTATGCATTGCAGGATGTTTAGCAGCCTCCCTGGTCTCCACCTACTAGATGCCAGGAAAACCTCTTCAGTTGTGACAACCAAAAATGTCTCCAGACATTCATTGCCAAATATTCCATTGGGTAGAAGGGAGGAAGGGTGACAGAATCATCCCTGATTGACAGGCCCTGATGTAGACACCACAGTTCCTTCCAGGCTTTTTTTTTTTTTTTTTTTTTTTTTTTTTTTTTGGAGACAAGGTCTGGCTCTGTTGCCCAGGCTGGAGTGCAGTGGTGTGATCTCGGCTCACTACAACCTCTGCCACCTGGGCTCAAACCATTCTCCCACCTCAGTCCCCCGGGGAGCTGGGACTACAAGTGTACGCCACCACAAATGACAAATTTTTGTATTTTTGGTGGAGTTGGGCTTTCACCATGTTGCCCAGGGTGGTCTCAAACTCCTGGGCTCAAGCAATCCTTCTGCCTTGGCCTCCCAAAGTGCTAGGATTACAGGCGTGAGCCACTGCACCTGGCCCAGGGTCTTTCATATAATAGCCGCCTACTCCCCAACTCCCAGGCAGCCATCCTTTAAAAGCATCCTCAAACCACACTCCATATCCCAGCACTGGACTGGCCTCTTATACTTTTTAATCTTGCTGAAATCTCACAGCATCCTCTATTCAATTTTTATTTTTTTTAGAGATGAGGAAAACGAGACTCAGAGAAGGTAAGTGATTTGCCAAAGGTCACATAAGCCATATGTAGAAGGTCAAGGCTAGAAGCATGGTTTTCTGTGTCCTCACTCCATAAGGGAGAACCCAACATACATGTAGCTCTGTTCCAGGCAGGCTCTCTGTTCTTCTGAATAAACATCCTTCCCTTCATCTTTAGTAATAGGCAAGGGTGTGATCTTGAATCCTACTCACCTGTTTAATAAGTCAATCAGTATCAAGGTCAGCCAATGGGACTGCTTTCCTTTCTCCTATTAAGCTCGAAAAGTTTGTTATAAATAGCCTGGACAGACAAGCATGGGAGAAAAAGGCAAGAACATCTGAGGTCAAGTGTAATGCCTTCAACTTTACAAAGGAGGATCCCAAGGCCCAGAGAAGGGACATGGAGTGTCCCAGGATGCTCAGCAACCTCATTCTGCAGCTGTGATCAAACTCAAGCCTCTTGCCTCCTGCCTCCTGCCCCCTGCCTCCTGCCCATAGCTCTTTCTAAATCTTAGGAACCCATTTACCCTGCTGTGTGGATCATACTTTGGGTAGTCTTTCTCTGAATAGGAGTAAATAATGAGTTAGGTACATTCTTATTCTAAAAAATGCCAGAGAAAGAAACTAACTCCTGAGAGAAAAACCCTCATTGAAAGGAAGAAAAATGATCACTGTTTATTGGATACTAAATGTTTTTACATGTTATCTTATTTAAACCTCATGGCAACTACGATTCTATAAGTGACACAGACTTAGAAAGTTGCCCCACATCACTTCTCTTGCAAGGACTGAATTGGGACTTGATTCCCCATCTGTCTGAGTCCATAACCTGTGTGTTAATCAATACTCAACAATGCCAGAAAGAAAAAGGTGCTCTCACTTTGGGCTGCATTTCTTTCTTCTCATTAGGAGTGGGGTGAGGATGGCGCACAGAATCAAGAGGGAAGCATGATAAGGCCGAGGACAGCCCTGGAGTGGGGGTAGAAGACACAAGTTCAGGTCTTTACTCAGCCACAAACTTGCTGTGTGTGACTTGCGTAAGTGTCCCTGTGTGATAGGATGATGTCTAAAGTTTCTTCCAGCTCTAACATTCTGAGATTGTTCTTCCTTAGAACATTACCCAGAGTTAAATATTTAAACTGTGACGTAGCTTGGGATGATAGACGTAGATAGATGGATGGATAGATAGATAGATAGATAGATAGATAGATAGATAGATAGATAGATAGATGGATGGATGGATGGATGGATGGATGGATGGATGGATGGATGGATAGATAGATAGATAGATAGATAGATAGATAGATAGATAGATATAGATAGATAGATAGATAGAGATAGAGATAGCAGATACATAAACAGTAGCTGCATAAACAAACATGCATATAGATTCACAGGTGGCCATTCAGTCCCTATGTGTGCCAACCAGAAGTAATGCGTAAGTTCTCCCCCCATTCTTTTGCACAAATTGTATTTTTCCCTTTGTTCTTCTGGATATCTTCCTCCCTACTGTTGGTTGGTAGTTGTGAAAGCAATTCCTGAACACTGTTTTAAGTCTTCAATTGTTTTTAGGTGTGGTCCAGGCAGAAGATTGTGAAGGAGAAAATTCCTGGGCTCTGCCTGACACAGAGCTAGAAAGAGCCAGCAGGGACTGCTTCAGTGGCGGGGGAGGGTGTGACCATTTTATTTGGTTTATGGTCTAAACCAGGACACTTTTGAAGTGAAGGAGGTGTGATTAGTAGTTAAGCTGGGACAACAGGTCAAAAATGGACCCTTCTGTGCAAATCAGGACATATCTGTATGTAATAATTTCCACCATCAACCTGTATACAGCAAGTAAAAGAAACTGCTGTTTAAAACAAACAAATACAGATAGAAGTGAACTTTACTTGTTTCTGCCTGCTAGGGTGGGTGTGATATGATTTATGTGATTGAGAAACTCGACAACAAATACAACCATGTTATAAAGAAGACCGGCATTTCCAATCTTCTGCCATTTTTTTTTTAATTTCTTTTTGAACTGCTGAAAAGAAGATTGCCATAGAGTAGAGTGGTGGGTCATTTGTTTGTGAGTGTCTTAATGAGTTTTTGAATATGCAAATTAAAACCGGGTGGAAGAAAAAACCTGGACAACCGAGTTACTCTGCCTAACAAGGAAAGGAATGAGTTTCTAAGGCAGCCCAGAAGAGGTGGGGAGGAGGATGGGAGAATGAAGAGGAGGGGAAAAGAACTCAATAACCTGGTTGGGGGTGGGGAGGCAGTAGCCTAGGGGGAAGCGTTTGGTCTATAGAGGGACCTGTTACTCCATGTCTTACTGTTGGTTTCCGTGCTGATCTCTAGTGTACCCCCTCTCCCTCTGCATCTCTTACCCCAATCCACCAGTAAAAGCCCTGGGCCAATGAAACTTTTGGGGAAATCAAGGACAAGGGTCTGGGTTTCATATTTGGGTTCATATGGAAAGGAGAGATTGAAACTGCCTTTGCAGCAATTACAAGAGTTAGAAAATTATGACAGTGAAAGAGATCTGACCTAACCAACTCCATCTTGCTTCTAACCTCCAAGCTGTCCTTGGTCATTCCTGGGCGTAGGCCAAACTGACTTTGGGAGGAACTTAGTTTATAGTTTAACTTTGAAACAAAAACTATAACAGCCCCTTCCCAAAACAAATCCCAGTCTTACGGGGGGACTAAACTGCTTTTGTAGGACTAACAAATTAGCCACGAGATTAGAAATTATGGTTTAGGAGTCATGCAGCTAGAGGCCACAAGATTCCAAGCCTCCCCAACTACTCCTGGGGACAACATCGCTATTGTAAACCCTAAGGTTAGTGCTTGAGATATTTTTAAAATTCCGCACTAAATGGATCAGCTAGTGCCTCCCAGATGGATAAACTGGCTCATCTGACCTTGTGGCCCCCACTGGGAACTGACTCAGCACAAGAGGACAGCTTGGACTCCCTGTGATTCCATATCTGACCCGACCAATCAGCACTCTCCCTTTCCCACCCCCTAAACATCAAATTATCCCTAAAACCCTGATCCCCCAATTTTGGGGGAGACTGATTTGAGTAATAATAAATCTCCAGTCTCCCGTAGAGCCAGCTCTGTGTGAATTAAACTCTTTATTGCAATTCCCCTGTCTTGATAAATCAGTTCTGTCTAGGTAGCAGGAGAGGTGAGCCTGTTGAGCAGTTCCAAGTTGAGAGCAGCTACATGAATCAAGAAGTGAGTGAGAATGTGAATTCAAGAAACTGAAAGAGGGAGGTAACCAGGAAAAGCCGAAGCCTCTCCCACAAATTCCAGAGCTGTGAGTCAGAGAGAGAGGGCACTGGATTTCCTGCCAAATACACAGAGGGCTCAGCCATCTTTCATAGGATGCCAGAGGGAGGATGTGTCCCTGGGGCTGGGGCACTTGGGGACTGGCTGCAGTCCATATAGATGGCACCCCTGGAGCAGTGCAGGGCACAACCTGCAGGGCCACATGTAGCAGCCTGTTGGGGACATCCTGGTTTCAAGCATCTTGTGGCTATTGGGAGCATTTATGTCAAAGATAGAACATTTTGAGCAATGCACAAGGAGGAAAAGAAGGAAAGGAAAGGGCATGGTTTCTTCTCCCATTCTCTGCCTTAAAGAGGAAAGGGAGGAAGAAACAAGTAGAACCCATATTGAAGTCATTTTGTGCTTCCACAAAAGTACTGGAATGGATTCATTTCCTCCAGGAAAAACAGGAAGGTGATTCCCCCTATGTCCTGCCTCAGTGTTGAGAAACACATGTTAAGATGAAGTGGGGGCCCATTTTGCATCCCCCACTCCCACTATCCAGCCTACAGATACTGTGCCATAGAGCCTTCCTTTGAAGGCAGACTGCACCCCACATCTGCCTGCATCCTGCAGCTTTGGTGCTAACCATTGCATTTCAAGAAAGACACCATTGACAATATCAATACAGTGAGAAGCATTTTCCAAACTGTATTACAGAACACCAGCTTTGTGAGACGCGAATGAGTTTAGGCATTGCTAGGATAACCAAAGCTAAGCATGTGTTTTTATTGCAAGCCTTTGCTCTGCTAGCACTCATCATGAATTTCCAAAACAGGGAAAGAAGACATGTATGCAGTGTTTGCCAAGGTCTTTTAACTACAGAGGCCAGTCTCTTTTTGTTTGTTTGGATACTTGCTACTATCTTACAGAACCAGAGATGTTTACACAGAACACAGTTAGATACAGAGGCACACAGTGATACTATTTAATAAGTAATACTATTTAATATCATTGCTGACTATGTCATATACATTGTCTGGTTTAATCTTCCTAAAGACCCTTTGAAGTTAGTTCTATCATCACCCTCACTTCACACAGGAAGGAACTGAGTCCCAGAAAATTTCCATCAGTCCCACAAGGCCACACTGGCAGATGAAAACACAGGTCTCTGTGACTCTATGCTCTTTTACCTCAATGTTCTACTGAAGCCCACAATAACTGCCATATCAAGAAAGAGTTAGGAATTGAATGAAGAAGGAGAGACAGCGGTGGGTTTGCTGAGCTTGGTGGTGACATTTTGAATGACATTGTTGAGAACTATCACCAAGGCTCAGAGAGAGCAAAAGTTGAGAAGCCCACATTTGTGTCAGGACAGGAGTAAGAAGCAGGAGTTGGTGGAATTTCAGGCCACCCTTCCCAAGAGTTGGTGGTGAAGAAAGGGAAAGAGCAAAGGTGGCTGCCCAAGGGGGAATTAGGGATGAAGGAAGCTGTCCTCTGAAGATAAAGGATATCAGAGCCTATCTACAGGCAGCAGGGAGAGAGGAGCTCATGAGCAAGGGGCTTCCAGGACACTGTAGGATCAGCCCAGGGCCAGGCTTTAAGGCACTCTCAGCTCTGCACACCTAGAAACCCTTCTTTCTCCCAAGCCAGTATCTGCTTGTCTGGAATCTTCCTCCTTCAGATCAGGGATGGTGTTAGGAAAAAGGCTTCTCTGATGCTACTGAGTGGCCTCTGCATTCCAAATCAGGATCTCATCTTTGTCTGTATTTGGCCTCCTTTTGTCCCATCAGCTAAAAACGTCTTTCCAAACATAGTCAGGCGTGAGTAAATCCTTCAAGCCAAAATGAGGGAAGCAAATGTGAAATACCTATGGAGATCATCCAGTTCCCAAGGCAGCATCTCCGAATGTGGAAATCTCTGCCCCAGTGGCGGAGCATTTACAGGGTGAGGTGCCAATCCATAAAACCCAATTCCCATGTGGGGGATGGCTCTTGGAGATCTTAGGGAAGGACACTGGAATATGCTGCATTACCCTGCTGTCTGTCTGACTTAGAGAGTTAGAGGCCTGCACTTCATCTAGATTCTAAGCCAGGACAATTTGGTTTTACCTTGGGAAGGCCTCAAGGGCAACTTCAACTTCTAACCCACCAGCTTGGCCAACAAGCTCAGTCCTGAGCTGAGTGAGGCTGGAGTCCTATGTGGCCACTAGGACCAGGCTGTAACTGGTACCTCGGCCACCTAATGTCTGGACAATGGCCCTGCCAGTTTGGCAGCTGGCATCCCTAAGAGCCAGGCTGGAGGGAGACTTTGGCATACAGGGCAGCAAGGGTCTTCTGGTTCTGATAAGTTGTCCAAGGCTCTAGCTCCAAGAGTCCACCTCCACTGTGGGTACAAGTAACCCACGTGGCTGCTCCAGATACAGCCCCGTGGGTTACCCCCGATCTGCTGCCTTCCCTCTTACCCCACACATTTCTCACTCCCCCAGACTATCTTCACGAACTTACACTCCTGGCTCAAGGCCTATGCCATCTTTTCCAGCCTCTCCCAGCTCTCCCAGCCTCTCCCAGCTCTCCTAGCCTCTCCCAGCCTCTCCCAGGCTGCAGCCCTGCTGGGATGCTCACTCTCAACACTGCCCTGCTGGGTGTCCTAGAGTGCCCAAGGCCTCTGCTCCTGCCACCAGTAATTCTTGTGCCACTTCCCCCTTTTTGAGTCCATTGCTACAGCTGAGACCTGGGCTCAGCACTCTGAGAAAGGTTTGCTATTCCAAAGACAGCCAAAAACATTTCACAGGTATTTTCTAACTGAACCACCCTGAGAGGAAGCCATCACATTCTCCACAGCATGTGTGAGGAAACTGAAGACCTGCCTGGTTAAGTAGCTTGCCAGCAGTCACACAGCAAGTGTGTGAGAAAGCACAGCCACACATCCACACTCCAGGGTGTGTGTGTATGTGTGTGTGTGTGGTGTGTATTTTCCCTGAGATTCACAAGAGCTTCCATTCAAACTGTTCCAGATCTGTAATCACAGGCTTCTGGTAATCTTAATATCTTTCTTTTTAATAAAGTTGAATGTAGGTGAATTTAAGCTAAATTTATGAATAGAACTTCAACGAAAATGCTTAGAACAAGTAAAGCTCCAAAGACACAGTGAGGCCTGTTATCTTTCCTAACCAATTCTACATTGTTCTCTTCACCATGTATCCTGACTGCCATCACCACCCTGTGTGAGAAAGGTGTGATTGCATCCATTGCACTGGTTCTGCAAATCACATGAGGGAGCAGGACAGACCTGAGGCCTGCACCCAAGGCAAAATGTGGGCCACACACTGGGCTCCATGCTTTCTGTGTTCTCTGCTTGCTTAATCCTGGAAGCAACCATGTAGGGTAAGCAGTGCCATCCTCTCCATTTTACAGAAGCATAGAGTGGTAAAATGACTGGCCCAAGATCACACGGCTTGTAAGTGGCAGAACTCTAATTGCAACCCAGGAAGTCTGGCTCCAGAGCCCATGCTCATCCCTGACATTCTGAATTTATTGTAAATCTTGATGTCTTTCAGCTTTAGCCAGAAAACATTCTCCTTTCCTTTTTCCTTGAGCCAGAAAAAATTCCTATAGCTTCCAGCAATGGCTCCAGCACAGTCCTCTACCACCTGCTAGGAAGAATCAGCCTTCATGTGTGGACAGTACCTCCACATGAAACCTACCTGCATCTCATTCATCCTCACAACAGCCCTATGTGTTTGGTGTTGTTTTTTTTACTTGACTGAGCAGGAAGCTGAGGTTCAGAGAAGTTAAGCTACTTGCCCAAGGTCCTACAGCTCACAATCTGTGGATCAAGCCCTTGAACCCAGGCCCTCCTAGACTGGGCTCCAAAGCTGAGGATCTCTTCTCTTTACTCAGTGGGAGGTTTTAAATCAGAGCATTTAAAACACAGAAACAACAGACACTCTTTATAATAGAAGAGTACGTGGAATAGAACCACACCAGTGTCACACGGACAGCCTCCTTATTTTCCCATAACCATATGCCTGTTGGTGAGGCTTGCTCTGCTTGGTTTAAAGCAGGGGTTACAAACGCAAATGCCCACAGGGGCCAGCAGGCAATGAAAGGAGTGGCACTGGCCTGGGGGATTTATAGTAGTTGTAACAGCCATGGTAGGCCTGCTGCACACTGGAGAACGCACACCTGTCTTAGTGGAGGCAGCCTCGACTCTGCTCCAAGCCATTGTTGCCTTGCAGGGAGGCAGGACAGGCATTGCCAACTCATCCTACTTTTCAAAAGAAGACAGGAATCCATATTTTTATGTAGAATCTCTTAATTTTTAAATGATGGAAACTAATTCAAATGTTTCTTGGCACTATTTAAGCCAAACAAAACACATTGTATAGCTGGATTCAGCTTGAAGGGTGTCATTTTGTGACATCCAGTTTTAAAGTTTATAGAGGATATAAAGTGTAGTTCATTTAAAGAAAGTCCAATTTAGTGTAAAATTATCAATTTAGTGTAAAAATGTTCAAATGTTTCTCTAAACACAGTATAAGCCAAACAAAACACATCTGGTTGCTAGATTCAGCTAGCAGGGTGCCATTTTGTGATGTCCAGTGTTAAAGTTTATAGAGGATAGAAATGTAGTTCACTTAGAGAAAGGTCAGTTTAGTATAAAAAAATTATCTGTGGAAATCAAGACAAGCCTCTGATACACATGCCAATTTGCTAATGAGAGTATTTCTCCCAGCAGAACTTGCTCTGAAGGTACACTTGGTTCAACAGAAGAAAAAAAGCCCATTGTTGTCACCATCTCAAATCTGTTGGGTAGATACCACAGCCAAGTCTTGTGTGACCCCCCTGTCTGCAGTTAGCAGAGCTGTCATGCTGTGTGGTGGCGGAATGATCTCCAGATTTCATGTTATGCCAGTGAAGCACAGGAAAAACTGGACTCCTAGAAACCACCACAAAGTAATCACTCTCCCATCTCTGCTTGGTACCTTTGGTAAGGACAAACCTCTATTTTCTCCTTCTTGTTTGGTTGGTGATCTGCTCCCAGTTGATATCATTCTAAAACCTGAGCTAAGGATGGTTCAACCCCCAAAGGCCCTGGATTAAATGTCTACATCCAAACACCCCTCCAGTGCTAACCATTCATGGCCCATCCCCAGAGTTCCCTGAGGGAAGGAGGTGCTTACCAACAAGCCATTGGAGCCATGGACTGTGACGCAGCGAGAGAATGTATGATGGATGGAGAGGTCCCTGATGTATGTGGGTGGGTTATAGCCTCCCCTTTCATCTACATCACCGGCCAGGTGGAAGTGAATCGGGTACTGACCCATCAGCTGCTGTCCCATATGCTTCAGCTCCATGCCCTCCAGGTGTGCTGCCTTAAATCCCAGAGCAAACTAGGAGAGGAGAACCAAGAGTCAGAGGAGCCCATGAGATGCTTTGGGATTTCCCTGGCTAGTGCCCATATTCCGAAGATGCAGAGGCATTGTTCTTTGTCAGTCCCCACCCAATACTCAGTAAATCAAAGATATTCTCTGCAAATGGGTTAGAATGCCTGGCCCTTCTTATACTGTGGAAGACAGGCAAGGAGCTGCTAATGACAGAGGACATTGTGAGGAAATGGAGTGCTTGGAAATGAGATGTTCTGAAGGGCTATTCTATAGTTGGGGCTCACTTTGACCCTCCTTTCCTGTCCCCAAACCATCAAGTGTTAGGAGCAAAGGATAACTCCGAGATAATCTAGAGGAGTGGGCTAGCAAAAAGCATGCCCTATGAGCATGGGGAATCCAGGTTACAGTGAACTATGGAGCAGCAAGAGCCTTTGCCATTGTCTCCCACCTAAGACCTTCTCCTAGCAGAGGGAAAGGGAACACCGACTCTGGAATCTTCATGAGCCCATGTTCTGGTGGCATGTGTGTGAGCAGAGGGGATGCCACACACTTGCTTCATGATATGCCTAGAGTCATTCCTTTTGGGCTCAAGAAAACCACTTGACCACACAGAATTCCTGCCCTCCAGGTGTTCACCATGAAAGCACAGTCTGAAAATGATTCCTGTCAAAGGTCAGGCTCAGCTAACCTCTACTAGAGAAGGATAATCTTGGCATGCTAACCATTTCTTCCAAAAATAGGTGTCAACTGGAGTGTCAACTCCAGCAGTGGCTGCCCTGGAGAGCTGTGTTGAGAATGACTCTGAAGGCTAGTTTGAGCTCAGTGGGAAAGAGTCCCCTGATCACTCAGGGACTGCTCTCAGGATTGGAAAGGGGGCTACAGCAGCTTGTGTAACATAGACCTGTTATTTCTGCTTTAGTTTCACTAATGAGTTTCTCAACTGAGGACAGTATTGTCGCCTCTGCCCCACCCCATACCCAGGAGACGAGTGGATATATGAAGTGTTTTTCGTGGTGATAATGACTGGGGAGCACTGCTAGCATTGAATTAGTAGGGACCAGGGATGATAGAAATCCTATAATACAGGCCTATGTGACAAAGCACTATCTCACATAAAATGCGAGTAGGCCCCCATTGTGAATGCTGTAAGTTTCACTCCATTTGTCTCTTCAGTTCCACTACCAAAAAGTCTTATCCTTAAAGTGCATGATATTAGCTTTAAGAGAACTATCTTCGCAAAACTCCGAGGTAATATTATGCTATCGGCATTGAAACCAATTACCACATGAAGAAATTTTGGGTATCTTAAGCAATACAATAGAAAGGCACTTTGCATTGTGATATAAAAGAAATTCCTCTTTGAGCTTAATACTAGGAAAACGTAAGCACCAATAAACTAGTACCATTTTTCTATATTGTGCGGTAAGAACCCTGCAGCTCACTACGTCTCTTCTTTGTCTTGACTCTAACCAGGAAATTCACAGGTAAATTTAATGCTACAACTTCTTCTTTTTGTTATTGTTGTTGTTTTTGTTTTGAGACAGAGTCTCACTCTGTCACCAGGCTAGAGTGCAGTGGCGTGATCTCGGCTAACTGAACCTCTGCCTCCTGGGTTCAAGCAATTCTCCTGTCTCAGCCTCCGAGTAGCTGGGATTACAGGCGCCCGCCACCAGCCCAGATAATTTTTGTATTTTTAGTAGAGATGGGGTTTCACCATGCTGGCCAGGCTGGTCTTGAACTCCTGACCTCAGGTGATCCACCCACCTCGGCTCCCCAAAGTGCTGGGATTACAGGTATGAGCCACCATGCCCAGCCAATGCTGCAACTTCTAGTTCCTCTCACCTGCTTATTGTTTTATCTATATGGTAATGGATCTATCGTAAATGTGACCTTTTGCAAGTTAAATGCTAGTTCTTTTAGGAAGTGATCAGGGCAATAATGAAGTAATAATGAAGTAGTCATGAAATAATGAAGACAAGGAATGAAGGTAGTGTTGAAACAGTGTGATGTGTACCACGTGGCAGAGAGCTGTTTGTTGTCGAGTTAGCTCTGTCATCTCTCTTATTCCCAAATATTTGTAGGGGGAGCTGCACACCAATGGATAATACATAAGACTTCTCAAACTTCCAGAAGGCGCCCTCCCCTTGATCCCTCCTCTTGTTCCCCGACCCTCATCCCTACCAAGAAGCCCCGCCTAGAGGCTGACATCATGGGAACTCTCCTGGTTGGGTTGAAAGATTCTGCCAGACTGATACATACCTTGATGTGGCCCCCAAAGGTATCGAAGTCAAAGAAATTGCAGATGTGGTTTCTGTAGGGGTAGCATTTGTCCTCCATCTCCCCCATCACTATTATGTTCCGGCTCAGAAGCCCAACCTCTGCCCGCATGTCCACACCATCTATCTCCTCCCCGATGTGCAGGTACATTGGTTTCCCTAGGGCAGAAAGGGAGGAAGGTAAACAACAGCAGGTACTGCATGCCCACTGAGTTCCGGGCCCATGCCAGGTGCTTCCATGGCTACTGCTTACTCATCACCATGACCGGTGTGCACAGTGGTCTCATGTTACAGAGGGATGAAGGTCAGGGAGGTGAAGTCACACGCCTGCATGCAGAGCCAGATCTCACAGCTACACAGGCTTAGGTCTGAAGCCCTTAGCAGAAATGGCTAATTGTCCCCTAATATTTGTCTCCTCTTCTGCTTTTCAGTCCTAGACTCCCGCATTTTAGCTGGACACAGGGCCACCCAACGGAATGACATTTCTCAGCCTCCTTGCAGTTAGGTGTGGCCGTAAGGTGTGAGAAGTGGTAAGTGCCACCTCCAGACTGCCCTCCTCTTGCTCTTTCCTGGGGGCTGTCAGGCTAGCCTCACCCATGCAGGTAAGAACCATGCCCCAAAGACGGCAGAGCAATGGGAGAGAAGAAACCTGGTCTCTGGATGATACCGTAGATTGCCAATGTTAGGGAGATAAAACAGATCCTCTCTGTCTTTAAAGCCCCTGCTTTAGAACAGTGCAAATTCATAATCTGTTAAAGCAGGCAAATCCCTATTCTGCTTACCTCAGCCTCATGTAGAGTATGTATCTACAGCCTGGGGCTCCAGAAAGAGCCAGATTGGAGCTTCTGCATCCACCACTGTGGCCTGGCTCTGGATGCCTCCATGGTACCACGTGGAGCAGGGAAGAAGGGCCTTCATCTGACTCTATACTGAGCTCCTCACCATCCCCTGCCCTCCCTCTGGTGTTGGTGGAGAGGATGCTCTCCCCACTTGTGCACTGACCCCCCAGTCCCACCCCTTTCCATATCCTTAAGGCCCTGGACTCCCTGCACTAGTAATTTCATTTCTTCCTTCTTTTGGGCTCCTTATATTCTATCTTCAAACTTCTCTAGACCTTCCCATCCTTAAAAAACTAACAAACAAAAGACCTTTTCCAGTTCTGCTACCTCTCCTAGCAATTGCCAGTCTCTTTCCCGCTGTAATCAGAGCCCCTGAACTTGTGGTCTGCACCTAACCCCTCCGTTTTCTCTCCATTCTCTCCCTCCCATCACTCCACTCAATCTCTTGCCAAATGCAGTCTCTTCCTCTCCACTCTGTGCAGAAAATGCATCTCAAGAACGGTGCAGGGTGACAGGAGTTCAAACTTCAGAACTTCCTGTGATTTATAGCCCCAAATTCTGCCTCCACAACAATCCCACAATCTTTTATGGAATAAAGAGATCTTAGGCGAGCTCTAAATTTGTTGGGCTCGTCACTGAGGTTGCTGACCTGGCTTATGGATACTTTCTCTTCCATTTGAGGATGCAGTTACAGAGAGCAATAACCTCCCATGTGGATTCCCAGCCTGAACCACACCACCTACACGGCTTGGCTTTCACTGTGATCTTGACTGGAGCAATGGAGCACCGGCCTCAGCCCCCAGACACTGCCAGTGTTCACATATGAAGACCATGGTTATAATTAGCCCTGAGCAACACCCTCTACGGTGACATTGTCCTGCTGTCTCCTCCACAGGAAGAGCTGAGACCCTTGCCTGCCCCTTCACCCTGCACATATCCTGTGTGCCTGCAGTGTTTCTAGGGATGTTTACCGTTTTGGGATTCTGCAGATTCAGTGAGATTGTAGGTTTTTTTTTTTTTTTTTTTTAAGTATCTTATTCAAGATGTGAAATTGATGAACGGCAAATTTGAGAAAATATCTCCCATGGAGTTGGTATTAGTTTCCTATCCTGCAGTAACAAATTACCATAAACTTAGTGGCTTAAAACAACATAAATTTATTCTCTTATAGCCTTGGGAGTCACAAGTATGAAATGAGTCTAATGGGGATAAATCAAGGTGTCAACAGGACTGGTTCCTCATGAAGGCTCTAGAGGAGAATCTGCTCCTTGCCCTTTTCAGATTTGAGTGGCTGCCTGTGTTCCTTGGCTCATGACCCTTTCCACCCTCTTTAATGTGCATCACTCCAGTCTCTGCCCCTGTCATCACGTCACTCTCTTCTGACTCTGACCTTCCCATGTCCCTCTTTTAAGGACCCTTGTGATCACATTTGGCCCACCCAGATAATCCAAGATAATCTCCCATCTCCAGAGCCTTAATTTATCACATCTGCGAAGTCCCTTTTGTCACATAAGCTAACATTCATGGGCACTGAAGATCAGGACATGAATATATTTAGGGGTTATTATTCCATCTATCACAGAGTCCTCCTTTTTTTTTAGATACTGGGTTGGGTCTTGCCCTGTCACCTAGGCTGGAGTGCAGTGGTGTGATCACAGCTCACTGTAGTTTCAAATTCCTGGGCTCAAAAAATCCTCCTGTCTGGGGATCCCAAAATGCTGGGACTACAGGCAGATGCCACCACACCCAGCACAGGATCCTTCTTTAAATAAGTATCAGACATTAAAAAATAATAATCTTAGAAAGATTCCATTTACTGACATGGACTCTTACTCCCTGATATGCAGATGCCAAAAAGTTCTGTGCCCTGCCGAAGGGGTCAGGAGTGGACACCATACATGGAAGTTGTCAGGCCTTCCGTTTCATCCAGGGTTCTGACACCGACCAGGGGAAATGATATGAAATGAGTTAACTCTGCAGAATGCTGGAGTTCCCTCCTCCAGGACAGCCCATTGAACATGGCTTCTCATTTGGGTTACAGGGCCATGTGTCTTTACAGTTCTGAGATCCAGAAGCAGGGCTCCCTCTGGCCACCCTCAGAAAAACCTCTCCTTCCATCCCTGACTCATCTCCCATCCATCAGCTCTGTGGCCTTCAGTTACGGGGCCTTCCCAAGTGTGGGGGTGCAGAATCTTTCTGAAAAAGAGCTTTGCACTGGCTTCTGAGTGGATCCTGAGAGCACAGAGCAAACTTCGCCAAGGAAAGGAAGGAGACTTCCCAAACTCCCCAATGGGTTGAGCATGTTGAGGGAACAGGCACAGAAAGCAGCAGGATCAGTCTTGCCAGGCAGGGGATGGCAAAGAGGTCTCCATGCAAAACTCAGCTCCCTGTTTACCAGTCTAAGGGGCTGACACAGTGAAACTCCAACTCCTGTGGGTTCATCTCTTATCACTCCCACACACCCTCTTCTGTTCCGGCCAGACCAGACCATCATCCTTCCTTGAACATGCCTTTGCTTTCATCAGTGTATCTCCCTCTACCTGCAGAAAGCTTTCTCCACTTTGTCCCACTTAGCTCCAGTTTCTCCTTCTCAATGATGTGCTCCTTGACCACACTCAGTGTTAGTCTTTCCTTATGGGAGTTCCTGCAGTGCTCAGCAGAGCCAGGAAACCAGGCCAAGCCTCCCCACCTCCAGGACACTCATCCTTCATCTTCCAACCATCCCTCACAGCACGTGCATCCTGGTGCTCTGGGTGTTTCTCTCAACTTGCCAGCATCCACCTTAAAATATGGTGTCCAGGAAGGACGCTGACTAGAGGTTTCTGCTCTCATAGGTGGCCAGAGGAACTTCCTCAGGGATCCGGCCTTGAACGTGGCTGCAGAGGTAAGATAGTGTGATGGGGAGGATTGTAATTCTGGAGCCAGGCTGTGAGGGTCAGATTCCAACTCAGCTCACAGCTGTGAGTCCCTGAGTGTATTTAAGCTCTTGGAACCTCAGGCTCTTCATCTATAAAATGGAGATAATAATAGCACATACCTCAAAAGGTGGCTGTGAATGTTAAATGAGTTAATCCATGGGATGTGCTTAGAAATTAAGCCCCTGGCATATGGTAGGAGGCTAGTGTAACAGAAATGACACCTGCAGCTGTCACTAGCACCGTCTCCAAGGCTCCCACCGCTGGCTTCACACCTATAATAACGGGAGTTGGTAGATAGCAAATTTGGCATCTTTCTTTGTTCCACGGAGGAAGGTGGGCAGGGTGTAGGAGTGACTGTCAGGTAGGTGGAGGCACTGTGTTTATCAGACTCCTGTCAGCCAAGGAAATATAACTCAGATTGAGAGTTGCAAGAATATTTCAGTCCAACAGCCATCTTCCCAGCTGCAGCGCTTCCTATCAGAATCTTTTACAAGACCTAGCCATGGCTGTTAGCTGCAGCAGCCACCTTATCTGTCCTGTTGCCGTCTTCACTGGCCACTCCCAGGCTGCTATCCGAGAGACAAGGGACACTGTGTGCCTCACTCCCCCGCACCGCCTCCTGCCTCAGAATTCTCCCACCAGCCACCACTCCTCCCTTCCTCCTCAAAGTACTGATACGTGAAGCCCAACCAGGGAAAAGCAGATGTGGCCAAACTAGCCTTGTCTCAAATAATCCAGGAGAGCCGTGAGCACCTGGGTGAGGGGGGAGGAGGCCTGTGAAGCAGAGGGGCTCTGCACAGTTGCCCTACACAGGACTGCAGATGCCGACCTACCCTAGTCTTTACTCTGCAGGTGTCCTGGTTCCACAACCTGCAGACCCCTCTCTACAGGGTACACAAGGTGCTAGGCACCCTGGGGTCAAGAGAAGAAAAAACATCAAGGACCTTCCAATGGAAGGAGCCAGAGTGTGCACGTGTAGCTCAGACCTAGCAGGACTCAGTGAGTCTGGGGAGATGGGGCCTAACCTTCTCAGATCGGGTATGAGGACAAGTCCAGAGGGACTCAAGCTGGAAGGCCCCAGAAAGCAAACATAAACCCAGGTTCCCCACAGTCATCTTCATGTGGAGACCTTGGGTACAAGGGCTTTCACGGAGGGAGGATGAAGCAGCGCGTGTAGTCTTGGAGCCAGTCTCTGAGTTGGAATCCTGGCTCAGCTGTTGACTTGCTTGACCCTACATCAATGCCGCCCACTAGAACTTCATGTGATGAAGGAAATGCTTTATTCTGGGTTGTCCAGTATGGTAGCCACTAGTTACTGGTGGCTACTGGACACATGAAACCTGGCTGCTGTGATCGAGGAGTAGAATTTTTCTTTCTTTCTTTCTTTTTTTTTTTTTGAGACAAAATCTCGCTCTTGTCCCCCAGGCTGGAGTGCAATGACACGATCTCAGCTCACTGCAACCTCCGCCTCCCAGGTTCAAGCAATTCTTCTGCTTCAGCCTCCTAAGTAGCTGGGGTTATAGGTGCCAGCCACCGCACCCGGTTAATTTTTGTATTTTTAGTAGAGACGGGGTTTCACCATGTTGGCCAGGCTGGTCTCGACCTCCTGACCTCAGGTGATCCACCCGCCTCAGCCTCCCAAAGTGTTGGGATTACAAGCATGAGCCACTGCACCCGGCCAGGAATAGAATTTTTAACTTAATTTAATCCAATTTAGATTTAAGTAGCCACATGTGGCTGGTGGCCACCATATGGCTCAGTTTCCTCATTTGAGTCATGAAGAAAACAGTAGCCCCTACTGTATTAGGTTGTTGTGAAGAGTGAACAAGATGGTTTATGTGAAGCACTTGGAATATCACAGAAAACGAAATTCATGTTAATTCTAGCTAACAGCGGCATTCTTTAAAGATGTGGGGGGTGTTCATGGGCAAAGTGGGGAGGTGGTAAAGACAACAGGGCAGAAAATCAAGGGAGGGGAGTTCTAACTGCCACACTGTGAGGTGTTGGCAATCATACTGTGGTTGACAAAATTTTGAAATTTTTTTTTAGGTGATTCATGCATTTTCATTACTATGTTACCCCCATCTGTTTCCCATCAGAAAGTCCTTAAGGGAAATGCAAACAGTCCTGTAGAATGAAATCTGGGAGCAATGAGGAAGGAGGACCCAGATAGATTGTGTCCCTGTCTGCAGCCAGCCTGGGGGAGAGAAGCCTAAGAGACGGCTGGGTGGGTGGGGGTGCTCACAGAAAAGGGAGAAGCGGGTGGAGTCCTTGATCCTGTCAACGGGGAGATGGAGAGCCAGAGAATGGGCTTGGGGATGAATAGGAGGAGCCTCTCCAGAACAGACAGACACAACACACACACATACACACACACACACTCTCACACACTCACACACATGCACCCCTACCTGGGGCTTTTCTGGTGCTGTTCACCAGGAGCTGCTGTTTTCATGGGGGCCCCACAGCTCCCGGGCAGAGCAAAGGAGGTGGCTGCTCCGAGCTGAATGTCTTTAAGGGAGGGGCAGTAGGCTGGGGTGGGGCTAATGGGGAAACAAGCACAGGCAGTGCTAACCCCAAGGAAAATAGAAGGTGTTGAGGTGGGCGCAGCATCTTCTCCACTTATCCTCTCCTGCTTGGTACTTGGGGCCTGGAGCTGCCCCCCTGCATTCTGTCCAGCCTTCAGGGACCTCCAGAAGCAGCTGACCCTGGTGGTCAAACGTGATCAAGAAGAGCAGCTCTCCTCCATGGACACCCCAACCCCACCATAGGCTGAGGCAGAAATGCTTTGATGCACACAGGTTCTCCATTCTCAGGGCCACCCTTGGCACCACAGTTGCCTTGTTAGGACCTGCTCAAAGTGAGACCACCCATGCAGGCCTCAGGGTGACCCACCCTGGGGTGCAGATGAGGACTGGTCTGAAGAAACCCTGAGCAGCTCTCCCTAGAACGCCCTCTCACCTCCATGCAGGCAAAGGCTCACAGTCAGGCTTTCACCCTCCTAAATAGCCCAAACGCTACCCCAGGCCCATGGATCATCTTACAGTGAATAGTGACATTAGCTCAGATGGTCTGAATGCCACTCCTGCCAAGAGTCCAGGAGGACATCTGACCTCCCAGAGGCTTCTTCACAATTGTCCCTGGGTGACACATAGTCATTCAGTGAAGACCCAAGGGTTTAACAATCATTAGGAACTTGCTTCTCTTGACACCCTCCTATAAACATAGATCTAGGCAGTCTTTCCCTGCCAAGGGAAATCCAGTAAGCTTCTGCCCTTCAGTGACTTCCCTGTGCACTCAGAATAAAGCCCCAAATTGCACCACGGCCCCACCCTCTCTCTCGAGCCCCATGCAGCTCTCCCATTCTCCACTTCAGCTACTCTGGCCTTTTGGTAGCTGGAACACACCATGCACCCCTCAACTTTATGTTCCCCTCTGACAGTACTTCTCCCTAGGTAGCTTCTATTCTGTCTCAGCTCAGTCACTCATTCCTCTGGGAAGACTCCCATGCCTGTTTGTCTTTGCCAAATCTCCCTTTTCTATACTCCCAGCACCTCCCATATCCCACTTTGATAGCAGTTGTCATCGTTCTATTTTGGAATTCTATTTTGATTGGAATAATACTTTGGTGGATATCTATCTTCACTGCTGGACTGCAGGTTCCCTGAGGACAGGGAACACGTCTATCTTGCTCACCATGCCGTATACAAGCTTGGCACATTGTATGTGTTTCCTTCCTTCCTTTCTTCCTTCCTTCCTTCCTTCCTTTCCCTTTTTTTTTTTTTTTTTTTTTTTTGAGACAGAGTCTCACTCTGTGCAGTGGCATGATCCTGGCTCACTGCAACCTCCGCCTCCCAGGTTCAAGCGATTCTCCTGCCTCAACCTCCTGAGTAGCTGGGATTATAGGCACAAGCCACCATGCTTGGCTAATTTTTGTATTTTTAGTAGAGACGGGGTTTTACCATGTTGGCCAGGCTGCTCTCGAACTCTTGACCTTGTGATCCATTTGCCTCAGCATCCCAAAGTCCTGGGATTACAGGCGTGAGCCACCACGCCCGGCCTGTATGTGCTTTCTAATGGCTTGTTGAATACATGATGAAATACTCCTGCCCACCTCCTCGTGGAGGAAGGGCGGGACAAGGCCACCTGCCCAGGCTAAGGGTGGGGGAAGTGTGCAACATGCACACTCACACCTTGAAGCACTGGAGACATGCACAGAAATAGCTGCAGGCCTATGACAGACCTCGGGTGTTCATTAATAATGATGATAGCCAGGTGTGGTGACTCATGCTTGTAATCCCGGCACTTTGGGAGGGTTGAACGGGGAGGATCACTTGAGCCCAGGATTTTGAGAACAGCCTGGGCAATATAGTGAGGCTCTGTCTCTATAAAGTAATAACAATAATAATAATGATAGAAATAGTTTGTTTCCCTCTCACTACAACACCCTCTACCTGCATGTCCCAAAGGAGCAGAATTGGTATAAATTGCTGTTAGCCATGCCCCTTCCTCCTTTCCCATCTTTAAGCATAGTTGCTAAATTATTGCACCTAATGGTAATAATAAGAGCTAACACTCATTAAGCACTTACTGTGTGCTAGGCAATATTATAAGTGCCTCACATATACGAACTCCTTTAATCCTCACAATAATCCCATGAAGTAGTCACGATCATTATCTCCATTTTACAGATGAGGAAGCTGACATAAAGAAAGATTATGTAATTGTCTAAGGTCATACAGCAAATAACTGGCATTCCTGGAACCCAAATCCCGGATGTCTGGTTCCAAAGCCCACATTTTTATTCTATTCTGCCTCTGCCAAACAAAACCCAAGCCAAAAATGTCTTCTTCAAAACGTCTTTAGAGAATGTGACCAACAACATGTCCCCGTCTACTATGAGGAGTCAAACTGCAAATAGCCGCACAGAGGGCATCTTTGCATAAAACTGCTCCCAGCATTGCTGCTCACATTGTTGTGAATATCTTTCTTATGAAAACCCTTTTGGCAAATTCCTCAGTGGCTCAGAACTAAGAGAAAGTTGTCCCTCTTGGTCTTCTGGGCTCCTTGTTGCCTTCCTTTCAGTGGATGATGGTTAAGTAATTGGTGAAGTTTCTTTCTTTGCTCTGGCTGCCAAGGAGCTCAGAGATAAAGTTTATTGTCTATTTTAGTATCTTCTGCTCTTCCACTAATCTTAGTCACCTCCCCCTCTGGTTTTGCTGAATTTATTCTCCTTCCATCTTTTTTACCTTCGTTGCCAGATTTACTTGGACTGTGTTTATGGTAAGATACCCCAAAACCTTTTGCAAATAATGTAGGGGTTCAAACACTGTCATTTTAAAAAGCAGACTCTGCTACTTTGTCAAGGAACAAATGTCTAGTCATCTCGGCCTCTACCCACAAGCTGCTGTTTCTTTCCCTCTCTTTAGCTACACTCACCAAATTACCACCTGCCTCAAAAACACGTAAGCCTTCTTTTTCAGGTTCTGAAGTGTAAGGTGGGCACGCTGACATCACAGCCACATTGTTTGTGGACTGTCTCCACCACATGACCTCTAGGGTCCACTTCCCCTATGAGTGAGATAAGAGGACTGAATTCCATCAATGTTCTCAGATTTTTTAAACTTTGCCACCACAGATTCTTCCACAAGCACATCTCAGGCAGCCAAGAAGATTGTGTTGAATTTTATGTTCTGTGGGTTTGTTTCCAAAATAGTAGATATGGTGAGTATATTGGATACGCTTTCTCAATCCATGGGCTTTCTCCCAACTCCATATTATAATACTCCTCCAGGTGCTATGGTCCTGTAGCATGTGATATTTTTGACGCCCCTTACATGTTGATTCCCCTTTCTTCTGGTAATACATACCAATTTTCCTTTGGGGAACAGCCATTTATCCCTTTGATGCAGTCTTAGAAGAACTTTCAATGATGGTTTTTGTCTTTCCTAGCCAAAGGGTGAGCACACAAGCCACCAGCCCAAGCAGATGTTCTCTCCCTGGAAGGTGACTTTTGAGCACTGTGTCCCAGGGCCTAAGCATGGTTCTTAAAGATGATGCCTTAAGGATGCAGTCCATTAGTTCCTGCTACCCAGATCCCAGAAGCTACCCTGTTCCCTGTCCTTTTGGAGGTTAGTTATTCAGCTTTTCCTTTAGTTCTCCAATTAGTTGAATAGCCTCTCAGTAAATTCCTGTTTTGCTTAAGATAGTCAAGTTGGATTCTGTTGCTTACAACCAAAGAACTCTAATTGATACATAACTCCCCCTACTAAGAATAATTGACCTGGATTATATTTGAAGTCTTTTTTACCTTTAACAATCTGTGATTCCAGTAACCTCACATAACATAAGTTACAGGATATCTAAATCAAGATTTAGGAGAAGAAAAAGAAAAACCCCAAATCCACAGATAGAAGAGATTAAAAATTTTGTAGTAGATTGAATAATTGTCTAACAAATATTCACTTCCTCCCCCTCAAACTTGATGAGAGACATATGCTTCCCTAGCCTCTTTGTGTTGTGCTTTACCATGTGATTTACTTTAGCCAGTGGAATGTGAGTGTGAGAATGTGCCATCTTTGAGCCTAGGCCTTAAGAGTTCTGTGTTTCTGCTCACCACTAGGAGTTTGCAACCTCCCCCATGAGAAGAACATGTTTTGGGAAGAATGGGAGTCATATGGAAGTGACTTGAACCCAACTCTCAGCCTGGAGTCAGGCTCAGTCTAGAGAAGCTGAACCCTAGACAACCTGTAGATGCATGAGTAAGAAATAAAGACTTGTCACGAGGTTTTAAGATTTTTTTTGTTATGCAGCATTATTACAGCCATAGCTGACTGATACAGATTTGTTGTAATTTCACTTTACTTTAAGCCTAACAATTTTCAGATTGATCCAGTCTACGAAGGGGTTAGTAAAAGTCCTACCTGCCACTTTGACCTGGTTGGGAGCGCAGGATCTGCAGGGAAGAACCTGGAACTCTTCTGCCTGGTACATGGAGTAATCAGTACTGGCAATGACCAAGGTATCTCCAGGCTTCCATGACTGTACATTATCCTCCAGGTTCAGAATGGTGCTGTTCACATTGGTGTCAATGGTGACTGTGAGTTTGGGCCTCACTGTAACCCAAAACAGGAAAGACTGAGATAGAGGCCTTTGCCCTTGGCAAACTTTTGGCTATCTCTTTTTTCCCTTCCCCTCCATAAATAACTAAATGCCAGGTTTGCCTATCCAAAACCCAAATCACTAGCTTGCTCCATCCCACTCTTGGTAAAGGTTTTTGAAGTCAACAAAAACCCTACCAGAAAAGAGCCATTCATTAGCTCTGGGCAGGGGAATTTTCCACTAACTTCTTAGCTGGAGTTAAATGTGGCTGCCTCACCCCACCGACTTTGCTCAAGATGTAAAACAAATATAGTTCCTCTCAACTATTATTTTCAGTTGCCATAAACCTCTCCCCCTAAACTTTCATTCCTAATGACTGCCTTCTGGAGATGGCCAAGTGCCTCTGAGAACAACCCAACCATTTCCAATCTCTTCTAACAAGCACCTTAGGAACTGGGTTTAAAATAATAGCACCCAAAGAGGCAAAGAGCTGCACATCTCTGCAGGGGAGGACAGCTCTGTCCATCTGTACGTTGACTGTCTTGGACCAGGCCCTTCCCTTTCTTGAAAGGCTTATGGGCAGGGTGGGGTTCTGCTGTCTCCTGCCAACTCCAAGGATCCTCCCACTGATCCTGTGTCACAAAAGTGCTCTCCTTTAGGAGTACTGTCTCACTGAGATGTCTGGAGGTTGCCTGCATAGCTACCAGTTCAAGGAACCGAGCCATAGTTGCATCTGCATCCCCGACAAGGGGCTGCTTACCAGGCTTCCCACAGAGGAACCGTACACGGTAGCTCCGGCAGGCTCTGCCCCGGTCATAGCAAGCAAACCTATAATCCTGGCCTTTTTTGTAGACAACCTCGGTGCTGAGGTTAACTCCATCCATTGTAGTGGCCTGGGAATGACACAGAAATTACAGAGCAAAGTCACTTTTTTTTATAAAGAAGGAAGGTGATGATTAATGTTCTAAACATATACTCAGAGGTCTAAAATTGTCCCTGCTGCAACACTATTTACAACTGCCTGAGATGATTATCCCAATGATTGCCCCCATCACTTTTGTTATGAGAAAGACAGCCTAAAGTCTTGGAATAGATAAATGCCTGGCTTGAGGTCCTACAGTACTCAATATTGAAACCAGTGATCTACTGCTTATGGCTGGGTGAACATTTTATGGAGCATCTACAATAAGTAACCACTCTTCTAGGCTCTGGGCTGGCCACTTTTTACAGTTTGCACCACCTCTACCAGCACCATGAACAGCGGCCAACAGGCCAAACATGGTTCCACATCCCCTGGGGAGGAGTCTTTAAAAAATACTCATGCCCAGTCCCCATCCTTGGAGTCTCAGATTTGATTGTGTCTGGGGTGCAGCATGGAATCTGGACTTTAAAAAGTTGCCCAGGTGATTCTAATGGGCAAGAAAGTTTGAGAACCACTTGTGTAGTTATAAAGCTAGATGTTTACCTATATTATTTCATTTCATCTTCATAGTAAAACTATGAGGCTGCTGTTACTTTTATAGATAAGGAAACTCATCCTAAGAGAGGTTCAGTCACTTACCCTGGATCACAAAGTCAGTAGGTGGCAGAGCTAAAACTTGAACCCAGACTTATGTAACTACAACACAACACTTCTAAGCCCCATCCACTCTTGCCCTAAGGTGGAAGCCACCTAATGTCTTTTGTTCAAATGTCTGCCTCCTCCCACCACATGGTGGGCTCTGGGAGGGCAAGGAGCTGGTTTCTGCCCCCTTGTCCCCAGCATTCAGCCCAGGGCCTGGCACAGAGTGAGGTCTCAGTGGATGAGGGCTGGCTGGTGAGCCGCCACAAGGCCAGGTGGAGAATTTAGGGAGCAGGCTCCCAGGAGGGCACGATCCCTGCCAGCTGGGGCCCATCCCAGAGCCAGGGTGTGTCTGCATCCTGACCGTGACTATCATTCAGAGACATGCAATTTAGAGCAAGGGCTGTAGCTGCTGTCATCTTTGGCATAGAGACCAAAGGGACCAGACTGGGGTAATAAGGAAGGAAAGTATAGCCGATCAAAAAAAAAAAAAAAAAAAAAAAAAAAAGAGGAGACTTTTTAGGAAACATTGTTTTAAACCCAGCAAATCCGTTATCTTTGGCTTGGAAGAAGAGCCATGTGGAAGTGAGTTCAGCCACAATTAAAACTCAGTCATTTCCTGCAAAAACACACTCACACCCACTATCTCAGGTGGTCTCCGCAGCAGCCAGAGAATCAGGGGTTGCAAACTTGCTTTTTAGACGGAGGTCAACGCTGATGGGTTCAGATGTAAGCCCAAGGTCAGTTAAGGCAAGCCCAGCTCCTCCGGCCTCCTGACATTTTCCCCTGAGGCTAGCATGTTCTTCAATGGGAGACCCCGTAAGATTGAGAACTGAGCCTGGAAACATCATCGAAGGGAGCTGGAGATTTTTTCCAGGTGCAATATCCAACAATAATTCCAGGAGAACATTTACTCAATTCTGCTGCTTTTTCTTTTTTTCCTTTTTCTAACCTGAAGAATGACCTCAGTTTTGGATAAGAAGAGTAAAAGGGAATCCATCGTCATTCAGAGAAACAGATCTTTAAGTAGACTTGAGTTTATTATTATTCCTGGTAATAATAATTAGTAACAAAATAATTATCAATATTATAACTAATAATTTTGTTTTATTTTATTTTATTTCATTTCATTTCATTTATTTATTTATTTTGAGACGGAGCCTCACTCTGTTGCTCAGGCTGGAGTACAATGGCGCCATCTCAACTCACTGCAACCTCCACCTCTCAGGTTCAAGCGATTCTCCCACCTCAGCCTGCCGAGTGGCTGGCATTACAGGCACCCGCCACTACACCCAGCTAATTTTCGTGTTTTTAGTAGAGATAGGGTTTCACCAGGTTGGCCAGGCTGGTCTCAAACTCTTTTTTTTTTTTTTTTTTTTTTGAGACGGAGTCTCACTTTGTCGCCCAGGCTGGAGTGCAGTGGCACCATCTCGGCTCACTGCAAGCTCCGCCTCCTGGGTTCACGCCATTCTCCTGCCTCAGCCTCCGAGTAGCTGGGACTACAGGCGCCCACCACCACGCCCGGCTAATTTTTTGTATTTTTAGTAGAGACGGGGTTTCACCGTGTTAGCCAGGATGGTCTCGATCTCCTGACCTCATGATCCGCCCGCCTCGGCCTCTCAAAGTGCTGGGATTACAGGCGTGAGCCACCGCGCCTGGCTGGTCTCAAACTCTTAACCTCAATTGATCCACCCACCTTGGCCGCCCAAAGTGCTTGGATTACAGGCATGGGCCACTGTGTCCGGCTGATAAATTAATTTTAAATAATAAAAAATGTGTGGGCCACTTTTCGGTTTGCACACTTCACTGCACTGAATCCACAAAACATGCCCATGAGGAAACAATTACTAGCCCTATTTTTACTGTGAGGAAACTGAGGCACTAAGTAACAAGACTGTGAGTGAGGTACCCAGGGCACAAAATTTAAGGCAGCACCCACTCTTGGGGTCATGCAAGTATTGAGTTGGCACTGGAGGGAGCGGGCTGCCTTAAATTTTGCACTGTGGGCACCTCACTTGCTGATATGCCAAACCTCACAAGTGGTAGAGCTGTGATCTCTCTGGCAGGCTTAGATCTCTCTGACTTCAAAATATGTTTTCATTACCATCAGGCCGACCTCTAGCCACTGCACCAGCTGCTGTGGGGAACACACAGACTGCCTGATGTCCCCAAGGAAATCTGAGTCCAGTAGATCCCACTGGCCTCGAAGGGTGGCTGGGTTTTAAGAGAGAAGGTGGGAGGCAAGAGAATTTTCAGCCAAGGAGAACGGAACGAAGGGCAAGACATAGAAACAGTGTGTTTTTGTTACTATTATTTTTTTCAGAATCACAAAATATCAGATCTTGGAAAAGCTTTTCTTAAGGTCAACTGTGCAGTCTTGCTGCTTCCCCTTTCTTCCCAACCTGCCTCCTCCAATCTTGCCTAGGTTGCAAATGTCCTTGACACTCCCTGGCCCAGAGGGTCTGGCTATGTCAGTGCATGGCAGGTATCCTGGGACCCACTGTGTATGACACGGAGTTGGGCACTGGGGGCAGACACAAGCAGGAAGAGGAGCACGTAAGAGCTCAGGGCCTGGGGAGGTGAGAGGCACCAGGTGACCAGAGAAAAACTGCATTTTTGCAATAGTGGCAAAAATGAGCATGTGGAAAGTGCTGTTTCATCTTAGTCTCTCCCTGGGTTAATTAACTAGGTCATTTAGCTTTTGGCTGATGCGTTTGTCACCTGCTAAAAAGGAGGAGATCCTGCTTCTCTCACCTCTTGTGACCATAAACAAGACTGGCTTTGTTTTTCTGGCCTTGGAAACATCCAGGAGCATATTCTGTATCACCATTTTTACCTTTGATGAGTATGAAGAGATGCTCTAGCTAAGTCTGGGGATGACCATTGATTAAAGATTGGTGGCGAGAATTAGGAGTAAGACTGATCTTTCCAGCATGACAACATCTTCTCGTCGGTAGAGATGGAGGTTTGAATTCACCCTTGGAGGCACATGACTCTTACCTCTTAGATGACCATCTCAATAGACCTTGGTTTTGCCAAGTAAAAGCCAAAGGTCTTATTATGGAATTGGGAGTTCTGAATGCTTTCATTGTGGGAAGACTTTCCTAAGCTTCTGAGTAAGGGGACCACACTGCTGTTGGATCTTCTATTCTCTGAACCTCAAATAATGGAGATCTCGAACATGGGGAATGTATTGTCAAGGGAACTCTTTTTGTTGGAAGAAAACTAGGCCTTGAAATATGGCAACAGACTAATAGCTATAGAGTGTAGGGTTGGGTCCCTATGAAGGGTCTTGGCTTTCGGAGCTCTCAGCCTGGGTTTAATTGTGTTTTGGGACATTCAAGGAAGGGCCTGTGTCTGTGCTGGGAGCAAAGTAAATGCAAGAGTGGAGAATGTCTAAGGAATGCTGTTTTCCTGGCACCGAGAGGTGGTCTTCCAATCAACAATGTCTGGAGCCAGACAACTGGCAGAGCAAACACCGGGAAAGATTTGTAGACCACGTAAGCATTCCTTGAGCATTTCCAGAAGTATTTGGAGAGGGGAGGTTGGTAAAGAGCTAGACTTCCTGTGGTCAAGTGAACTGGAGGGATAAGATTATGGCTATTTCAGAATTAAAGCTGGAACATTCAAGGTTACGAGAGATAATTAAAATTAAATCTGGAAAGAATGTGCTGTGGGGGATCAGTGCTTTTTGATTCTGTTGGACCCAAGGAGAATCTGCAACTTGAAACTTAATCTGGGTAAATCCTTCTCAATAACATTGAAGCCATGTGAAGGGAAGAGCCTTAGCCAAATAATGAGAAAGTTTTCCTCAGCCTTTGCTAAGTGCAGTACAGAGGCTCCTCCCTTGGATAAGGGCTCCTTCCTACAATGCAAGACAGAGGGCAGAAGTTCTGATCAGGATGGTGTGGCGGGGTGAAAGCACAGACAGATGGCCTGGGACTCAAGCTGACCTGGGATGTGAGCTTTGATATTCTAGGAAAAAGTGTTGTACAAATGTGGTAGCTCTTTTTATTGGCTGAAGGAGGATAAAACGGGTGGAAATGGCCTTTCTCAAATGCCTTTTTTTTTTTTTTTTAGTCGGAGTCTTGCTCTGTCACCCAGACTGGAGTGCAGTGATGTGATCTCAGCTCACTGCAACCTCCACCTCCTAGCTTTAAGCAATTCTCCTGCCTCAGACCCCTGAGTAGCTGGGACTACAGGCACCCGCCACCACACCAAGCTAATTTTTTTTTTTCATATTTTTAGTCGAGAGGGGTTTCACCATACTGACCAGGCTGGTCTCTAACTCCTGACCTCAAGTGATCTCCCCACAGCCTCCCAAAGTGCTGGGATTACAGGCATGATCCACTGAGCCCAGCTCAAATGACTTCTAATTCTCTATCAAGCATTTAAGCAGCCTCAAATCTTGTCTTGGAATGAGACTGGACATAAGGAAATAAATCTCACTTACCTTGCCTATTTCTCCTGTCTCTCCTGTTGTTCCCAAAGCCCAGTATCCCACTGGCTCAGCTGGTGAATGGTGAGGCCTGTGTATTTACTCAACACTTTCTTGATGGATGGGGCCAACTGAGAACATCAAGGTCCCCTTCAGATGGAATTAACTCCAATGAAGATTTTGAGCAAACACTGTCCATTCTATGAATGCTGGCTTTGATTTAGCTCAGTTGAGAACAAGGCTGTGCGTGTGTTCTACATCTGGGCTGGCCTGGCCTGCACCCCAAATCCTAGCTGCATCCTGTGCACTCAAGGTCCCTAAGGAAATTGACTGGGAAGTGAGGCTGGGGAGGCCAAACCCATCCCTGTGGTGGGGGCACACTCAGCCATGGCTGAAGAAGCAAGTTAAAGAGAAGGAACTCGGAAGCTGGACCCAGGAGAGAATCTGAGCCCTGGTTTTTGGGCAGATAGTAAGCCTCTGCTTCAGTCTCTAAAGTGGGAACAGTACTCTTTGACTGACCTACCTCACAGGAGGGCCATGAGAATCACAGCACACAAGTGGCAAGAATGTCTGTGATCTATAGAGTCCTCTTCAAAACAACACGTTTCTATTTTCTATTTTTGCTGTGAGTTTGGTACCTGTATATCAATGGGACGATTGCAGATTTTTCCTGGGTGAGCTTTCCAGAGGTCTGAAATTTTATCCCCACCTTTAGTCTGAGATGCTTTATCATGATCGAACCACTCCGTCCACTCCACATCTAGGCAGAAAGCAAACAGCACAGTCAGACAGGAGGTTGCCTGTGAGGGCAAGTCACACTCAGTGTGTCTCCAAGCGTCCTCAGTACCATGGGAACTGAATATTATCTGTCTGTGGTTGCACCAGGCTGGGGCATGGATGGTTCTAATCAATCTGCCTACACTCCCACGTTTTAATTAAAAAATGAGTTTCTCTTAATGAGTTTCTTACTTTTATAAAAGCAATTTATATTCTTTGTTATTGCAAAAGCAAATAAACCAAGAGAAAAGAAAGAAAGTCCATCTGTAAACCCATTATCCAAGGACTGCAACTAGGATTGCTGCTTTCTGTAGTCCTTGAGTGTGGGCTATTTGAAGGGCAGGTTCTATTCCTATCTGCATTTCCTGTTCAGTGCCATTGCCTGCCACATCAAAGATATTCTGTGAACTAAGCTGAATGCCACAGACCCTGACTGAGGTGAAACTGAAATCTTAGCCAGAGGACAACATCCTTCTGGGCTATGGGCTAAAATGGCTTGACTAATTAAAGACAACGTTTGGTTGCACATTTTTAGTTGATTCTGCAAAAATTTAAGTGGTCCTACTGGTACAAGAGATAAATCCTAGTTCTGCAAAAGACAGTGATTTCTGGTCTTCTATCGCACTCTTAGGGGTCACCAAATTGTCTGAAACTCCTCACCTTGAACCCACTCGCTGGACAAAGAAACATTGAAATATTCTCCATGCTCGGTCTGGAACAATTTGAATACCCGGGCAGCAGCAGAGCCTCGATGTCCTGTCAGAGAAACCAGACCCTTTAGGAGCTGGATAGACCCCCAAATTCAAAAAGCTATGATTCCAAGGCAAGGAAATCCCCCTGCACACATGGACATTGACTCAGTTCTTTAAAAAAATTTTTTTTAAGTAGATAAAAGAAAATCAGGACATTCATTCACTTGGGAAGCAGATTATCATCCATTCTTTTGCTTCAGTTTTGACAGTTTAGTTCCAGCCTCCCAACGAATTCAGATTGTAGAACTCCAGCGTGTCTCACGGTCTGAATTCTTCCTTGGCATTAGAACTGCAGCGCTTCCCACAGCCTTTGCTGGGCAAAGGAGGCTACCACTGTGTCCTGAAAGCCCATCTAAAGTGTTGTTTTAGCTCTTCTTATTTTTTATTTTTTATTTTTTTGAGACGGGGTCTCTCTCTGTCACCCAGGCTGGAGTGCAGTGGTGCGACCTCCTCCCAAGTAGCTGGGACTGCAGGCGCCCGCCACCATGCCTGGCTAATTTTTTTTTTTTTTTTGTATTTTTAGTAGAGACAGGGTTTTACCATATTGGCTAGGGTGGTCTTGAACTCCTGATCTCAAGTGATCCACCTGCCTCAGCCTTTCCAAATGCTGGGATTACAAGTGTGAACCACCACACCTGGCCTCGTTTTAGCTCTTAAAGTACCAACCCTGCTGGCTCTATCTCCGTTCTTATCTTTTCTATGCCAATTCTAGGTTTTAGATTAAGTCAGTGAAGATTTCCATGAAAAGGTAAACATTATCGCAAGTGATGGGTCTTTGGCCAGCATTGGCCTTTGCCACTTCCATGTAAGGTGGCCAGTTAAGCGGCTACTCACTCATCTAGGCATTGGGAGCTGGACAATCATGCTCAGAGAAAAGTGAGCTGTTCAGAAAAGCCCTGCACCTCTTGGTCAGAGAGACACTGGAGGGAATCAGGCCTCCAGCCAGCTATGTATTACCATGATATTCAATATGGTCTTCCACTGAAGAAGATGGATTTCCTTTCACAGTTAGAAAACTCCAAGGGTGTCTGAAATAAAGAAACAAATAACAAAAAGTAAAGTTCTGCATAAGTCTGAACCTGCACAGGGTGTGGGGGGATGGAACAGAGTTGAAGCAGCATCAGGTGGAAGAGGGTCCCTCCCTGCTGTTTGGGGGAAATTCATTCACTTGCTGGGCTTCTCTTCTCCAGAAGAAGCACCTTTCTTTGCAAGCACTCCTCTGGGCTTCCTCGCTCGCTGGCCTGCCTGATGTTTGCTCCCTGTGAGTCTCTTCAGCTCCATTCTGGCAGAAGATGGGAGTATGAATCACAAATAAACAAACAAGCCAACAGACCTACCATACCTCCCGCCAAGCTCAATTATGTCCTGAAGCAAGTGCTTGGATACCTTCAGGAAAACATGTTCCAAGAGAGAAAGGTTATTTCTCTCATGCTCAGCTCCCCTAGAGTTGAGCTCGAGGAAAATACCAGAGGCTAACGTGACTGACTACCCTAGCCATCTGCCTTGGGCCGTGGAAAGGAGAGAAATCTCTCTTCTTCTTAATGGGGAGGGAAGCAAAAAACGGTTTAAGGTTTTCAAAAATTGTACATCCATCTTTCCTCCATGAAAGCACATGCTGGTTTAGGGCAGGAAAGTTTTCTTGCCCCATTTTGTTTTAGGCATTTTGCATAATGCCTAATGCAGTAATGGGGTTCAGGACATGCTACCCCCCAAAATGGCAACTTGGCATATTTAATATTTCAAGCTCAAGGAATTTGTGAAATGGCAGGAAGGAGTTTCTGACTTTCCCCTGAAGCAGGTCTAAGACCTTTATGTGAGAGGGCCTTCCTTATTCTGAGAAAAAGATCATCCTTATCCCCAAACACAGAAGGAAGCCAAGAGGAAACTGAAGGAACAGAGACCTTGCTAAGTTTCCCGTTTACTGTGCTTAACTCAAGCCCCTTGTCCTACCACATTTTCCCACAGCTCTCCACTTCATCAAACCTCGTGTACAGATACTCAGGTTTAACTGTTTCTTTGGGTCCTTGTTTCCTTATGAAGGCTCCTGTGTTGTGTAAAACTTACTACATTTGTGTGCTTTTCTCCTGTTAAACAGTGATTTGTTGCAGGTGCTCCAGCCAAGAACTTAGAAGAGTAGAAGGAAACAGGTTTTCCTCCCCTACAGTAGCCCTCTCTTACTATAAGCCATCAATCGATTTTGGTGCTGAATAGCTCTCATTATTCTTGTTTTGATCTCTTGTCTTGGAAAATGAGTCACTATTGAACGGTGTTTAACTGAGGTTGGGGATTTGACTGTCCACTTTCCTGCTTAAATCCTTCAGTAGTTCCCCATTGCCCTTTGGATAAAATCCAAGCTCCTTGGCACAGAATCGAAGGTCCTCTGCTCCCGCCCTCCTCCAGCCTCACCTCTCATCCCTTGCCCTCTCTCATATACTGCCACTGCCTGACCATCCCCACCTTCTTTGGGAGAGGCATACTTTTGCCCCTGGGCCTCCGAAGCTGCTGATCTCTCTATGGGAACTTTCTTGGTCTCATCCTCATGTGTTCATCTGCACTAAATTCCACTTGCCCGCTCTGTTGCTCTCTCATGCCCCGTCACCAATTTCCATTCATACCTGCCTTCCCCCGAGAGCTCAGGACACCTGGTCTAACCGAGTACCTCCCACCAGTATGTGTTCAATAATCATTTCCTGAATGTGTGAACAAATGAAGGGTCCAAGTTTCAGTTCTCCTACTGATTTTGGATGCTTTAAGTTTATCACTCAAAGAATGTCTCTATACAAATGAGGTGTGGACATGTAATTCCTGCCTACATATCTCCTTTGCCCATGTGAACCGCCCTAGCAAAAGATGGTGAGTGCCCATCTTTCCAGTGGCTCTTGTTTATAAGGAGAAAATAGTTGTTAACATTTATGGAGTGCTTATTCTGTGCCAGACATGATGAAAAATATTTTGCTCATATTATCACATTTAATTGTCCCATAGTCCTTTGAGATAGCTGCTGGTATATCCTATTTTACAGACTCAGGACCAGGCAAAGAGAATGAGTCACTTGCCTGCAGTCACACCTCCTAGGAGGTACAACCCAGACTCAAACTCAGGCCACCGGATGCCAGATCTTGGGCCCTTAGCCACTTTCTTCTTCTGCTGAGGCCCTAAGTAGTCAGCTTCCTGGTGTTTCTAACTCTCACTGTAAATTAATAAACTGGCCTTTTGGTTTATAAAACAACAGAATGGAAGTGCACTTAGTGTTTGCTAACAAAGGAGACTTGCAATGCCAAGGTATCATTGTCATCTTTGGCTGCTTAAGTTTCCTGCTTGAGTTTCCCATCCAGAAGAAGTAGTCTCTGGGCTGTCGGAGAATGCACTCTGGAACCTGGCGCTCCCCTCCCTTGCCCAGGGAATTTCTGCCCAGCCAGCAAAATTGCTTTGCTCCAAGCCCAGAAAAGTCTCTGGCTTCCCTCTGATCTTGCTCCCAGATGCGGGAAGCTGAAGTGGGGAGCATCATAATCTCTAAACAGCCGTGGGACAGATAACCTCAACTTTCCACTGAGCTGAGATTTGATTCAACATGATGAAAAGGCATGCTTACCATGGACACATGGAGGGGAACAACACACACTGGGGCCTGGCAGGGGCGGGGGCAGAGGGAGGGAGAGGATCAGGACAAATAGCTAATGGATGCTGGGCTTAATACCCCGGCGATGGGTTGATAGGTGCAGAAAACCATCACGGCACACGTTTACCTATGTAACAAACCTGCACATCCTGCACATGCATCCCGGAACTTTAAATTAAATGAAATTTTTTTTAAAGGTGTGTTTACTATGGGGCAAGCATCGTCCTCTTGGTGCCAATGTGTGTGCATGCCAATGTCAGGCATGATGCTGCACTCCAAGGCAAACAAAACACACACTAGAACATGTCAAAGGGCTGCTTCTCCTTGGGCATTTGCCTCAGCGGAAACATTTCACATAATCTTTGAAAAACTATCTGCCAATCCCCAAGCCATTACATGATCCGTTTGCCAAAGAAAGGGAAAATGAATATTAGTTGTGCATTGGAGGCATGGCTCTTACACACAGTGGATACTCACTTAATATTTTGTAAGTGGCTGGCTGAATGAATGAGTTCATATAAACACGAGCTTTTGTGTTTTTTGAGTGAACTATGCTTGTAAGAAAAAAACAAGCTTTCTTTAAGAACAATCCCCAAATATGCCAAATGCAGATGTCAAATGCAAATGCCTGTATCCACCAGGTCATTTAGGATGGTAAGGCTACGGGGAGAGGAGATGGGAAAGGTAAATTCTCAGTGGGATAGGGTGGCTTCAATGTTCCAGAGCCCAGTGGAAGCCGAAGTGAGGGGCAGTACCTAAATCCAAGGTGCAGGAAGTGTTTGCTTCCCAATTTGGTCATTGCCTTCCTGGCCATGTCATCCAGATTTCGAGAACCTTCATCATTCACTGCAACAGAAAGGATCCTGCCATCGGGCACCGCGTTCAAATACTGGACCAGACGTTCACTCTCTTTCTTGGATCTATAGGTGTCAAACCTAAAAAGGGCAGAGAGAAGAGATCTGAATAGTCTTGACAGATGCCAAAACAGAGAACTCTAAGCACATGTCTGTGCTGCAACAACTAACATGCTATCCGATGATCCCAGGGCTACAATTCTTAAAGAAGGAAGCCTTTTCTTTAAAGAGCAAGCATGTTTCATTATTTTGCATACCATACAGGGATAGCCAAGAAGAAGGGTTATGACTTGACCATAATGTTCATTCGCTAAGTAAAATGCCAAAGAAATGATTGCAGCAGTGAAGACTTCAAGCTCCAGGACATTGAGTGGGTCACATACTTGAGGTCTAGGCCTTTTGATGTTCCCTTTTCATCCTGGAGGCAGAGGATCATGCCTCTTGCAAGAGCCTGACTTTAGGAGATAGTTCAGATAGCTAGGGCATTAGGAATTTATATATCTGATCTAGACTAAAACACCAGTACTAGAATTCTTGGAAATGACATGGAGACTATCCCAAATCCCTTCTCCCACCCCTAGAGCAGCTTGCAGAGAGTTACTTGCAGAGATCCAACTTAAAGTTTATTTATTGACCTGTTAATGATTCTTATGATAATGCATCTTAGAATGATTAAAATGTAATCTTGATTCACACAGTAGCAGTCATATAACATTTGAGTATTGTAAATGTTGTTGCATTGCTATTTTCTCCTGTTTACTTTTTAAAACTTATTTTACTTTATTAATTTAATAAATTTTTAATAAAGTAAATTAATTAATTTAATAATTTAATAAAGTAAAAATTATTTTACTTTATTGTGGTAAGAACACTTACGTTGAGATCCACCCTCTTAAAATTTTAAGTGTACTATACAGTATCGTGCAATGTTAGACAGCAGATCTCTTATAAGAGCAAGAACTAATAATCTCCAAATTGACTGATAACCTACCCTCATGCACATAAAATATCCATGAAATACAAATCACACACAAAAAATCTATACTTCTGGTGAGAATAATTTACAAAGCAAAGACACAATTTTGTAATGATTCAAACTCTTCCCCATGTAAGGATAAAGATTTTATGCAATTACAGTGGAAATTCCTAAAAAATATGTCTTGGAACTTAAGGAAAATAGTTCTAAAATGAATCTGGAAAAGTAATCTGAGGAAGTTTTTGGAAAAGAAAAACAATGTTGGTACCAGTGGTAGCTGGATAGCTGCTCCTGGGTCCTCACACTTGTTTCTAACTGTGGCACAATCTAGTCCAGTCCCACCTAAGCTCGCACCCTCCGCTGACCTTCCCCAGGAAGCTCCTGCTACAAGCCTAGTGCTTCTCAGTGACCACCTCACCCACCCACTCCTGTCTTCATCATTCCTTCCCACCTTTTCTCTACCTGATCAAACACCTACTACCTTTCAAGAGCTGACCTAAGTTCCTGCTTCTCTGAGTGACCTTCTCAGATGACTTTTGCTTGCATTTACGTGTGTGTGTGTGTGCGTGCGTGTGCGTGTGTGCTTATTAATATCTTTACTCATACACATTCATCTATCAGATTATTGAGATCTCCAACACATACTTTAGGTAAAAGATATTCGGAACAAACAGACATTCTGTCTTTGCCATCTCCACAGCATCTGTCCAGATCACTTCTCATTAACAGGTCAGTAAATAAACTTTAAGTTAGATCTCTGCAAGTAACAGTGTTGTACTTAAGAAACAGCACCAAAAAGATCAGCACACAATTGAAGAGGCCATCCTCTCTAGTATGAAGGCAGGGGCTCGCTGACATACTTTGTGTCAATCAAGGCATCAGCTGTTTCCTGTGGGCTCAACCTTGCTCAGTCTCAGGGCAAGGCAAATGGCTGTCACTAGGCAGCCCATGGAGGCAATACAGGCACACCTGGGTTTGAATCCCATTTCCAACACGTTCCAACCTTGTGACTGAGTAAATTTAGCCCTGTGAGCCTCAGTGCTTTCATCTGTATAAGGTGGATAATAACAGAACCTGCCTCACAGAATTTTGATGAAGATTGAATATATTTGACAGGTAAAGTGATGAACAGTGTTTTGCGGGCAGAAAGTCCAGTGACTATTAAAGGTACTAATGTTTACCAGCAATGTTGGGTGTCTGTGAGCACCAGCAGGCACTTCAGCTCCTGCCCACCCTGTCCCTGACCACAGCTGGCTCCTGCTGCCTTCATGGTGACACCCACAGCTTGGGCCCTGTTCTTGAGGAATGCCTGTCTCCCTCCCCCAGCAGCCCCAGGATTGCTCTGTCTCTGCTTGTCTACCACACCTCTGTCCTTCCCTCTGAAGGGCCAGGATGAGAGCCCCTGGGATTGCAGGGAAGGTCCAGCCTTGGCAGAATCTGCCAGCTTACACCTGCCCATGCTGCCTTCCAAACATCTCACAGGTACATCCACTAACCGTCATTCCTTTTGGGTCTCACCACTGCCATGTCTTGCCTAGACCACAGCAGAAGCTTCCTAACGCCCTGCACCGTCTTTGCTTTTGCCTCCACAATTAAAACCATTCTCTACATAGCAGCCAGAAAGTTCTTTTAAATCAGCTCACGCTCTTCTTAATGCCTTTCAGTGACTTTGCATCCCACTTAGAAGAAAACCCACCTCCTTATCATGGCCTCCGAGGTCCTGTCCCATCCCCATTTGTAACTTCCAAGTGACTGCATGCTGCTCTTGCGCCACTCGCAGTGCTCCCACCACTCTAATGGCCTTTCCTTCATTTGAGAATGTCATGCCCTTTCATACCTCTGGCCTTCTGCACTTGTTCTCTCTCTTGAACACTCTTTCCCTGACATAGCCTCACCCTTCATTTCTCAGCTCACATGTTGCGTCCTTACACTGCCTTTCCCTGACCACCCTATCCAAAGTGGTCTTCCCTAGTTACACTCTAGCATCTCACTCTGTCATTTTTCCCACTTACTACCAATTATCACAATCTGAAACTACGTTATGTGTACATATGTGTGTATGCTTGCTCCTCTTCAGTTCAGCATCACTGGGCCAATGCCTGGGGAAGGACAGAACTCTTTGAAGGCAGGGATTTCCGTCTGTTTCATTCATGCTGTTCTCCCAGCACCTAGAGCAGCACCTGGCCAGGAAGCACACTCAATCAGCGTACTTTGAATGAATGAGTATACATTTAAGTGAAGGCAAACCTTACCGGTCAGAATGGATGACTGTGCCTGATTTGGGGTTGATGACGTGAACAATAACTCCACGGTGGCCCCAGCTCCTTTCAAAAAAATAGCCTCCTTCTGCCATGCCACCTGGGTGGAGGGTCTTGTTCAGAAATGTCCAGGAGAGCTTTTTCTGTCCATGCAACTCAAGAGTGCCTCCTCTACCGACCCCAATGTACTTCAGACCATAGTAAGGATCTGGCTGAATACCTTCATCAGCCCTGCAAGAGAAAACAGCTCCCCAAAGTTGGCTGACACATCTCTTTTACTGGATACTGAACCCAGAGGGAACCTAGGAGTCACAGCTCAGCTCCCTGACTCCCCACCATAGCCACCATAGAGCCAATTACACTTTTATCACCTAAGGTCAGTAAAAATAACACTAGCAGCAGGGCATGGTGGGTCATGCCTGTAATCCCAGCATGTTGAGAGGCCGAGGCGGGCAGATCACTTGAGGTCAGGAGTTCAAGACCAGCCTGGCCAACATGGTGAAACTCCATCTCTTCTAAAAATATAAGAATCAGCCAGGTGTGGTGGAACACACCTGTAGTTCCAGGTATTTGGGAGGTTGAGGCACCAGAATTGCTTGAACCAGGAAGCAGAGGTTGTGGTAAGTTGAGATCATGCCACTGCCCTCCAGCCTGGGCCACAGAGCAAGACTCCATCTCAAAGCAACAACAACAATAACAACAAAAACATTAGAAACCCAATCTTCCTAAGCCAGACCAAAATAAGGCCCTCAGGGCCAAGCAGAAGTGCCAATTATTAGTTCACAGGTTGGCACATCTTCCATTCTGTTCTAAGTGTTTTGTATTTTGGTCCATATCAGATGCAGAATCACCTGGACATGAACTGCATACCCTTGTGCATTCCTGGCTCTCACTTCTTAGCACTCTCAATTGTTTAAAGAGGGAACACAGCCAGGGGGCAAGTACCACTTGGAATTTTCCTGTATCTTGTCCATCGTAGCCTATTATATAAACACTTGCAGAGCCTCCCTGAACATGATATGATTGGAAGATAGCTGAAAGGCTGGCAGACCCATCTCTAAAACAAGTATAGCATCCAGGCTACTATAAATAACATGCCTCATGGACTTCAGCTCTCCCAAATCACCATGTCTGTCTTGTTCATGATCCCCATCTGGCAGGACAGAATGATTCCTATCTTACAGGCAAGTCTTGCCCTCTTGCCTCTCTCTCTGTCTTGGAAAGCCTCCCTCTTGTCAGATCCACGGGTGGCATTTGATCTGTAGGAGTGGTCTACGCACCTTCCATACAAAATGATGGTGAAATTGCCCTGGAAAGGGCAGAGGGCACTCCCAGCATGCAGCTCTCCTCCGTTGTCAATCAGGATGTGCCGGGTTCGCAAAACAATTGGCTCATTGTGGTCTTTAATGACTAGCTTGCCTGAAGAGGTAGCATTGGGGGGAGGTTTAATAACACAGTGTTAAGGGTAAGGTTATATCAGAGCCAAGGGCAGACTCCCTAAGCAACCCCCATCTCACCGGGACAGGCAAAAAGGCACATCTTCCAAACATTTCTATGCTTGGTGTACTTACAAGTACAGTCATCCCTCAGTATCTGAAGGGAATTGGTTCCAGCACCTCCCACAGATACCAAACTCCATGAATGCTCCAGTTTCTAGTTCAAATGGCATAGTATTTGCATATTTGCATCTAACCTATGTATATCCTCCCATATACATGAAATCATCTCTAGATTGCTTATAATACCTCATTCAGTGTAAATACTGTATAAATCGTTGTTAAACTGTATTTTTAGGAAATAATGACAAGAAAAAAAGTCTGTACATGTTCGGTACAGGTGCAAATTTTCTGGAATATTTTCAATCTGGGATTCATTGAATTCATGAGCAGAACCCACAGATACAGAGGGCCGGCTGTAATTCCTTTTCTATGCTGTCTGCTTTACAATGTGTAAATAATGTCTGTCTGCTCAAATGCCATCACTGCATATACTGCATTCAATGACCAGGCCTCTAAAGGTAAGATAAGCAGAATTACTCAAAACACCAATAAGGAGTTTCCTCTATAAATGCTCCTTTCACTAAGATTGGACCTCCGACAAGCCATTCCTAACAGCTCAGAACTGACGGTTATCTCAAACAACCAAATGCCAACATGAACCCAAATCATGTGATGTTTATTCTGTCCATCTGAGCTCATGGCAACCTGCATCCTATCTGCTAAGTTGTGGGGCAGTGGAGGGAAGAGGGAGCAGCAGAGAGAGATTGGCTTACCTCCCTCTGAGATGTGGATGGAATAGACTGTGGCAGAAGAGGTGAGCAGCAGTGTCTTGCCCTGGCTGATATGCACATGGTAGTCTTGGTCATGGCCAGGGTTCCAGGGTTGCAACTCAGGGCTCTGGTCAGGGCACCCAGCAGCCACTGCCAAGGACAGAGAGATGTCACTGTTCCCATCTACCAGCCTCACCAAGCAAGAATGCTACAGGCCAAAAGGGGGACTCCCATGCATCTTTAAGGCCCCTGCCTCTTCTCTGTTAGAGCTAAAAGAAAGACCTTAGAGAGCTGAGAAACCTCCTGACATAGGAGGCTGGAACCTTGGGGACCAGTCATATATTTTGCATGAATTCATCACATATCTGTGAATAAGTCACTTCCCTTTTCTGGGTTCAGTTTTCCCATTTGCAAAATAAAGGGTAGATAGATGGCTTCTCAGGACATTCCAAACTCTGAAGTTACGCGATGATTTACCTAGACTACTCAGATTCCAAGATATTCTGTCTTCTGGAAAGCAACATTTGAATAGCTAATAAAGCTCTTTCCCTTTCTGCATAAGAATTAGACCTTTGGTTAATTTTCTAGCTCTGTTCCCCTGGAAACCTGAGAAAGACAGTATTATATAAATTGCTACCTAGCAACATTGTTTATAACAAAGTGACCCCTGATTGGTGAATGTCATCTAAACTGGGAGGAACTATAGTTTATATTTATATGTGGTGGAGATGTCACACTGTAGGCTTCCCTGAGTGCGGTGACTCTTATAATGGGACATTTTGCAAGAACCCTGAAAGTTACATCTATGGAGTTGCTACTAGCTCCAGTGGGGCATGAGGCTTCTAAGACACAGTGGTCTCCACACTTGTCCAGTTAGTCTTATTTCCTTTCCCCTGAGCTGTCACCTGGAGAACCAAAGACAACAGCTTCTGGATGGCTGTCTGGAAGGCTGCCAGGACCACTCCCATGGAAGAGAGGAGCCTGTTGCTGCTCTGATGGCATCTGTGTTTCCCATTCTATATTTTCCAAAGGAGCCTGATGACCAGTGTGACATGTGGTCACCTAATGAGTCTGATATGTTTAGTTGAGTCTAAAAAGACCTGGGTGGGGTGGGTATTGCAGAGGCACTTCTCCCTGACCTCTGTAGAAGCACAGGAAGAAGTCTCCATGTTCACATGGCTAACAAGGCTTGAGTGAAGAGGACTGGTGCTGTCACAGGGACTGGAACAATCTCCATCAATAGCATGGAAAATTCAGAGGCAAACAGGTGGGAAGAGACAATGGACAAAACAAGATGAGAATAAACTGGCTCTGAGAACAAGCCCCGGTGCCCTTCTTTTTTCTGTGACCAGAAGGTTGTGAAGTATGAAACAGTAGCTTTCAAAATAACCTAGGGTGGTGGTGAGGAGGCGGGAAGCTGACGTGCAGGTAAGCTCATGGCAGGGCAAGGTTTCAGATGAGAAACTCTGGGGCAGGTACTGGAAGGAATGGAAGCAAGCTCACAGGTCAGGCCCTGAAGAAGGGAGTCTAGGAAAGGCTGTGTCTCTCAAGCAAAGAGGGTGCCACGAACCCTGGGAGGAACTCTGGCTTCAGCGCATGATATGGTGGCTGTGTCCCCACCCAAATCTCAACCTGAATTGGAGCTCTCACAATTCTCATGTGTTTTGAGAGGGACCCAGTGGGATATAATTGAATCATGGGGGCGGTTTTCTCCATACTGTTCTCATGGTAGTGAATACATCTCAGGAAATCTGATGGTTTTATCAGGGGAATCACCTTTTACTTCATTCTCATTTCCTCTTGTCTGCTGCCATGTAAGATGTACCTTTCGCCTTCTACCATGATTGTGAGGCCTCCCCACTCATGTGGAACTGTGAGTCCATTAAACCTCTTTCTCTTTATAAATTACCCAGCCTCGGGTATGTCTTTATCAGTAGCATGAAAACAGAGTAATACAATGCAATTACTGGCATGTCAGTTCTAAATGCTCCTTGATTTTCATTCAGCTATCTCCAGAGTAAGAGTGTCTGTCCCATATTTATATATGTCAAGGAAAACTCGAAGAAAGTTCCCCCTTCATCTGCACTCAAAAGCACCAGATACAGACCCCACACCCACACTGAATTGTCCTTTTTGCCCATCCAAAGGCAGCTACTGGCCCTTCTATTCTCTGCAAAGCGGAGTGTAGGCACTCAGTGTCCGCTGGCTGGATCTCATCCTCATCCCCACTTCCAGCCCCATAACAACCCTCCTCTAGGCTCCCTCTGCCTTGCTGTCAGCCCTAGCACAGGCTTTGGATCTCTTTCATTAAGAAAAGAATTTCATATTTTTTAGAGTTTCACCAAAGTAGCTCTTCCAGCTATTGTAAATATCAAGGGGCTCAAGCAGTGGCAACAAAAGGAAAAAATTTGGGAAGACGTGGGTTTGCTCATCAGTGGACTTTCCATTTTAATGTAAGAGCAGAGTTGCCAGCGGTGGGGTGGGCTCTCTGCAGTGATACTGAGCAGCCAAGGATGGTCTTGAGGGCTGGGCTGCGAAAGCCACTGCTGGTTTTATCTCCAGACAGGGTCAGGTGCTTGGCTGGCTTCCAGTAGAGGCCAGTCAGAGGCCCCGGGCTGCCTTCCATCAAGTCCTGGACAAGAGTGTCAGGCTCCAAGGTGGTGAATTCCCAGCCATGTGGTGAACATATGTGGCCAGCTGAGGATCCCAGTGGTCCAGGCAAGGAGCCATGAGTATGCTGGAAGGAGCCATTGCAACTCCATTGGACAAAGCCTTGCAGCCTTGTAGTCCACATCTGCCAGGACAATCCTGACTGTCCTTTTCACTCTCCAAGTGCAGGAGTTTGCATAGACCTTGCATCCGGATTTGAAATTGGTCAGTCTGACCTGTGTGACCACACATCCCAGCTCTCCAGAAGCTCTGACACCACCGCTAAAGCACAGCAGGTGCAACATTGGCCTTGAATGGACACTCCTCTTTTGGAGCTGGACATTTTCCTCTCAGTGAAGGCCAGTGTCATGGCTTTTCATTTGTATGAATCAGAAAGTGTCTAAAGAGGGTCAGGGCTTTTGCTGAACTATCACCATGGCAACCACCCTCACTTTCCCAGGAGAGGCCACTAGAAGCGGGATTGAGAGGGAATGCAAGCCCGACCTACTTGGAGCATGAATAGCAAGGGTTGGCTTCTACATCCCTCTGACATCAGAGAAAAGCACAGGCCAGAGGGAACCAGAAGCTCAGCCCCTTTCCACATGGCTGATATGCAAACAGCAAGAGAGGTGCCAGGATGCGGGAAGAAATAATCAAGGGAAGTACCTGAGGGCTCCTCTCCAAGGTGGATCACCTTTAGGGTAAGTCACCCTAAAAGATGAACCCAAACCCAGTTCCTGGCACAGAGTCAATGCTCACTCTGTGTTTGTTAATTCAATAAATGAAAGAAGGATAAATGAATGAATTCAGGTAATATAGCCAGTTATTGCCTGGAAAGTTAAAATATGGACTACTGGCTAGGCATGGTGGCTCACACCTGTAATCCCAGCACATTGGGAAACCAAGGCTGGAGGATCCCTTGAGCCTGGGAGTTCGAGACTAGCCTGGACAACATAGTGGGACACTGTCTCTACTAAAAACTTCTAAAAACAGCCAGGCATAGTGGTGTGCATCTGTGGTCCCAGCTACTAGGGAGGCTGAGATGAGAGAATCTTTTGAGCCCAGGAGGTAGAGGTTGCAGTGAACCATGATCATATCACTGCATTCCAGCTTAGGCAACAGAGTGAGACCCTGTCTCAAGGAAAAAAAAAAAAAAAAAAAAAGCTACTTGCTGTGTCCCCTAAGGATCAGAAATATTCTTCAAGAAATCACAGTGAAGGAATTTCACTAGTTATCAATTATTTTCTTCTATCAATGGGTAGAGAAAAACAAAATATAAATTTGATGTAAGGTCCTTTATTCTTATAGAAAAGCATCCAACTCAATGGACATAAAAATAGCATTAATAAAAGAGTAATCAAAGGTGATTATAATATTGTAGCACTAAACCCCCATCTGAAATTTAAAAATTGTCCCTGTCTCTCACTGTCTTCTGTCCCAAGTTTGGATGATCTGATCAGTGTTTCCTGTAGCCCAGGAAAACTTACCTTACACTTCTAGATGTTAACTGAAAATCACTTGAAGAAAAAGTTGACAATGTTGAGATAGAAAAATAGATCTAAACCTGGCTTAGAGCATCACAGCTGAAAAGTACTTTAATGTACCCAGATCCTAAGATACCAAAGCAGGAAGGGAGCATTGAGACCAGGTGGTCCAGACAGAGTTGGAAAGATATCTCTCAGATATGTGGGGTTTTATTTTTTTTTCAGCCTCTTAGAGTGGTTTTTACATTTTGAATTCATTGGTAACATTTAAAAACTAGGGAGATTTTCCATAAAGCTCTAGATTTCTGGTTTCTCTGAAAAATTCAGATCCTGCAAAAGGGGATCCACCTTCCCACAGTAGTAATTGGCTAGAACTGAGAAAAGTGTTTCCCTGCCTGGTCAGCTTCACTCATTTGTATCAGGTACCTGGCTCCTGTAGGCACTGAGTTTGCAACCCCTGATTCTAGTCCAATCCCTTCATTTTGTGGATGATGAAACTGAAGCCCAGGATGAAACGTGCTGGGGACCAAGGAGTTTAGTAAGGTGGGGCCAAGGCCCAGGCACCCTGACCCACTCCTATGGCTCCTTCTCCTGGCTCCCCCAACAGCAGCCTTGCTCCAGTGAGGGGCCGTGCCTTCCATGCTGAGATACAGAGGTCCATCTGTTTGCAGTGCTCACCTGTGGATGTGGCCCCAGGGAAGCAGGTCAGTGTAAGCCAGCTGATTGTCAGCATAGCCTTGAAGGAGAAGTCCTGCCTCCCAGCAGCTCCCATCCTGGCAGCGTGCTCCCTGAAAGAGAAGCACACAGAGTCAGACATGCAGCCTTGGCAGGCTGGAATCAGTACACAGGGCTGACACGGAGACAGGCAGTGCCAGAATGTGCACACTCCAGCCAGCCCACACTCCAGTGCAGCGTCCTCACCAGTGGCTTCCCCAGCTGCCACAGCTCAAGGCTGGGCAGACTGGGGCATGAAAACCCTACCGTTGTCCTGCCTGTGTACCTGCAGCTCAGAGACTGAATGATAGATGGAATTTCATCCTTGGCACTCAAAACTCCCTCCCCTCCAGAATGAAGCTTTTTTCTTAAGCTAAGAAACAGAGCAGAACAAAAATATTCCCACGAAACATGAGCTGGGTATTAGATTCCACCAACTTGCTGTGTGATCTCAGATGATCTGTTTAATCTCTCTGGATCTCAGTTTTCTAACCTTTAAAATGAGGGTGTGGACTGGATGATTTCTAACCTTTACATTATCAGTCTATGCTTCTAATCCAGCCTTGGATATTAATATTGAAAACATAAATATAGATGCCTGCATGTTATAAACCCTCTTCTTATCTATCTAGGAGGAAGATGTGGCAAAGATAGCTAATTGTCCCCAATATTCATTTTCTTCTCCTTCCTCAGTAGCAGAATCCCTGGTTTTTATCTGAGCACATGGCTACCTAGAATAAAGATTACATTCCTTAGTCTCCCTTGCATTAGTTGTGGCCTTGGAATTCAGCTCTGGCCAATATAGCAGAAGTATAGTGTCTGAATTCCAGGAAACTCCCTTGAAGGAAGGACAGAAAGACTTTCGTCTCTCCCTGCTCCTTCCGGCTAGCTGGAAGGAAGATGTGATGGCTGGGTTTTCAGCAGCTATCTTGGGCCATATAGTAGCAGCCATGCATGCACTGAGGATGCCAATGCAAGCAGAGAGAAAACTTAGGTCCCGACCCTGTGTAGAATGAAAACAGCCCTAGATGATGGACTCATTTTATTGAGAGAGAATTAAATTATTTTATTTTATTTTATTTTGTTTTATTAAGACAGAGTTTTGCTCTGTCACCCAGGCTAGAGTGTAGTGGCAGGATCTCGGCTCACTGCAACCCCCACCTCCTGGATTCAAGCAATTCTCTTGCCTCAGCCTCGCCAGTAGTCGGGATTGCAGGCATGTACCACCACACCTGGCTCATTTCTGTATTTTTAGTAGAGACAGCGTTTCACCATGTTGGCCAGGTTGGTCTCAAACTCCTGACCTCAAGTGATCCAAAAGTGTTGGGATTACAGGTGTAAGCCACCATCTCTGGCCTGAATTAAACTTCTAGTTTATTAAACTTCGATTTTATTTAAGCCACTGTTATTTTTTTCCCTTTTACTCATATAGAAGTTTACTATGGGAATCTGTCTAAGTAAACCTCAAGACAGGAACTTAATAAAGGAAAAGATGTGAGATTTCCTTTTCAGGCTGTAATATCACTCGGAGAGATGTCTTTGTTCAAGTCCTCTGTAGCACACACAGAGAACTTAGATGAGCTTTGGGGGTGGCCAGCTGCAGCTTCTATGCCATCTCCCCAATTCCTCCTATGAATATGACTCTAGTTGTGCCCAGGAACAAACAGATACTCTCCCACACTGAGAAAAGGGTCCAAATCTATCTCACCCAGCCCAGGCTCCTCCCTTTGAACAAGCTCAGTGAAAAATCTGATCACTCCTGACCTTTCGGTTCAAAGTGAAGCTCTTTGTGCGAGTTCAGTGAGTTGGGACAGCCAAGGGGTCTGAAAGGAGAACACTGGGCCTTCTGCCTGGTACCTCCCACACAGGTGTGCTTGGGAGGCCGGGGGAGGGAGGAAACGATACTCCCAGAATCAATGCTGGCCGTGTCCTCTTAACAGCCACCCTGCCTGACCCAAGCCTGCTTTGTGGAGAACAACAGGGCCCATTCTAGTCGCTTCAGCCAGATAGCTGAAGTCACGCATCACAGCATCTGGGAATGGCTCCTTTCCCATGGCCCCCAGAAGAGGAGTGCTCCATTTTATGCTCCTTGCAATAGAAAGAAGGGGACCCCAGGAATAGGAGCATTTTATGGTCCCCAGAGAAAAGCCAGAACCCTGGTTTCAGATCTCCACCAGTTTAGAAAAACCAAAGGTATTAGTAGTTTGCTGTCTGCTGCCAAAGGGCCCCAAATCATCATGGTTTCAGAAGAGCCCTTCCTTGGTAAAGGAAGATGACAGACAGCAAGGTTGGAGGCGGCAGGGTATGGGAGGTAGGTTGGGTGGGGGTATCCCTCCTGCCCTAACTTGTTGGGTGACCCTCATTAAGACATTTCTTTCTGTGGACCTCAGACTTCCCAGGTACCAAGTAGGGAGGTTGGTGACATGGACATTGAATCTCTGATGTCTTCTAATTATATTACAGGTGATTTCAAAGACCAAAAAATAGTCACTTTCTGGATAAATGCAAAAATAATTCCACATGGAGGAATAATGCTCAACCTCCTTTTCCTAACATTTGTGAGACCTTCTGCTATGTCTCAGAGCCAGCTGTCTAAGCCACTGGGGGCAGAGAGATGGCCCTGCCCAAAGAGGCTAATCCCACATTGCTGAGCAAGGGGTCATCCGTGCTTTCTTGCCCCTGAGTAGCTTCCAGTGCCTGGAGACACATGTCCAGAGAAACATTCTGTTGAAGTGGATCCTAAAAGATGCCCAAATTTCTCTTGGGAATTCTTTCACCAAGGGAGGACAGCATTCTCCATTGGCCATTAAAAGCTTTCTGGCAACAAGAACTGGGATTCCGCTTCTTAGCTGGCAAGATAGTCTTGAAACAGTTCCCAGCTGTTGAAGGCCTCAGAAGAGCGCACGTTAGCTAACAATGCTGGAAGTCTCTGCAGGAAGCTGTTAGCTGGAGACTGGTTGACCCCTGTCCTCACTGGGTTAGAGGGCTGCTCAGAGATCGAGCCATGAGGACCTGAGCTTGCCTGTCCCTTCAAGGGTGCAGCAAACTCCTTCAGCAGAGCCTGTGCAGAAGAAAATGCAGGCACCCGTTTCCGAAAGCCAGCACTTTGGGATACTCCACAAGTCTTCACAATAACAAGCTAAAATTTTCCAGAAGTTCGGCTGCCCCCGGATCCAACTGCTACTCAGTCCCCGTGGTTGCTGGGCCTCACTGGGTCAAGAGATACAAGAGCAAAAACAGGGCCAGGAGGCGTTGCTTGCTGGCGTCGCTCTCTGCTCCTCACTGCCATTGCTCACCGGGCACCTGAGTCTCTGCTCTCCCTTCAGGTAGCCCTAGCCCCAGCTGCACCGGAGTCCAGGGCTTGTCGCCTGCAGAGCAAGGGGAGACAGGGGAAGAGAAACCAAGTGTTACAGGAGCCTCCAGAGAGGCTGCAGAGCAATGGCACTCCCATGGCATCCTCAACCTTATGGGGACGAGGATTCCTGCTGTCCAGAGAGGCTATGGAAGCTAGGATCTTTTCTAGGGATTATTGGAAGAAGAGGGAGCAGGAGGTAAGAGGAAGGGCCAGTTTAAGCTCTGAGGCAGGAGGCGAGATGAGACCTGCAGGGTGACCTGGAAGTTCCTGAGATAAGATAGCAGAGGGACAGCCATCCCCATCCCTACCCACACTGCATGAGGTGATTCTTACTTTAAGCCAACCTAGGCAAGGTTCAGCTCAGTGACTAGCAGGACAGTGGGGTAGCCAGGAGCAGGGGCTCCAGAGTCTTCAATCCCAGCCATGCAGCTCACATGGAGGGTGCCATCTGGCCACTTGTACCCCATTTAAAAGTCTGTAACGCTGAGATGATGCACTGTAAATTCCAGGGTCAACGTGAGAATCAAAAGAGGCACTGTGCCCCGTGGTCAGTGCTCAAGCCATGAGGGCTCTTGGCATCAAGGACAGTCTGTGGCATGAGAGAAGAGATGGGAGATGGGACCTGAAAATCTGGGTTTGAATTCCAACCCTGGCTCTCATCAGCTGTGTGACCTCCGGCAGCCCATTCAATCTCTCTGTGCCTTATCATTGTGAACATGGGAATAACATTACTGATAACCAGGAGTTATTGTTGTGAGGGTCAACTGAGATTTGCTAACTTGAAAAATGTCAGCTCATATATATCACTGGTCTTGGGAGTAGGAGTTTTGAGAGGTACAGAGAGGAATCGGATGTGAATCCTGCCTCTCGAGTATCTTACTGGCAAGAGGAGAGAGAGGCAAGTACACAAGGAACTACACTCCCAAATGGCAAGCTGCTATCTTCTTAGGCAAAGGAAGATAAAGAGATGGTACCATTGACAGGATAGCACAATCTAGACAGTCACTCTTTGCTTCACTTAGCAAAGTTCAAGGGAAATATTTTACTTGAGCCTAATGACTCTGAACACTTCCCTTAAAATGACATATGAGAATATAGGTCACTTTTTCTCCTGTTGAGAGGTGGCAGGCTTTGGAACCAACCACACCCTTGTGAATTCTCTTGGGCACAGTTTCGTGTATGCTTATATGTCACTTAATGGTTATATATCTGTTACAGGCTGAACTGTGCACTCCACAAATCCATATGTGGAAATGTTAACCCCCAATACCTCAGAATGTGACTGTATTTGGAGACAGGACCTTTAAAGACGTAACTAAGGTAAAATGAGGTCATATGGGTGGGTCCCTAATCTAATATGACCGGTGTCCTCATAGGAAGAGGAGACTAGGACGCAGACATAGAGGAGAGACCATGTAAAGAGACAGGGAGAAGACAGCCACCTACGTGCCAAGGAGAGAGGTGGTTTCAGAAGAAACCAACCCTCCTGACACCTCAATCTCAGACTTCTAGCCTCCAGAACTGTGAGCAAATACATTTCTGCTGCTGAATTCACCCAGTCCATGCTACTTTGTTATGGCAGCCCTAGCAAACTAATGCGGCATCCTTGAGTAAATTACCTAGTTTTTCTGAAGCTCACAGGTTTCTCATCTGTCATAATAACAGTAATAATTGAAGCAAACACTACCAGGGCCCTGTTAGGTGCAAGGCACTGCTTTATGCACTTTTCACATATTGACTAATTTACTACCTCAAAGCAACACTCTGAGCTGGGTGTCATTATTATCTCTAGTTTATGGATGGGGAAACTGAGGCACAAAGTATATAACTTGCCCAAGGTCACACAGGAAGTAGATGACAAATTTCAAAGCCTGCCTTTCTTCTCCAGAAGTTGTGCTTCTAAGGATTCAATCATTTGCAGCATAATCTCAGGATCTCAGAATATAGGCGCTGGTAGGAATATGAGAGATTATACAGCCAGCACTTTTCAAACTTCAGTGTGCACCTATGTTTCCCCAGGAAACTTGCTAAGAAATGCAGATTCTGATTCTGTAGGTCTTTCGAAGAAATGCAGATTCTGATTCTGTAAGTCTTGCTGAGAAATGCAGATTCTGATTCTGTAGGCCTGGAGTGGGGGCTGAGGTTCTGCCGAGGGTCACAGAACTAGTAGGTGGCTTAGTCAGGATTTGAACCCAGGTGGTCTGGCTCCAGAACCCACATTCTATAAAATGGGAATAATAACACCACTCCCTGCTTATCTCTCACCCAGGTTTACTGGGAAGAGTAAATGCTTGATTTGAGCCATTTCTCTGCCCTGGTAGACAACATAATGATCTTGAAACCAAGCCTGGGTGAGCTTGGGGGAAGATGGGCAAGAATCTCCCTCCAGCTCTCTTGTGGTCAGGGAAGCTTTTACGTTTCCCCCTTCCTTTGTGACCTAGTCACATGTTCATAGATTCTTAAATCCATGCCATGACTCCTGGAGGACTGGATCACCTGCACAGGGTCCACTAAGATTCTTTTCTGGCTAAGGACACAAAAGTCTATCTTTGTGGACACCAGAAATCATGGAAACAGGAAAGCAGAGCTCAGAGATCTTGTTCCCACAGGACAGAAATCTTCCCTGACAAATTGTGATGCAGAAACCCTTCTCTGACATTGCCCGGTAAGAGCCCTGTCTTCCTCTCCTGGGTCAGGTAAGGGGCAACCAAACACCGCCTCCCGCCCCACTGTCTCCTTCTGCCACTTGTTCCTCCCCAGGCCCAGCTCTCTCCTGACAGAGAAATGCATCTCTCTGGTCACCTGGTCCTGACACAGTATCCCTAGAGAGAAGAAAGAGGTGGGAGACAGAACAATCCAAGCACCCCTCTGGATCACAGATAAACACAGGAAGAGTCCCAAGCCTGGGGAACTCCCAGCAGCCCTGAGCTCCTTCCTGCCAGCCCTTTCTCAAAGGGGTTGCCGTCAGCACAGTCTCCTGAGACAGGATGTGTGGGGCTGCTGTGCAGGGGCCCCAGGGACAGGGCACCCCAGTCTGCATCCTTGGAGAGAAGCACTTAGAAAACCTTTTGCTTCTGCAGATTGGGGCATCCCAGGATGCTGCAAGAAGCACGTTTCTCTGGCATGAGTTACTTTTACCTTTTGAAAACACACGTGCCCAGACCTCTCCCATTGCTGCAAAGACCAAAAACCCCAGAGGCCCTCCAAAGCCTGGTCTCTCTTCCAGAAACTGTGCTTCTAATTCCTAAAAATAAAACAACTTGCAGTTTAGCTTCAGGCTCACAGAAGGTAGGAGCTGAAATAAGACACCTATTCCAGCACGCACTTTCTTATGCCTATCAGTGTTAGGGAGGGGACTTGTTAAAATGCAGATTCTGATAGGGCAGGTCTGGGGTAGGGTCTGATTCTGCGTTTCTAACAAGCTCCCAGGGGAGGCTGTTGCTGCTGGTTGGTGGACGATGCTTTAAGCAGCAAGGATCTAGTTCACCCCCACCCTCCCTATTTTACAGATTTGCAAACTGAGGCCCACAGAGTAGAAGAGAATTGCTCCTGTTGATTAGGAGCAGCTAAATGGAAACCTGATCCAGTATCTGATAGGGGAATTACTGTCTGAGCTCAAGTTATGGGACACATGTCATCTCCGTCACTCTGCTTGCTTGGGAGGAAGGGCGAGAGAAGGGAAGACTAGGCCCATTTATTCCTACTGTTTCTATTGAGACAACACTTCAAAGCAATATTTGGATAGTAAACACATGCCTTGGGTACCTTTTATTTATGTACCCATAGAGTCCTTTTTTTTTAGACAGAGTTTTGTTCTTGTTGCCCAGGCTGGAGTACAATGGTACGATCTCAGCTCACTGCAACCTCTGCCTCCCAGGTTCATGCCATTCTCCTGCCTCAGCCTCCCATGTAGCTGAGATTACAGGCATGTGCCACCACACCTGGCTTATTTTATTTATTTATTTTTGAGATGGAGTCTCGCTCTGTCACCCAGGCTGGAGTGCAGTGGTGCCATCTCAGCTCACTGCAACCTCTGCCTCCCGGGTTCAAGCAATTCTCTGCCTCAGCCTCCCCAGTAGCTGGGATTACAGATGCCCACCACCACGCCTGGCTAATTTTTTTTGTATTTTTAGTAGAGACTGGGTTTCACCATGTTGGTCAGGCTGATCTTGAACTCCTGACCTCAAGGGATCCACCCGCCTCGGATTCCCAAACTCCTGGGATTATAGACATAAGCCAACCTGCCCAGCCAAGAGTCTTGAATTATCTTTTTCCCAAAAAACATTGATATGGGAAATTTCCAATGGGGAACCACCTACAAAGCCAAAGAGGAGAGATGCTACAGTTCCCTGTGATAACAGAAATTCACCTTCACAGACTCACCCTATCCCCAAGCATGGCAGAGTGAATCCCGTTTGATCCTGCTGTGCCATCAAGACCAAATCCCTCCTCACCCCACCAATCAGCTGTGGGGGAGGGATGGGAAAGGTAGCTCTGAAACTATTTCACATCCTCCTATTCATTCAGCTCACATCACTACCCCATGGGCGGCCACTGAGCTGGTGTTGGGGGCACAGGAAAGTAAGATCCCCATCCTTAAGGATCCCCCAGTCCCATCCCCCTGTGCAACAGGTACTGAAATCTAAATAATGCACGTGACCCTCCTAGCAAACCAGATATGTCCTAATGAAAAGTCAATCTGTAGTTACTCACTTGAGATTAAACATAAGAGTAAATAATTTAGCCACAATGATAAATCTGGCAGGGTGTCCAAACTTTTGGTTTTCCTGGGCCGTACTGGAAGAAGAATTGTCTTGGGCCACACATAAAATACACTAACAGTAGCTGATGAGCTTAAAAAAAAAAAAAAAAAAAAAAAGGGCTGTGCATAATTTTCATGATATCCACCATCACGCATAAGCAAAAAAGTCCTCACGTTCAAAGGGTTGGACACAGCTGCATGCTGTCCAGTACAGTAGCCATGAATCACATGTGGCTATATAAATGTAAATGTAATTATAATTAGATAAAACTAAAAATGTAGTTCCTTGGCCGGAGGTGGTGGCTCACGCCTCTAATCCCAGCCCTTTGGGAGGCCGAGGCTGGTGGGTCACGAGGTCAAGTGATAGAGACCATCCTGGCCAGCATGGTGAAACCCCGTCTCTACTAAAAATACAAACAGCTGAGCATGGTGGCACAAGCCTGTAGACCCAGCTACTCAGGAGGCTGAGGCAAGAGAATCACTTGAACCTGGCAGGCGGAGTTTGCAGTGAATCAAGATTGCACCACTGCACTCCAGTCTGGGTGACAGAGCGAGACTCTGTCTCAAAAAAATAAAAAATAAAAATAAAAAGTGTAGTTCCTCAGTTGCACGAGGTACATTTCAACTGCTCCATAGCTTGTATATGGGGCTACTGTATTGGACATCACAGGTTGAGGACACATTTATCACAGACTTCTATGGAACAGCTCTGAGCCTCACTACTCAGAGTGGTGTAGTTAGGTCCACACTAGAGCTACAATTCAGTTCAGAGCGACAGTTCTCATGGTGGTATTCCCTGAACAGCAGCATCATACTACCTGTTAGAAACAGATTCTCAGTGCCACTCCAGACCTACTGACCAAGTGACTCAGAAAAATCTGAGGGTGGAGCCCAGAAAGCTGTTGTAACAAATCCTCCGGGTGATTCTGATATGCGCTTAAGTTTGAGAACCGTTAGTTACAGAGTATTAATTAAATCCCAAAAAGACACTCGTCAGCCTCCTAAATATTTGAAAATGTATCAGGCTTTATCACAAGATAGATCCAAATTTAAGTCTCAGACCTGCCACTTAAGGGCTGTATGTGTAGTTGGCCAGTTACTCAACAATCTAAGCCTCTGTCTGCTCAGTTGTAAAATGGGGGAATAATAGTAGCTGTCTTAGAGGTCTGTTGGATGGGATTAGATGATGCATGCAATGTGTGTGGTACATGGGTTAGCCCGGATGAAGACTCCATAAAGGTCAGTGTGTCGCCATTACCCACGTCTGCCTCCCGGGCAGTGATGGACACAGCTGACCATCAACCTGGCTTACTACGTGGGCTTTTAGGGTAGCCTTTTTCACTAATAAATTGGTAAAACTGAGTCTTCAGATGAGTGTTACATCTAAACAAGAGGTGCTTTCTCGAAAGCTTGTCACAGAGGGCTTTATGCAGGAAATTCACCCCTGTCGGGCAATATGTTTATGACCTGGGGAAAAAAACCCAAATATGACCTAATGAGAGTCCCTCACTGGGCTCTGGGCAAAAGTTCTGCCTGGATTATGTGAAGTGTGGCAGATGCACCAAGCCAGAGTCCTGAGGTCCTGAAACAGCAGAGAATTCAGGAGCAGATAAAGGGAGGTTCCTGCTACCTCAGAGGGCCAGGGTATGAGAAGAGGTCATTTCTGCGCTGCAGCCTGGCTCATTGTTTTATTCCAGGGGGCTTTGCTTGTCTCTCACATTCAAGCAAAGCGCAGCTCCCAAAAGAGAGGAGGGGAAGTGAGAAGAGAGGAGGGAATAGGGGAGGGGAGGGGAGGGCAAAGGAGGGGACAGGAGAGGGGACAGGTTCCATAGCCAGGTGACCCAGCTCCCACGGTATTATGGAGGCTAACAGAGAGGTTCATTCAACACACCTAGGACCTGGTAATGAATGCTACTCGGGTAGCTGGGTCACTCTCCACCTTAAACCTCTCCCGACTGTCCCTCCGGCCCCAACTTTGAGTCTGCATGGCACAGGATGGCTTCTTCCATAATGGGATTAAAAGATAAAATATGGCCTTGTTTACCCATCCCGGTATTACATTCCCACCCTTCTGGGGGATTCCATGAATGAAAACACAACACCTGCTGGGCAAGGGGCTGTGGAAGAGGAGAAAGGGTGATGGAAATGCAGCACCCGGGGAGCAGATCTATTCTTAGTCCCATGAATTTCCTCCTGGCCCCCAAAGGCCTTCCCCCATTCTGATGTTTGCTTCCTTGACTTCAGTGTTTTTTCTCTTCCCGACCATCCTCCCAGCTGCCATGCTCAAGCTTTTGAAATGCATAATTTGTTTTAATTACAAAATAAAATAATTTCTCCCATAGAGGGTTCTTCCTGGCCCTAAATTTCCTATCAATTCCTTCTCCCTCTGCATCCACATCATATTCATCAAACCCTTCTTTAAACTTATCTCACTCTGTCTTTGGAGTTCCTGAACATTTTCCACACTGGGCTGTGGGCTCCTTGAGGGCAGGTACTCCGTGAACACATTTTTCCTTCCCAACAGACCTTAGTTCAGTAGCTTGGCACACCGAGGCTGCCCAGTTAGTATTGGACTAAGTGAATGTGTTTGCCAAATGAATTTGGCTATTTGCCAGCTCTGCAAATTTCAACTCTTTGTCCAACACCATCTTTCAAAACAGGTGGGTGTATTTTGAAGTAGAAATTGGAGACATTAAGCAGATTTTAAAAAATATATATTACTCTTTTTTGTCATTTAAGCATTACCCTCAATTGAGTAAAAAAAAAAAGAGTATCTTCCCTGTTAAAGTTGGTTTTGTCTTCCAGCATCATAAAGCAAGAGGGGAAGTCTCGTTACTGATACAGGTACTCCCAGGCCCACAAAGTCTGAGGCCAGTCTTCCGCTCCTACAGTTTGGAGTGACTGGAGGCTGCAGCAAGGAAGGGTCCTGGCCTCTCTCACCAATCCCAGGACTCTCTGGAGAGGGTGCTGCCCACTATAAAAGGTAAGCCAAGTGTCCCAGTTTTCCCTGCCCTCAGTCCCCAGGCCATAGACACCCATCACCTCTGAGATTCACTCATTCCTATAGGGCAGGCCTCTTGCATGATTCCTCCAGGTATTTCTGGGACTCCCTACGGGTGCCTACACAAATCCTGTCCCAGCTCATGCTGCAAATATCCTGGGATTTCACAGCCACAGCCTCTTGCTGGGAGTTTAGCTAAGCTCCATCTCCACCCCTGCTCCTCATCCACCTGCTGCTATCTTTGTGCATGGGACATGAGGGATTCTCCCCCAGCCCAGGCTGCCCTGGAAGCTGCCTTTTACCTCACAGTGAAAGTGGCCCATCTCATCTGCATGGAGAGGGAGAGTCCATGCTCAGTTACATGTTCCATAGCCAGGTGACCCAGCTCCCACGGTATTATGGAGGCTAACAGAGAGGTTCATTCAACACACCTAGGACCTGGTAATGAATGCTACTCGGGTAGCTGGGTCACTCTCCACCTTAAACCTCTCCCGACTGTCCCTCCGGCCCCAACTTTGAGTCTGCATGGCACAGGATGGCTTCTTCCATAATGGGATTCCTCTCTCCAAAGCCTCATTGTCCTTTCCTGAATTTGAGCATCTGTCTGGCCTTCCCAGTCCATCAGATGGTCTGTAAACAAGTGAGCCTCATCTGGAAAGACAGTTTAAATTCCACCAGCTCAACCCAGGCTCCTCAGCTTCCTTATAAATCAGTGGATGCAAGTAGGTATTTTAGGAGAGGAGCTGCCACCTGACGTCAAAGACAAGTTGACCTGAGTCCCAACTCTGGCTTCCCCGGGCATCATCCATAGAAGGCTCTGCCAGCTGGCTCTTGTCCAGGCAGGGAAAGTCTGCCAGGGTCAGGGGAGCCCAGGAGTCTGCCCCGCCACGAGCCTTTTTATTCCCAGTTCCCTGGGCAAATGTGGTGTGGGCTGGCTCCTCAAAGCCAGCAGCTAAAAGGTCAGGTGATGCCAAGAGCAGCTAGATCACAGAGTTCAAAGACCTCAAAGGTAAGGTGAGCCTCTCTTGAGACCCTGAGTCAGAACTTGGAGCTACCCAAGTCTACTCACTGGGCTATGCATCTTCCCAGCTGGTTGTGTGCACTGTACTGGCTTGGTAAGTGATTGTAGCAATAAACACTTCATCAGTTGTATTTGTTAACTGAAAATACTAGCATCAGCAGTTGACTTGGCATTTCTTCTGGCCTGAAGTTATTCTATGTGTGCCTACTTGTTTCTGAGGCTCAAGAAAAATTTGTACCAGATGCCCCCTGCCCTCTCCCCATCACCTCCTACCAGGGTCAAGACCCACATCACTCCTCATCGGGGTTATTTAGTGGCCCTTTTTGCCCCATTCTCCCCGCTGGGGGGGGGGTTCCTGGCCCAATGGGGGAAGGGAGGCTCATAGTCCCAGGAAGAGCTTTGTTTCATAGAGGATAAAATCAGTGCTTAAGGAGATTGAGGATGCCTGGAGAATACATCAGGTGCCAAGGATCAACAAAGATGAGCATAGTGCAGGGTTCATTCATGAAGTACCTTCAGTGCAAAGTTAAGCAGTCTGGACTTTATCCTGAAAGCGTGGGTGTGGGGGCACTGGCGGACAGGAGGAGCCAGAGGAATGAGTCGATGTGTACTTTTAAAAGATACCACTGCCAGGGACAGAGAGGAGGAATGGGAGGGGAATAGGAGTGCAGCCTGGAGGTCTCCACTGGAATTTAATCAATCAATTCATGTTTCTTATTAGTGCCTACTGCATGATGGTTCTAGGCATTGAGACACAGCAGGAAACAACTCAGGAAAAGACCCTGCCCTGGATCAGGTTAGAGCTCACAGTAAGGTTGTTGGAGAGAGGGGTTGCAGGAGGAAGAATAGAAACCAATAAGCAAGGAAATGCATCCCATATATGTCTGATCATACAAAGAGCTGCAGAGAGAAATCAAGCACAGGAAAGGAAAGCTCTCTCTGGTAAGGTGACATTGGAGCAGGCACCAGAAGAAAGAGACAATGGGGTTAGGAGATGCCATGGGAATACATAGGCAGAGGGAACACAGCAAGAGAAGGGTGTGAGGGAGTGCAGTAGGCAGGGGCTGGAGCTGCGTGGTGAGGTCAGAGGGCAGAGGGGTCAGCACAGCTAAGGGGTAGGGTAAGTTGAGGGTGATAAGACATGAACAGTTTCAGGTGGCTGAAACTGGGGTGGAGGCAAGGTAGGGGTGGGAAGGGATAGGAGGGACGTGTAGTGTTTGAGGCAGGGCATGCTGTAGAAACAATCTTTCTCTGCAGCAGATGCCCACTCAGCTCAGCGCTTCATTGATTACCTGTTAGGTGAGATGGGCATTGAAAATCCCCAGCGCTGGATGTGGTGTTTGCAGTGCTGCAATGCTGGCTTAAATAAACTCTGCAGTAAGCATTGTACCATTCTCATCCCATCCATGGCTTTCACACCAACAACTAATCCTTTTGGAGTGATGCCTCCAGGCACTGCAAGTACATCATCTCAGACAGTGTGGGCCCAACTTACAACTGTCTTTAAGATTCTAGTGCCCAGAGAGAAGACAGGTAATGTGACAGGGTCCAGGAAGGCTGGACTCTAGCTAAGTGGGCCACACCATACATACTTGGACGTGAAAGAAGTTCTCAAAACCAGAAGATCCTGGAAAATGTTAGCTGCCATTGGAATGGCTATATGTGTGGCTCTGTTTTGTGTGTTCAAACTATTTTTGTATGATAGAAGTGTAATTCTAAAGCACCCACTTTCCAAATTAAACAAAGGAACGGGGGAACGAAGCACCAGAGAGACTCACCCAGAGGCCTTGAAAGCAGGTGGAGCCAACAACCTGAGCTGGAAAGGTCTAGAAAATGTGTGTGCGTGTGCCTGTATGTGTATGTGTGTGTGTGCATGTGTGCATGTGTATGAGTGAGAAACAGGGAGATTACTCTGCAGAGCTTGACAAGCAGGCAGATCCACCCTACCCTTAGGGTTCTGACTCTGTGGAGCTGGGGCAGGACTCAGTAATCTGCATTTGCACCCCTGCCAGACACCCTGAAAGATTCTGATGCAGGTAAAGCCCTTCTAGAGGTACAGTGGAAAGGGGAAAACGTGTTTTCTTCTCTCCACCAACTGAAGGAAAAACTGCTTTTTCCCTCCACTACTCCAATACTTCCAACCACTACATGTGCAGGGGATTTTCAAACCAAGCAATTTTCCAGTTCTTGGTGCACAATAACTAGGTGCTCTACAATCCATTCGATTCTGATACAGTCTACCTGGAGTCAGCACGAATGCCATGGATTGAAATCTGTGTTTAGACCCAGGGTAGGCCCACCATTGCCTTTCGGCGTGTGGACTGTGAACTAGGGGTGTCCTTCAAACTGGAAACAAGGGTCTTGTGGGGCAAAGGCCTTCTGACTTGGGCAAAGGCATATTCTTCTGGGAGCAGCAGGAGAGACGGAACAGGTAGGGCATCATTGCCAGCAAGATGCCTCCTGCTCCCAGAGCTAGATGTCTTCAGGAGGGACACGATCCAGACACAGGTTTAGAACAAAATGTGATGAATTGGAACCAGCCTTAATGATTGATGGGAGAAGGTGCTACATTCAAAATGAATGAGGAGCCCATGGAGGATGTTTGCGGGTTTCATTCCCTGCTCCCGAATTCAGCCCCTTGATCTTCCTTTGCAGCCATCTCTCCCTTTACTCTCAGACCATGTGGCTCAACTGGGGCTGACCTGCCCACCTTGCTCCTAAGGTAGATGTGTGACCTGGCCTGGCCAACGGATAGATCCATTCCCCTGGCTGCTGTGATTGGTGCAGGGATGTTCATATGACGCAAGCCAAAAAAAAGGGACATTGGCTGGAACTACTGGGAAAGCTGGATCTCATTCCACTGTGGTTGGCAAACCTGGAGTTGCTGGGGCCACACTTGCCTCTATATTGAGAGAGGATCCCTGAGAATGAAGCTTGCACAGAGGAATGTGGAGCCTAGAGATGGAGAAAGCTAATACTTGAGCACCCAGACCCAAATATGCCTGAAGCTACTACTATCCCTGGACTTTTCAATTGCATGAGCCAACAAAGTTCCTTTTTCATTTAAGCCAATTTGAGCTGTGTTTTTGACATTCACTATGGAAACAATCCTAACTAATAAGGAGCCAACAGGAGAAAAAAAGATGAAGGTTAGCTCTTTTTTTTTTTTTTTTTTGAGACAGTTTTGCTTCCGTAGCTCAGGTTGGAGTGCAATGGCACAATCTCCGCTTACTGTAACCTCTGCCTCCTAGGTTCAAGTGATTCTCCTGCCTCAGCCTCCCGAGTAGCTGGGATTACAGGCATGCACCACCATGCCCAGCTAATTTTATATGTATATGTATATGTACATGTGTGTGTATATATATATATTTTAGTAGAGACGGGGTTTCTCCATGTTGGTCAGGCTGGTCTTTAACTCCCGACCTCAGGTGATCTGCCCGCCTCGGCCTCCCAAAGTGCTAGCATTACAGGCTTGAGCCACCGAGCCCAGCTGAAGGTTAGTTCTTTACAAGTCTTTTTGCTCTCATAAAGTGTAATTTAATTAATGAGGCCTTACATTACTTTATTGGAAAAGAAGATTTCTTCTCCTCAATTGTTTTGTGTCCCCAAAACATGCAGTTCCCTAGGAAATGTGACCGACATCAGAAAGAATGAAAACCTTCACTGCCACTAAGGTTGACGACTATTTCATGAAGGATTGTGCACCACAATCATGAAGAACCACCCACCAGCATACTCCCCACCTTATTCCAATCCATCTTCCACAGACGCACCAGCATGAATCGTGGCACATTTTTGCTTAAAACCCTCCAAGCGCTTCCCATCACACCTAGAATGAAGTCAGAGCCCTTTATCCAGCCCTGTGTGGCCTGATCACTTTCCAGCCTCATCTCACGCCCATCTCCACCCATCCAACATGGGCCTCTCTGTCACTTCCTTGATGATGGCAAGCTTGATTCTGCCCCAGGGACTTTTCACATGCTGCTCCTTCTGCCTGGAATGCTTTCCCTACTCCACTCACCCTCAAGTCCCAGTCTAAAGTCCTGTTCTTACAGATGCTTTTCCTGCCATCTTCTTCCTATCTGAAGGTCCCTCCCTCAATACCCTTTGTAGCATCCTGGTTATTTTCTTCACACAGTTTATAATCATATATTCACTAATGAGTTTGCTTATTGTCAACAAACTTCATGAGGGGAGGGATTTGGTCACTGGTTATGCTACTCAGAGTGTGGTCCAGGGACCAGCAACATCAGCATCACCCAAGAGCCTGTTAGAAACCAGAGGTCTTGCCCCAGGCCACTGACTGGCAATCCTCAGTGACTAATGTGCCCAGTGAAGTTTGCAAACTTCAACTTCTAAGGGTCCTTCCTCTGCTCTAAGACACCTTCTGCCCTCATCCTTCCCCACCATGAGAGGAGTCAGAGCTGCTGGCTTCTGTGCATCTCTTTCCATTCTTCTTCCCTTCCCCCAGGAAGAATTAATATTAACCACTAGGGCCACCAAACACAGAGGATGCCGTGAAAAGTTCCTCAAAGAGCTGAGAGCCCTAGCGGGCTTATGTGAGAGCCCCGAGACAGGCGTGCAGCTCACGAACGAGCTGGACACACAAGAGGCCAATTTGTTGGCACCTGCTGTGCCTGGAAGCCAGGATGGAATGTCATGAGGCAGGGCCTGGCAGCAGTTCAGAGAGTGCAGCCTTCCTCCCAGGCTCCTGTTCTCAGGCTCACACAAACCCAGGAAGGGCAGAGACAGGGAATGTTTGCACGGCAGATAGACTTTCTCCACTCCTCCCTCTGCCCAGCCAGAGTGGAGTCGAAAGGGCACACTTGATTTTAGTTCAAGTTTGGGCCAGAGTCCTCCTTTGATCTGACAGGCTTGTCTTTTCTTGGGTTATTTATTTGTAGAAACCCCTCTGGTTTCCTACTACTTCAAATACACCTACAGGAAGCCACTGGCAGGTGGGGTTCTAACGCATAGGCCTGTTTTACTGCCCTGGGTGCCACCAGCTTATTGTGATGGGATCAGTTACCTGGATCTCTGCATGCAGGTGAAATTTACAGCCCTGGGCTATAGAACAAAAGGCCCTATTCTATGAAAGAAAATGGGTCTGATAAAGCTAGCTGGGAGGAGTGGCCAGAAACAGGGAGTCCTGGGTTCTAGTCCTGAGAGACCATGGCAGGTCTTCCCTGGGCCTCAGTATTCTCTCTCTAAAGTGAGACCCAGGGAAATGCATATTTTAACGCTTACTTGGGCCAGGGAGCTGTGACAGAGATATGTAATGATAACAGTTCCTGACTGCATAATCTCAGCTCGCAATTCTGAGCTCCGGGACCCCTAACTCACCACTAGGGGACCCCAGGGTTCCACATAATCGCTTTTCCCTCCAACCCAACATTTTGCTATGGAAATTTTCAAACTCACAGCCAAGTTGAAATAATCTCACAGTGAACACTAATACAGCCACAACCTAGATGCTACTAGTAACATTTTGCCTCTTTATTGCATATCTATCTGTCCATCCAGAAATCAATCTTAGTCTTTGGATGCATTTCACAGTAAATTAAAAACACCACGGCAATATTTCCCCCTAAACACTTCAGCCTACATATTATTAACTAGAGTTCCATATTCTTTTTTTTTTTTTTCATCTTTTGAGGGAAATTTTACATGTAAATAAAACACACAAACCTAAAGCACACACTTGATGAGTTTTGACAAATGCGTATGTCTCTGAAACCCAGATCCCCACGAAGGTCTGGAACATTATCATCACCCCAGAAAGTTCCCTCATCCCCTTCCCAGCCAATTCCAACAAGAGGCAACCACTCTTCTAGGTGAGAAATACCAGAAACATTCCATAGATTCACTTTGCCTCTGCTAGGACTTCATGTAAATGGAATGATCCAGTATGCAGACCTTTGTACAAGGCTTCTTTCACTCAACATGCTTTCGGGATTCACCTACGTTGCTGTGTGTATCAGTAGTTCATTTCCTAGAATGGCAAAGGAATATCCAATTGCATTAATATATTCTACCACACAATTGCCTTACTGTTACTGCTTCAGGGAACTCCAACAAAATGGGATTTGGGAGCAAAAAGAAGGCACGGGCCGGGTGTGGTGGCTCACACCTGTAATCCCAGCACTTTGGGAGGCTGAGACAGGCAGATCACTTGAGGACAGGAGTTCGAGACCAGCCTGGCCAACATGGCAAAACCCCAACTCTACTAAAAACATAAAAATTAGCTGAGTGTGGTGGCGCATGCCTATAGTCCCAGCTACTTGGGAGGCCAAGACAGGAGCCGAACCCGGGAGGCAGAAGCTTGAACTCAGGAGGCAGAGGTTGCAGTAAGCTGAGATCATGCCACTGCACTTCAGCCTGAGCAACAGAGTGAGACTCCATCTCAAAAGAAAAAAAAAGAAAAAGAAAAAAAAAAAAAGAAGGCACAACTTTGCAACCAAAATACAGCAAGAATGAGCTGTGTTTGCCGCCATCCTTCTCCAACCCAGCAAGACACTTTGGAGGCAGGTGTCCTCGGCCCAGTTCCCAGTTCCACCACTCATTTGCTGTGTGAACCTGGGCAAGTTCTGGTACCTCCCTGTTCTGCAGCTTCCTCATCTGAAAGATGCTAGTGACAATAGGACCTTCCTCAAACAATAGTTGTGAGGAAGAGTGAGGTAAGCACATGTTCCATAAATGTTACTAAATGTTATTGAGGAGGAGCTTTGACTTTTATTTTTATTTATTTATTTTTTGAGATGGTGTCTCACTCTGTCTCAAAGAGCTTCAGTGCAGTGGCATGATCACATCTCACTGCAGCCTCAAATCCCTGTACTCAAGCGATCCTTCCATCTCAGCCTCCCGAGTGGCTGGGACTACAGGCACACGCCACCATGCCGAGCTAATTTTTTAATTTGTTTATTCTCACTATGTCATGTTGCCCAGGCTGGTCTTGAACTCCTGAACTGAAGTGATCCTCCTGCCTTGGCCTCCCAAAGGGCTGGGATTACAGGCATGAGCCACCATAGACATAGTTTGACCCCTGCATGTTCCACTTAGTGGCTCTGCAGGTCTGGGAAATTTCTGTAGGTTTTTTTTTAAAGTAGGTATGGCTTCACTATATTTTATAACATTATCTCATGGATTTATTTTTCCTCTTCCTGGTTTTCTCCTTTCCCTCCCCATGACTTCCCTTTGCATTTTTAAGCTAAGATTCCTGTGCAGCTTACAAGGCTGTTAAGTATCTTCTGCCTAATTGAGGTTTCGAGAGGATTCAAAGAGATAATATATATGAAATGCTTAGGAAAGCACCCGGTTTGCAGTTAGCTCTCTTATATAAAAGTTATTTTCCATTGTTAGCTGTGTTCTCCAAAAGGGCAGAGCAGAGACTGATTTGCTGAAAACAAATGTGTATGCTCAAGGCATACTTTTGAAAGAGTCTTGCCCTGAGAAGTCAGGATACCAGGCTCACAGGTCACCCTTGTGCTCCCTGCCCTACAGATGCTATTAAAAATGGAATTCAAGGGAGCAACTGCAAATTGCCTGAAGTATCTCCTGGGCCTTCAGCCTGGTCTCCCAGGGGCTGTAGCCCACGCTTGGTTTATAGCCAGGAGAAGTTGCCAGGCAGAGAGAAGAGCTCCCGCCTCAGGCTCTGGCTGCATTTGCAGAGCTGAGCTGTGGCCCAGGATGCTGGCCTAGTTTCAGCTGTAGTCGGCCGTGTTGCCTAAGATCTTCCAGAGGCTTCAGTTGGAAAAAGTTATTCCTTGCTTTTCTCCATAAAATGAGAGAAAGTGGTCCTGGCAGAGAGAGGAGGTGGCACTGTCATCTCAGGGCAGGCCTTGCTGGCTGGCTGAGGGCCTGCAGAGGCCTAGGGGACAGTGCCTGGTTAGAATCTGAACACAGATCTCTCTGACTCCAGCTTGTTCCTGCCTCTGTCAGTTTGCTTCTGAGTATTAAATTTGGAAGTTGTGTTTCCAGCACCTGGGTCCAAGGAATAACCTTAAAACCCTCAAGCCCATGACTTGCCCCAAGGTTCCATAACAAAGATTCAAAGCAAAGTCTCAATTCAACCCAGTGCTCGTGCATCACATATTAGGTTGAACAATACAAAATCATCCATATTCAACTGTCTTGATCTATAATAATGTCTATTCTATGCAATTCAACCTATACGTTTATTCAGTCCTTCTTATGTATACACCATTGTCCTTAAGTCTGGGAGGTGGGGTTGGGAGAGCAGAGAGATGAGAAAACAATGCTTGCCCTTAGAGCTTATGTTCTAGAGCCCTTAGAATCTAATCTTTCTGTTTTGATCTTCTCTCTCAAGTAGTCCTACCTCTTACTATGAGATCCATGCCATTTGAATTGGGTCAATTCCCTTCTTAGGGTTTCAAAGACCACCATATTGTAAGGCTTCCCAAATCTCTGCCTTGAGCCAGGGTCTCCACTCTGTTCCAGAGCCCTTTCTGTGATCCACCCTTTCACAGGATGGACCTCCTAGAGTCACACTTGTTCGGCGAGATTTCTCACTCCCAGGCCAAACAGACTGGACCAGGGGCACAAGGGACCAAAGCTGGGCTGATTATTTTTCTCCTGGTTTCAGTCCCTTCTTGTGGCCTGGCTGTATTCCTGCCTTTGATGCTTGGAGACATTCCCTATGTCCTTATTGTAAATCCAAACCCCCTGCTTTTTTCCCCCTTTCCATTTGACTAAATGTAGCTAGACTTGGTTTCTCTTACTTGCAACCAAAAGTCTTAGTTCTTCAGCCCATAAATGAGTGATCTGATTTTTTCCTCCCAGGGTCTTAACTGGGCATCGGAACTTTCAGCCACAACAAACACTTTTTTCTGCATAGATTTCTACCCTATTTTCCATGTCTTTCCTGTGCTAACAGTACCATCTCTGGCGGCCAGGACTTTGTAAGAACAGAGGAAGTCATTCTCCTGACTCACCCGGTATCCCAGGGCTGGACAGGAGTGAGTTGTGCAGGCTTGAAGGGCTCATGATGATAGTACATGTGGGTGTGGGCCACTGGGACATTTTGCCCCTCAGCTATTCAGGCACCCATTGGGAGCTACTCTCGTGCGTTTACCATTCAATCCATGTTGGAACAAAGACAAGCTGAAAATCAAATAAACGCCTTCCAGACACTTAACACTGCACACACTTTATCTTCCTCCTCCTTCAGGACTGAAAATGAGATAAGCACCACCTTACTTGGCTGTTCTCCAAGGTCCTGGCATACAAGGGGAAAAGGGAGGGGGTGAGACTATCCCTCAAAGTATGTTGGGACATGAAAGCAGAGGCATAAACCCTTCTTTGAATGGGGAGAAATGAGATATATATATATATTTGTAAACCACACTTCAGTATGAAAGAAGACGATGGCAGAGGAAATGTCAGTAAGCTGAGTCAGAATGTTTCCAATGCCATAAAAGCAAATGCTGTCTTCTATATGCAACTATTAAAAGTAACAGCAAAAACGCAATTACTTTTGCACCAACCTAGAATAATATTTTTGCTTCTACTAGTTACTAATCGTACGTCTCCAATTACAACACACACACACACACACACACACACTGGAAGTAGCCCATGGAGTCCAAAAAGGTTCTGATTCTGGTGTCAATGTCATACTTCAAGGGCCTTCTGTGTGCCAGGTATCAGGCTATTTACTATTACATGGTTTAACTCCCACCACATCTCAGAGGTTAAGTGATTTGTCCAAATTCACATAATCGGCAAATGGTACTTCTATTCCAGGGTCCCAGTTAACAGAATTTCAAGCCATTGCATTTTCTCACCACTCTGCTGTGCCAAGGAACGAACAATTCCAACAGAAGACAGCAGTGAACTCTCAATCAAGCACTTCTTCCTGCCCTGCAAACTTTGCCTCCTCTCACCCTTGTTCTTGAACTTACCCTGTCCCCCTTGAAGTTCTGCCCATAGCCTTCTACTTCCTCATCATCTATTCAGTGCAGGAGGACCTCTCTATCCTGACATTCACGGTGGCCTCCTGATGGTCAGCCCATCTCCAGTTTCCTCCTACTTCCAGTCCATCGCCTACACTGCTGCCAGGATAGTCTTTCTCATAGGAAAATCTTGTATTTTACACCCTTCCAAAACCCGTGTTGCTGTATGAGGTCCCTCAAGAAGTGGCCCCTAGATGTCTACTCAATCTCACCTGTTCTCTCGCTTCATGACCCACGCCACCTTCTAACTTACACTCTGGCCATGCTAGTACCACCAGAAGACCCCCTGTTCACCCAATGTCCGACATGAGCTCATGGTCTGTGCCTTTTATCACATTGCTATTTCTGCTGGAAGGCTCTTCTCCAGCACCAATGCCTGGAGGAACCCTACTACCCATCAAGCCTTTAATAAATTTCCAAGAAGAATGAATCACTCTTTCTTCCTTATTTTCCACCTCTATTCAGCATAGGTCTCTTATTATTATAGAATTTTATTACGTGGATTTCCCATGCTAGAACATGAACGACTGGAGGGCAGGGAACCTTATTTTCTTCCCTTTTCTATCTCTGATTGAGGGCCTGGCCCAGACTAGGAATTCAGTAAAGGCTTGTTGGATGAATCACAGAATCAATGCTCAACAGATCAATGAACAAATGACTCATGTTAACTCTAAAAAGAACCTCACCTAGAGAGGGATTAGATTTGTTAGCCAATCACTGGCTGCATCCCTGTCTTACATTCACCCTTTGTTTGCTCCCTGGCCCTGCTGTGGAGCTGCAGCGACCCCAGGATTGTCTGCCCGCCTCCCCTCCCCTATGACCTGCCCCTCCCCCTCCCACAGAGTCACTCCAGGGACTCCCATGGGGGCTAGCACCACCCGGGCACTGGCCCCTGCCAACTGGTCCACAGGCGAATGCCTGACTCAAGCCAGACCAATAAGTTGCTTCCCTGGATCCTGGGTTTGGAGCTAGAAAGAGTCTGAAATCTGTCTCACTGCTGTGGTGAAAGTTACTCAGTACAAGGCAGCAGCCCCATCAGCTGCCCCATTCCCTGTTGGCACTGGAGCCTTGCAGCCCTGTTTTCAGCCGTCCCTGAGCCTGCCTCCCCCAAAGGTGTTTCCAGAATTTCATTTCTCAATCCTATCTCAGATTATCTGCACCTTCACCTTCTCTGTTGCCTTGGAGCTGGGTTTCTGTCACTGACAATCCCAGAGCCCTGACGAGTAAGGGGATGAGCAGACAGACCTGGGAGAAAACTGAGCCAGACTATAGGTGAGTCTGTGGGGATCACCACAGTGAAAAGGAACCCCCTTCCCTCCACATCAGCAACTTTAGGGAGCAGCAAAGTCCCTGACAACATGGCTTCTCCTCACCCACCCTACAGGACACGTCTCCTTGGGAAAATAACAAGAAGATGACGGCTGGGCGTGATGCCTCACACCTGTAATCCCAGCACTTTGGGTGGCCGAGGCAGGTGGATCACTTGAAGCCATGAGTTTGAGACCAGCCTGGCCAACATGGTGAAACCCTGTCTCTACTAAAAATACTAAAATATTAGCTAGGCGTGGTGGCACATGTTTGTAATCCCGGCTACTTGGGAGGCTGAGGCATGAGAATCACTCGAACCTGGAAGGTGAAGGTTGCATTGAACTGAGATTGTGCTACTGCACTCCAGTCTAGGCGACAGAACGAGACTCTATCTCAAAAAAAAAAAAAAAAAAAAAAAAAAAGAAGATGACAATAAAGAAGCTGCCACCACTCTGTCCTTGTACACATGCCCAAAATCCCTGACTAAGAATCACTCCCCTGGCCAGCTCCCGCCAAAGACACCCCTCCGACCCCTCCTACATGCACCTCCCACCTCTCCCACTCCCAACCCTCACATTTCCCTGCTCTGCCCGTCCCTTGCCTGGACAGCCATAACAGCCTCCTCTCCCTGAACACTACTTTGCCAATGGAACCTTCCCAAACACGTATTCACTATGCTCCAGTCTTGTTCTAAAGCTTTCAGTGCCGCCCTCTCCCCACCATCACTGCTTACAAACTCTTGACGGCTTAGCAGAGAGTGGCCCTTACCTAACTCATCACACCTTGGGCCAGCTCGTTTCCAGCGTGTGTCAGGCACAGTGGGCCATGCATTGTCTCTTGGGTCATCCTTGAGCATCTCTGCCTCTCTGCCTTCACTTGCTCAGCTCCCCTGCCTGGAATCCCTTCCCATCCATTCAGGTATTTCACTTCCTTTCATATATTTCAATCTGGCCTCATTTTTGAGAACCTCCCTGATAACAGCAATTTGACAGGGCACTTACTAGTTAACCTACTTGCTTACTCTCTCTCTCTCTCTCTCTCTCTCTCTCTCTGGTGCTCATTTTGCTCAACTACACAGGACATTTAGATTAAGAGTAGCCTCATCCACCTCATTTGTCCAGCACACGAGTAACTAGAACTGGGCCTAAGGAGTGAACTGGCCTGAGAACTCTCAGGTCACTGGCAGAGTCAGTAACCGATCCCACGGCGTGAAGTGGGTGAGCAAGAGGGAGGAGGCCAGGGTGACTCAGGGGTTTGTAGCTGGAGTAGAGAGTAGGCTCCTTGCCAAGGCAATGGTGAGCAGATTTCCCAGCTGGCTGGGAGTTCCTGCTGAATTAGAAGTGCTTTCAGATGGCCCATGTAGAGGTGCAGTGGGCAGTTGCATAGGTGGGTCTGGAGATCAAGAGAGAGACATGGACTCTAGATATATTTTAAAGAGATTGGCCAGGCGCAGTGGCTCATTCTCCTGTAATCCCAGCACTTTGGGAGGCAGCACTTGAGGTCAGGAGTTCGAGACCAGCCTGGCCAACATAGTGAAACCCTATCTCTACAAAAAATAGCCAGGTGTGGTGATGCATGCCCGTAATCCCAGCTACTTGGGTGACTGAGGTGGGAGGGTCACTTTAACCTGGGAAGCAGAGGTTGTAGTGAGCCAAGATAGCACCACTGCACTCCGGCCTGGGCAACAGAGCAAGGCTCTGTCTCGCTCTCAAAAAAAAAAAAAAAAAAGTCTAAAGAGATCCCTGCAGCCGGTGTGTGTGTGTGTGTGTGTGTGTACGCACGCGCTCATTAGAGAACACAATGACCGTGAGGAGGTTGAGGTCTGAGTTCTGGGAGCGCAGAAAAGATTCACGTGGAGTGACCCTGCATGGCCTACTTAGTCCCTCTTAGGCAGCTGCACCCCATATTGCAGGGCTGTCCCTACTTTCAGAAGCTGGGGAAACTGGTATCTTGGGTGCAGCTTCCTGCACCCCTTCTTTCCACCTGGGAACCCCTTCTCATCTATGGGCAGGCGGTGCTCCAGGACATCAAGAGATGGCTTCCTTCCTTTCTTGTTGATGCTCCTTGGAAGAATAACCCCAAGAGAGATCCTCCATAAATGGGATGATGTGAACTGAACTTCAGCCCTCTCCCTGGAAATGCCAGCCACTACCTGAGTCCAAGGCAAGAAGAAAAGGCCCCACAGGCTTGGGGCTTGGCCTGCTGAAGCTCTGCCCTTCCCCACAGCTGTTCCTGAGCCACAGGTCTATAAATGTATTACAAGGTGTTGAATGGGCTGTCTGAGGCCAACCCAAGGTGTCAGAGCATGGAGCAGGAACAGCTGAGGGGCGGCTGTCCAGGAACTAAATCTCACAGTCCATTTCCCAGAACTGTGGAGCGTGAGTGGCTTCTCTATAGGAAAAAGGCTGGCAGAGGCCTGGCGACGAGGCCAGATAGGAGGAGTCCATGTGGCTTGTGGAGGCCAGAATAAGAATACGCTACCTCAGCTCTTCCAGACCTCAGTCTCCTGCAGGGGTACCTCTCAGACGTTTTTTCCAGGCTTTCTGATAAATTACCCAATTTCTGTTTTATCTGGGTCATCTCCTTCTTAAAGTTCTGAAGATCATTATCTCCATTCAATCTGCCACATTTGGGTACAGAACTGTGTCCCACTCTTGAGGATAAAGCCTCTTTGTCCCTGCAGAAGGCATTCGAGGAGGAGATGCACATGCTGGAGAGCTGTGCATCGTGACTTCACCGTCTCTGGAAATCATGGAAGGAATCTCAGGAAGAGCTGAGCATCTCCACGGCTCACTGTTTCACCTTCTGCTCCTGGCTCCTCCCGGGTGGACAGGGACACTGATTTGCATCTGCTACCTGGCCAGCAAGCATCCTGCCACCCACAGCGCCCTTCTGCATTTTGACATTCTGAAGAAACCCACGGTTTTGCCAGAATGAAAGAAGATGGTCCCAGCATCAGCCTTCTGAGCCCATGGAGTGAGGATCTATTTTCTCAGTAGCCTTGCTGGCCACTGCCCTTGGTGACTAGAATCATCACACAGGCACAAATTGCAGCTCTTTGTCAAAGGCATGTTGCTAGAGTGGATGAAATACCTGAAATATTGGATTCTGGGGGTCCTACTCCCAGGTGGTACAGCAGCGAAGGGACTAGGGACTTGATCTTCACTTTCTTCACAACATGGTCCTGAGTCATTGCTGGAGCTGTGGTGAGCCCAGACTGCACCCCAACCCGGAAGCTTTCTGTTGGTTCACATTTGCTTTATTGATATAAATAGATGATGCTTCCCAAAAAGCCCTAAGTTCACTCCTCACTAGTTTCCAAAAGCTACAGAAGGGCTGGGTGCAGCAGCTCACGCCTGCAGTTTCAACACTTTGGGAGGCCAAGGTGAGCTGATCACTTGAGGCCAGGACTTCAAAACCAGCCCGGCCAACATGGCGAAACCCCGTCTCTACTAAAAATACAAAAATTATCCTGGCATGACGGCGCATGCCTGTAATCCTAGCTACTTGGGAGGCTAAGGTAGGAGGATGGCTTGAGCTGGGGAGGTCAAGGCTGCAGTAAACCAAGATTGTGCCACTGCACTCCAGCCTGCATGGCAGAGTGAGACCCTGTCCTGCCCACCCCACCCCCAAAATAATCAAAAGCTACAAAAGAACCCCCTGGAGAACTTTTAAAATACACAATTTCCTAAGTCCTTTCCTGGAGATCTTCATTCTGAACGTTCTGGTATGGGACCCAGGACTTGATCTTTTAAAAATGTGCTCAGGGCTTCCAGTGCACAGCCAGGAAATGGAAACCACTGACTAAAGCCCCCAAGTCTTGTCACCAGAGTGAGTGATTATTAGGCTCTAGTATCAACAGCTGAGTTGCTAAGCCAGGAATTAGAACTTCACACTTATGCTTAGAAAGTGTCCTTTTCATTTCAGCCACCTTTGATCTTTCAGATCTTGAACTTATCACTCAAATCCTGCCCCCACTGAGTGGCTTCAGGACCACTGGCAGGCAGGCCTTTCTCCCTTCCACACGGGTTTGAGAAAAGAGATGGCACTGTCTCTAAGCTGCTGTTAGTCACCAAGTTCACTCCTCACTAGTTTCCTGAGCAGTATCAGTACCACCTCAGTGAGAAGATGAGCTTACACACACCCTGTTTGAACATCAGTTCCCTTGACTCAGACGGCCAAGCACATGAATAGCTGCTCCAGAGGCCTGTGACTACAACGATGATGACTGCAGGCTAAGCACTACTGACAGGTGATCCACCCAGCAGGTGAAGCACAGGAAAGGTTTTCCTGGGGGAGGAAAAGCCTGCTTTGGGGTATCTGGAGACCTGCAGGACAAGCATGACTGACCCAGAGAGAGGGAGGGGAAGAGCGCTCTGGTTGGTTGAGTGACTATAAGTGAACGACTCAATGCATGTCCCACACGGGCCTATGTGCGTGAGTTTATGGGGATGGGGGAAATGTCCAGCTCCATAATAGAAACCCTCTGGGCCTGACACTGCCAAAGGTTTAGATGGAAAGTATTCCATGACTGTCCTTCCCAAGTGTCTCCCCTTCCCTCTGCCACCTGGCCCGGCCCAAAGCAAAGTGGTCTGTATGGAGATTTACACTGAGGTGGGTGGGTAAAGGAAGCACCCGTCCCTCAGGCTGGAAGTGAGGTTTCGGGGTGGGAGTGTATGTGGCAGAGGGCATGCTTGCCCAGAACAGGGTCAGGCTGAATTTGATGAGGTGGGTGTATCAGGAGGAGTCGCCCGGATCTAGAGGATGGAAGGAGGAGGGCAGGTGCTGGAATGTCTGCTGGCTTCACTAGTTGCCTTGTGTGTCTTTTCGCAACACTCCAGGGTCTAAGCCATTTTTTCTGGTCCCATCCAGCCCCGCCTAGTGACTCGATCTAGCTCACTGACAGGATTTTCCACCTCAGTTATGGCCTGCCCACCTCATCCCAGTCACAGTCAAAGTCACTGTGGGAGGGTTAAAGGCTGGAATGCCTGCTGTCCCAGATCCCACTATATCAAAATCATTTCATGGAACTGTCTGTCTTCCCTGGATGAAGACCAAGGAGAAGGAGACCAGAAAAGAAGACCAGAAAACCAGAACGAAGAGAAAGGTGATGATCAGCATGTCCCATATTGTCTGAAGTAGGGTCCACTGACAGGTTTTTTAGTGCCATGTTCATATACTCCCTGTATCATCCACACTGTGTGTAGCACAATATTTGCTCAATATATTTCTGGTTACTTTTTTTGAAACAGGGTCTCACTTTGTTGACCAGGCTAGAGTGCAGTGGTGTGATCACTGCTCACTGCAGCCTCGACCTCCCAGGCTCAAGAGATCCTCCCGCCTCAGCCTCCCGAGTAGCTAGAACCACAGGCATCCACCACCACGCCTGGCTAAATTTTAAATTTTTTGTAAAGACAGGGTCTAGCTACACTGGCCAGGATGATCTCAAACTCTTGGGCTCAAGCGATCCTCCTGCCTTGGCTCCCAAAGTGCCATCACACCCAGCCTCAATATATTTTTGAAAGGTATTCCTCCTCAGATATTAGCGTCATCACCCACTAAATAATTGTCAAATCACTGGTTATGCAGAAAAATTTACCTTTATCCATGTATGTATATGGATAATATTTATGGATATATATTATCCCTATATATCCATAACATCATTTTACAAATCATTCATACTTAGGAACATATGGATGAGCTGATTTGAAGGTCTTTCTAACACTTAGAGAATAAATGAGAAGTGGATATGGTGTGTGCTGGGTTCTGGGGCTGAGTTCTGCCCATGGGCACCCTGGGGCTGGGGCCATGCCCTGCTCTCCCAACACAAGGCTGGGCCACCTGGCTTCTCTCCTGCTCCCGCTCCCGGTCCATGCCCCAATCTTTGCTGTGTTTCCACAGCAGCCTCGGGATGTTTTCAGCACCTCTGATATCTGAGCATGGCTGCCTCATTCCATGCTATCTTCTGTCACTCTGGGGATGGTAGGCCCTGAAATCGGATGGGGACACAGGAAGTGGGAGGCAGCCCAATTCTGCCGTGGTGGAGCTGCTGGTCAGGTCCAACTGGCTTAAAAGAGCCCCAGCTGAAATGAATAGACATTCCTCTCTGAGCTGCCACAGCTCTGTGAGTCATCTGGGGGTGGTTTTGAGGAACACAGTCCTACGGTGGAGGCGATGGCCACCCAAAAACCCCAGAGAAGGAGGAGCAGGGCAAAGCAGTCACCTGGCTAAATTTGGAAGAGGAGACTGCAGCTGTTTCCACCCCCTCCTGCCCCCTCATCCTGGCATTAGGCTTTTTTTTTTTTTTTAATGGCCTTTGCTCGTCGCTTGAGCATTGCCAGCTATTTTCCCCAGGAGATATTAAAGCAGGGCACAGGCTGGCTGGGGGACACAGGCAGAGAGGCCCCGAGGCAGCTGCAGCTCATCCCAGGCAGGGGGAGGGCACAACAGGGGTGGGGGCACACAAGCAGGAACTCCACGCCCACTGACCAGCTGCTCCGGACACTGGGTGTGAGTGCCAGAGAGGCTGGCCCGGGACTGTGTGGGCCCGCCTGAGTGGTTGCTGGGTGGCAGCCTTAGTGCTCTGCCTTCCAGGGAAGTGGGAGTGCAAAGCTGGCTTCCCCAAGAACAGCCCCCATGGAGAGTGAAGGATCTGGGGCTGAGGTGAAGCAACACAAACACGGGCTGCATTATCACCTGGCTCTGTCACTAATTCACCAGGAAGCCTTGGGCAATGACTGGCTGTTCCCTGCCTCAGTTTCTTCTTCTGTAAACCAAGGAGGGGTCTCATACTTTCCAAAGTGCCATGCCACCAAGATCCTAGCTATTCTCTGGAGTGAGGGGCAGGCCTCTCTCTTGACACCTGGGTGGGCTGCTAGGGGCTGGGTGACAGAGCGCCCAGAGGAAGAGCCCCTTCATGATCTCCTCAACACACAGTCCCCACCATGAGCTGATAGAGATGGAGGGATATGTCCAGCTCCATATAGAAATCCTTTGAGACTGATGCCGCAAAAGGGTTAGAAGGGTTATGACTGTCCTTCTCAAGTGTCTGTCCTTCCTTCTGCCACCTGGCCTAGCCCAAAGCAAAATGGTTAGTATGGGGATATAGACTGATGTGGGTGGGTGAAGGAAGCACCTGTCCCTCACCCAGGAAGTGAGATTTCAGAGTGGGGGTGGGTGTAGCAGCCCCCCTGCTCCTCCAGCCAGCACTGTCATCCCATATCCTCAGCTGTCTCTAAGCAGAGGCAATGTGCGCAGGAGAATAGGAGCTGCGTGAAGGCAGGTCTTCTTGACTGATACATTCAAAGCATTTAAATGGTGCCAGCCTCATAGTAGGTCTTCGATAAATGTTAATTGAATAAATACATGAAATGGGCAAGAAGATGGGCTCTGGAGTCAGACTAGCTCTACTCACTTGGACCAGTGACCATTGGACTGGTGAGTTACTTAATATTTCTGACCCTTAAAATAGTCACCTGAAAAGTGGGGATCATGATGGTGCCTTCCCTCATAAGGCCATCATGGAGATTAAATAAGATACAACACCTAAGGCATTCTGCATGTGTCTGGCATGTAGTGGGCTCACTGTTATCATTTACAGGGTGGTTCTACCTGGATGTGCCACCAGCATTTTAAAGGTCACCTTGTATGGTCCAGCTCATCACCTCTCACTAGCAAGATGTTCTCTGCTGCTCCTGCTTTCAGTTGGTGACAATGTCATCCACTCAATCATCTAAACAGAAATGGGGAGTTCCTCTTGGCTCTTCCCATCCCCTGACCCCTGGGACGTCCTGGAAGGTTTTTCTACAGGTCTCATGCATCTGTCTTTTCCTCATTCCTGCTGCCATGACCCTTATTCTCTCTCACGCCTTGCTGTAAGATCTCCAGATGTCTTCTGCATTCCAAGCCCCTCCACACCCTGGATTTCTCTCTCTCTCTCTCTTTTTTTTTTTTTTTGAGATGGAGTCTTGCTCTTGTTGCCCAGGCTGGAGTACAATGGCACAATCACGACTCACTGCAACCTCTGCCTCTCAGGTTCAAGTGATTCAGCCTCCCCGGTAGCTGGAATTACAGGTGTCTGCCACCACGCCCAACTAATTTTTGTATTTTTAGTAGAGATGGGGTTTCACCATGTTGGCCAGGCTGGTCTCGAACTCCTGACCTCAGGTGATCCACCCACCTCGGCCTCTCAAAGTTCTGGGATTATAGGTGTGAGCCACTGCACCCAACCCTGGATTTCTCTTTATCCTCAACCTTGCTGCAATCTTCTGTCTTCCTCCCTCCCTAGCTGTCAGCCCCTTGAGAACAAAGAACAAGTCTTTGTGCTTAGTAAACATTTGTTGACTAATGAATTAGCAAACACAGGAGACCAGAGTAAAGGTCCTGGTGGGGGAGAAAGGCCAAGTAGGAGGAGAAGAAAAATGAAAGGCAGTGAGAAGTGAAAAGCTACTTTGTGTGTAATTTATTACCTTTTAATCCACCATGATTTTGTTTAAAAGAGAATAGGTAAAAAATGAAATGGAAATACATCTATAAGATATGTACAAATGGTACCCAATGTGTTTCTATTCTAAGAGTGTGTTTCTAAGTTGACTGTTGAGAACTTGGCATAACATCTTCTGATAGACATGCAACTCAAGAATATATTGAGAGCTCATCCATAGTTGTCACTGTCTCAGATCATGACAATTATGGATGAGCTCTTAATATATCCCAGGCACTGTGCTAGACATTTTCCATGCATCTTTGTATGTAATCCCCGCCAGGAATTAGTATCCCCATTTTACAGATGAGGAACAGAGTTGTGGGAAATTTGTGCAACTGTTTCAAGCTCTTTTGGCCAATTAGGGAAGGAATTGAATCTAGGTCTGTTTGATCCCAAAGCTCATGCTTTCCCCATATACCATGTTGCTGTTAATTCCCAGCAATATGGCCAACTGCTCTGATTGGTCAGCCTTGGCCTCCCAGCCTTGTCATTGGCCAACACCGCCTGGAGGGAGGGCTCTGGCAGCTACCAAGGACCTGTAAGAGGGAAAGCCATGGACAGAGTAGAGAAGGAAGGACAAAGAAAGAGCCTCCTGATAAACATACCAGGTGGACTGAACCAGCAGGAGATCACGCCAAGGGCAAGTGAAAGTGCCTGAGAGAGAAACAAGGTCCAAATTCTAGAAGTCATACCCCTCGTCCCCTTCCCCTATGTCTGTACCAACAGAGTGGACGGGAGCCAAGAAGTGGAGCAGTGCCTGCCCTTTTGGAGGAGCAGGGGAAGGATGATCCATGCCTTTCTTGCCTGTGGACTCGGGGTCCCTCCTTGAGCGTTTGCTACACCCCCACCCCATCACTGTTGTCGGGGTGCTTTGCATAGGTGCCTGGGTGTCTGAAGGCGGAGAGTAGAGGTCACTGACTGGCTGCCTCGGAACCAAGTCTGGCCTGCAGATGTGTATAGATCGTCCTGCATAGTGTTTTTAAACATTGTTTAAATCGGGAAAGTTTCATACGAACATCTGGATTTCCAGCTTTGCTGGAAAATCTGAAGATCAGGCAGCCCAGGTCCAAATTCCCACATGGCAGCCATCAGCTGGCAAAGCCACGGCTGCCCCCTTCAGCTGGGGCACAGCCTGCCTCTCAGAGGACGAGATGAGACGGGAGGGAACACTCAAGCTGTCCCTGGCTATGGCCCCAGGTTCCGGGATAGCACCCTGGAGGTTTCCAAAAGCTGTGTCCTCCTCCCCTTGTGGCCAGTGAGGACAGAGAACTGCTTTGTCAGCTATTGAAATTGAGGCATGGCGGCTGCACGGCGGGAAGCCTGACAGCCTCCAAGCCTGCCTATTTCTCGACCACAAGGCTCAGTTCACTCCAGGAAGCCTGCTTGTGTTCCTAATGTAACATAAAACACCACTGACTTCCTGTTCTGGACCCCCTAGGACTCCCTCTCAGGCGGCAGTGCCTGCGCCCTAGGTCCCTGCACCCTAGGCTAGTGTGTCCAGGGCACCTGGGCAAACACTCGGGCACTGCAGGGCCCAGGGCTGGCCTCCCACGCCTCGGCCAGGGACACCCAGCAATCCAGCAGTGTGGCCCCTGCAGCTCCCCGTGCACAGGCCTGTTTACTTCTTCAGGGAATGCTGTAAGAGCCAGGCCCGATGAGCCGAAGAGGCCATTTCAGAACCACCAGGCAGATTTTTCATTCCAACTTCAAGGAGCTTCCAGAAAACCCAAACAAACATTTGAAAACGGCTGCCTCGCTACAGTTCTGGAGGCAGCGCCAAGTAGAAAGGCATCACCTGTGGGCTAGCAAGGGTCCCTGCCAGGAAGGAGGGTCCTGACATGCTGGGCTGACCTGCAAGACCCGCTGCTTGAGCCAACTGGGGGTGGAGTCCCTATGAATGACTCGTCCCCCTCCATGCCCCGTGATTGGAACGCTAGTGGATGGGTGATCTCTGTTCCTACTCTGCCTGGAATTCCCTCTCCTCTATCACACTTGAATATCACACTTGCCCTTCAAGACTCCTGGAGAACACTGATCCCCTGGGATTTTCTGGGACCACCCTCTGAGCCCCTAGGAAGCCCCTTTTGACTTAGACATCCCCCTTTCCTCTTTCTGCCTTCTACCAGAATTGGGTGCTTATGACTTTCTCTTCCCTGCTGGCCTGGGAGACCCCTTAGAGGAGGACATTCAAAAAGACCCCGCAGCTTCAAGTCCCACCCAACCTTTGCCAGTTAGGGGTCCTTGGACTTGCCACTTCATTTTTACAGTTCTGTGTCCTCAGCTGTAAAATGGGGTGGATAGTGCCTACCTGGTAGGGTGGTTGTGAGGGCAAGGGAAGAAAATGTGTGTAATGTGTCTAGAACTTTGCCTGGGACATAACCAAGACTGAAGGAATATTGGACAAATAAAAAGCCAGAAGGAACGACCACCTGGGAGGGTGAATTGCCCCTCACATCCAGGCCTGTGCCCGTGCCCCATGCAGCTCGCAGCCCACAGCCCAAGGGAGGTGGGCAGATGAAGGGGATGGAACTTTCTAATGTCCCTCTCAGCCTGCGGGGGCTCTCCTGAAGCATTTGCAGTACAGCCCCAGTTAACCACGAAGGCAAGCGCAGTGTTGCCTTTTCCCACTACACAGGGCCCCATTGCTGAAGGCCCACCCTTCTGCTGTGAGGGACGCCAGGAGGTCTGGCCGGTTCCGCTGCTGCTGAGGGTGCTGGCCCTCCTGCAGGGCCCAGTTTGCAGGGAGCCCAGGACTTTGCACTTGACTCCCTCAGAAGCTGGTGTCCTCTGGCTCCACACTTATCCCTCCCCCCCTTGGGACAAGCTGCCCTTGTTTGCCTCTTTCATTCATTCTTAAGTCTGCCCTCTGTTGAAGCCACAAATTAAACACACACGCACACACACACACTCACAGCCTTGACTCCACAACCTTTGCTCCTGACTGGGCCTCCTCTGAACAGAGGTTTCCTGTGCTATGGAATACGATTCCTGTTAGCTGAGGAGAAGTGGCTTTCAGGCCTCTGGGCCAGGGCCCCTCTCACTTCACTGAGTGTGGCTGCCACCACATCAGCGGCTTCTTGTCCTCTCCTGCTACCCCAAACACCTCAACCCCAGCCTGAGTCCTGCTGCCTCCATTTCCTGTCTCCTCAGAGGGCTCAGCTGCAAACCAAGACGCCTGAGGGTGGCCTCAGCTCCTGAGTGCTGGACACCCTGTGACTTAAACCCCCTAATACCTCAGCACCAAACATGCACGGAGCTCTTTGGCTATCCAGAAAAAGCAGGGCAGAAGGCAGGGAACACAGATTTTGGAGCCACGTAGGGTCAAATACTCAGTCTGCCCCATCCTAGCTGAGTCACTGAAAGCAAGTTGCCCAACCTGTCTGAACCTCAGTGTGCTCCTCTGCAAAATGGGAATGCCTTCCTTATACATCTGAAGAGAGAACATGGAAGTACTCAATGAATTTTAAAGAGCTGTGTCAGTATTGGTTGCCACTGAGTATAGGGCATTGGGATAGGTCTTGGGAATACAAAGACAAATCACACAGGCGTGTTTATCCTCAAGGACCTCCTGACTAGTGAGGTGGATGAAGCACATAGAACAACATAGAGGAAAGAGGACTTCTTAAAGGGGCCTGATGAAGTGCCTGGGAATTTCAATCCAACCATGTGTATTTGGGCAGTGATGGGAGGTGGCATTGCACTCAGCCTTGAACCAAGGGAATGCTGCAGGACCCAGGCCCGCTGCGCCGGAGAGGCCATTTCAGAACCACCAGGCAGATTTTTCATTCCAACTTCAAAGAGCTTCCAGAAAACCCAAACAAACATTTGAAAACGGCTGCCTCGCCACATTTCTGGAGGCAGCGCCAAGGAGAAGGGCATCGCCCACGGGCCAGCAGGGTCCCTGCCAGGAAGGAGGGTCCTAACAGGCTGGGCTGACCTGCAAGACCTGCTGCTCCAGCCAACTGGGTGTGGAGTCCCTATGAATGACTCGTCCCCACCCTCCGCTCCCCGCGAGTGGGTTATCTCCGCTCCTACTCTGCCTGGAATTCCCTCTCCTCTGTCACTCTTCCACATCGCAGGTCAGGGTCTGGACAAGCAGAGAGTCTGGGGCAGGGAACAGCAGCGTAGAAACCTGGAGGGGCTGTAGCATACAGCACACCTGGGACAGCCAGAGGGGCAGAGTGGGAAATGCACTGGTAGAAGTCCATGGGAGAAAGGGTGTTCTCACCTAAAATGGGTAAATAAGGAAGTTGGTGTGGCCAGTGGAGGGCAGAGAGGAAAGCAACGAGAGACCCCAGTCTGTGCAGGGGTGGTATTTGGGATGCAAGGTGAAACCTCCAGGTGGGGAGGGATTACTTTAGCAACTGCCCATGTCTATACCGTGAGCTCAGCAGGGCAACTTTGCCCCCAACGGCTGGCATCTTGAATGAAAAGAAATGAGCACTAATAATGCCCCCAAATAAATGCAAGGATGCTTGGTCAGATGCTCTGGAATATCTGTGTACTTCCTCTTGATGGAAGGCATATGGGGAAGAAGGAAAATATCATCAGATAGTATTTGGAACAAGAGTTCCAGCCAACCGGTGGCAACTTCTTGGAGGCAGTCTGGTGAAGTGGCTGGAACTCTAGCATTAGAATCCGAGTTTTGACTGTATGTTTTTGGGCAACACCTGGTTTCCTAAGCTCCAGTGACCTCTCAAGGGTGTTATGAGGACAGACATGAGCTGGTGCCTGTGTTCTGTACCAGGTTGCCATAAAGAATGGTGTTCTTTGGGTCTTGTCATTTTGAACTCCTCTTCCAGAGTAGCCTGAGAAACCCTCTGCTTACCTGATTCTAGACTCCACCACCCATCATTTACACCCCTCCCATCTCTCTTGTTCATTCCATTTGCATATCCATCTGTTTGTCTGCCATGCATGGAATCTGGTATGACATCACTCTCCCCCATCTGTACATCTCGGAGTGCTTATGAAGCAAATCATTCTGAGCAACCACGGATTACTGAGGAGGGCCTGCTAGTGCTCTGGAGTTTTAGCAACCTCATCTTCTCCTTGGCCTCAGAGACTGTGCTGAGGGCCAGACACATCCCTTAGACCAGAGTCAGCAGATGATTGCAGATATAATAGGGATGTTGGGTGTGGGTCTGTTTCCAATGAAGGGGAGAGTGGTTCTGGGGCCGGCTCTGGTAGTTGGAGCTAGGGGCTGGGGAGAAATTAGAAATAACCTTTCTGAAATAGAACTCAAGGCAGCCAGGGGCTCAGAACATCTTCTAGGACTCCACTGCTTAGCCCTTACAATCCTATCACATTATTCTGCCTTGCTGCAAAATATCACTTATAACTTCCTACTGCTCTGGTCCTGATAACTGCAGGGTCTTCATTTGCTGAATGCCCTGTTGGATAAAAAATTAAAATCTGGGCGTGGAAGCTGACACCAGACCAAATTTCTCTGCATAATAAGCGGGGAAGCCTTTGGATGTGATGGAGGTAGAGGGTAAGACTGGCAGGAAACCCAGGAGGAAAAGGAAAAACAAAAGAACTTATAGGATTGGACACTATGGAAGAAGGAACTGTGGAAAACAAACACATTTGAGGAAGGTTTCCAAGCTATTTTTTTATGGAGCGTGTGTCTCCAAGTCGTCCTTCCCTGTGAGACCTTCAGCAAAATGTCTGCCATGTTCATGAATGCATTTGGTACAAAGTGGACAAAAACCAGAGACAAGGGGGATGCTAGACACTGGCGAAACAATTTGTTTGAAATCACTGCCTTAATTTATCACAGAGGAAAGTGTTTTTCTGCCCTTCGGAACACTGTCCTCCTCAACCCATTAATACCACCAGTCCTGAAAAAGATGTCTTTTCGCTCTTAGAGAAGCGGCACTGAAGGGCAAGCCAAGCTCAGCACACTTAACTCTTTTGTTTGGGCAACAGAAGCCTGTACCAGAATTTTAAGGCCAGGAAAATGCACTAGCAGTGGAGAGGGTGGAGAAATTTTCCAAGCACTTTTTGGTTTAAAAAGAAAAATAGAGAAAAACTGAATGCAAAAAAAAAAAAAAAAAAAATCACTTCCGTCTCCTCTCTAAATATACCAAGTATGAGCCACTCTGTTTTATGAGCAAACCAAGTTACACATGACCTATTTTGATGTTTCCCAACCAACCGAAAAGCTTAACATTAAAAAAAAAAAAAACACTTAAAAATAAACATGTAGATATTTCCATTTTCACCAAAATTTTATTATGTTTTATTTCGAAAAGAAAAATCCATGGTTCAAGTTGGGGCAAGGCTCTAATCTGTCCAGACTATCTGTGGCAACAGCGAGGCAGAGAGAAACAGACCGTGGGAGAAGGGAGACTGTGGATGATCGTAGCACCAGCCTACAAGGTCCCTAAGAAAGAGGGAACCCTTAAGAAATCCCAAGTACCCACAAACCCTGGACACACAGGTGAACATACACAATGTCCTCAAGGACATCTCCAATCTGTAATGAACAAAATCATGTCTGTTTCCAGACTTTATGGGCACCCTGTAGATGCAGACTACGGAAAGATGGGCCGGTAGATTCCACATGTTTGAGACAAACTGGTTCCTTCTGTGAGCCAGAAAGGCAGAGATTGGCTGCCCCTAGAGGGTGAAGGGTGGCCACGCAGGGCCCCTGCCTATTACCCAGGTCTGGGAGCTGACAAATATCCCAGGTGGGCAAATACTGATTGAACTCCTATCCTGTCTTGGGCCTGGCTAGGCATTAGTGGCGAATGGGTATTCCCTTGTTTCTGCCTAGAAATTCCTACTTTGGAACTCAGCAATGGTACTACATTCTCCACGAAGCCCTTCCTGACATTCCAGGCAGAGAGGACAGTAGGAGCAAAAGCATGGTGAATTGGGGGAACTTGGAGTAGCTTCACAGGGCCCAAAGAAAAGATATATAAGATAGGAAGGAGGGCAGGAGGCAGGCTGGAACTAGCTTGCTAAACCCACTGAATGCCAAGCTAAGAAATTTGGCTGCATGCTCTCTTCCTCTCTCTTTCTCTCTCTCTTTCTCTCTCTGCAATGAGGACTCAGAATAGGTTTTAGTCCAAGAAAAATAATCTTCTAAAAATGCAAACAATCCCTATTTTGAAAAATAACAACACTTGAGTAATATAAGAAGCTGCCACATGTTCTTTTTTTTAAAAGCTTTTTTTTTTTTTTTTTTTTTTTTTTTTAGCAAGAGACAAATTTTCAAAGGCCTACATAATGGAGAGATCCTATCTTCATGAATTGGAAGACTGAATATTGTAAATATTTGGTTTTTTCCAAGTTGATAGGGAGAATCCCAAACAAAACCCCACTATGTTTCCCTTAATGGAAACTGACAAGGTGATTCTAGAAGTTGTATGAAACTGCTAAGGGCCAAGAACAGTAAAGACAATCTCGAAGAACAAAGTGGGAGGCCTTAATCTCCTGGATATCAAGACATATTCTAAAGCTAAGTCTTTAAGACAGTGTAATATTGTTACAAGGATAGATAAATGGATCAGTGAAACAGAATAAAAGACAGCCCCACAGATTACAGACATTTGATTTATGACAACTGTGGCTCGCCAGGGCAATAAGGAAAGAACAATGTTTTCAACAAAAGTTGCTCAGTCAATTGAATAGCCATATTTTAAAAATGAAGTCTGACTCTAATTTTGGCCATGCAAAAAGTCAATCCCGATGTAGATGGTAGCTCTAAGTGTGAAAGACAAAAATAAAGTTTCCAGAAGAAAAGGTAGGACAGACAAAGATGTGTGAAACAGAAATAAAAAAGGACTAACCATTTAAAAAAAGATTGGTAACTGGACTACATTAAGAACTTCTGTTCATCAAAAACACCTTTAAGAGCCTGAATGCTGCAGAGTGGGAGGAGATATTTGCAAAATATTTAACTGACATAGGGTTCCTACCCAGAATACATAGAGAAATCAGTGGCTCTCAACTGGGGGTGATTTTACCCTTTTTCCTTCCCCCTTGGGACATGTTGCCATAGAGACATTTTTGGAGACAACTGGGAGGTGGGGGTGCTATTGGCACCTAGTGGATGAAGGCCAAGGGTGCCACTAAACACCCTACAATGCACAGAATAGCCCCCCAAAATAAAAAATCATCCAGCCCCAAATATCAAGAGTGCTGAAGAAGGCTGAGCACTGTGACTCACGTCTGTAATCGCAGCACTTTGGGAGGCTGAGGCTGGCAGATCACTTGAGGACACGAGTTCAAGACCAGCCTGGCCAACATGGCAAAGCTCCGTCTCTACTAAAAATACAAAAAATAAGGTGGGTGTGGTGATGCAAGCCTGTAATCTCAGCTACTAAGGAGGCTGAGGCACGAGAATCACTTGAACCCGGGAGGCTGAGATTGCAGTGAGCAGAGATCATGCCATTGCACTCCAGTCTGGGTGACAGAGCAAGACCCTGTCTCAAAAGAAAAAAAAAATAGTGCAGAAACTTGCAAACTCTGTTCTTAATCAGAAAAAGAAAGAAAGAAAGAAAGAAAGAAAAACGAACAAACAAAAAACAGATAAATAAACAAAAGACTTGAATAGGAATTTCACAAAAGAGGAAATCCTAATGGCCTATAAAGAACCCCATTAATTAACAGGAAAATATAAATAAAATATAAATGAAAACCACAATGAGCTACTACAACACACTCTGAATGGCTAAAATTCAAAAGACTAACAGCCAAGTGTTGGCAAAGATGCAGAACAACTAGAATTCTCATGCACTACTGGTGAGAATGTAAACCAATATACACACTTTGACAATGGTATTCATGCTAGCCAAAAAGTGCAAACCATCTAAATGCCCATTAAGAGTAGGCTGGATAAATAAGTGGTGGTATACCCCTACAAGGGAATACTATGGACAATGAATATGAACAAACTAAGATACAAGCAAGAAGAACACGATAGACTTCCATAAACAAAATAGGCCAGGCACAGTAGAGTCATACTGTAGTATTCAATTTATATACAGTTTCTCGAGGAAACAGGCAAAACTCAAGTATGGTATTAGAGGTCAGTATGATGTTGACTTTTGAGGAGCAAGAAGGGGATCATGATAGAGAGGGGCCATGAGAGAGGTTCTGGGGAGCTGGTAATGTTCATTTTGTGGGAGTTTTTTGAGCTGTGCATTATGATCTGTGCACTTGGATGTATGTTATGTCTGCCAAACAAGATTTTTTTTTTTTTTTGAGACAGAGTCTCCCTCTTGTCACCCAGGCTGGAGATTTTTTAAATACAATTTTAAATGCCCTCTTGTGAATAATCTCAATTACTGAACACAAAGCACTGCATAGATATTTGTTTTTTTCTTGTATACATATACTGAGTGGATTCTGTCAGTCCTTCCAGCCTCGGAGGTGTAGAAAGGCTCTGCCATCTACCACTAACCTAGGAGTCATCCTGGCTGCCTCTGCCCATGCCCCCGACACAGCCCTCCAAACTGCATCTCTGATACCCAAAGGAAGGATGGGTAATGAGTTGCTTGGTTCTCGAAAAATCACCTGTTTGGATATAACCTGATTCCTTTGGGGGGAAAAGTTTACTTCTGAGTAAATTCTGAGTTGTTACTTTTCAAAAATGAGAATTCCTTGTAAATTGAAGGAGCTGAAAAGTGAGTCTGAACCCTCAGATATGGAAAGCCTAGAGTGGCAGACCCAAGCTCAAATGACTACAAGGGTTGAGTGCAATATCTTGGTGGGCGGAGGGGACCCAGCAATTTGGAGGGCCCATGCTCTGTCTACCGGGGCAGCCACTGCTCAGGCCACATCTTGCTGGGTCCCCAAATTTCCCAAGAGAAATGAGAGGTCGGCAGGTTGGTTTTAAAACATGTCTGCATTATTTGATAGTCCTCCCATAAAAAAGTGGGGTCTAATTCCCCTCTCTGTGCATATGAACCAACTTTAATGACTGACTTCTAATCACCAGAATGGAGCAGAAGTGTAACTTCTAAGAGTCGTTTAGAAAAATGATGTGCCTTCCACTGGGGGGGTCTCTCTCTCTCTCTCTCTGTGGACTTTCACCATTGGAACGCAGCCACCATGCTGTGAGAAAGCCACATGGAAAGGCCACTGTAGCCCCTGGGGAGGTTTCAGTTGAGAGCCAGCATCAGCTGCCAAGCATGTGAGTGAGCCAGCCTCAGATGCTTCCAGCCCCAGCCTCTCAGCTGATGCAGAACAGAGACAAGTTGGCTCTGCCCACATTACAGATTTCAGAAACAGATAAATATCACTGTTCTTTAAAATCACTGAGTTTTGAGAAAGTTAAGCCTTAAGAAATACCTGGAATATCTGGATTTTAACGTGAATTTTCCAGATTTTTAAAAGACTGCATAGGCTGAACAAAACAACTGCAGGCCAGATCTGACTCATGAGCTGCCACTTTGAGACCCTAGGTTAATGGACATATTAACTGTCTCCAGCTTCCAAAGTGGCAAATCCTGACATGTATGAGTGCCTCAATGAGACCCCCAATACTCATTCTGATCTAATTCAAATGCACAACATGCACTTATTTGAAACGTCAAAATGAGAGCTGGGAGTGAATCCTGCCAGTTTGCAAACCTACAGTTTTGACCAACTTTTGAACCAAACAGATCACAAGCAAGTCCCACCAGTTGGAACTAGCAATGCCTTAGTGTCTGTTTCTCTTACACACACACACACACACACACACACACACACACACACACACACACACAGAGTTTATATTAAACCAAAGCTCCAGAAACCTGAAGTCCTGTCTAATATAGTAACATATAGGCAACATAGATCAAAGAATGAATTACTTTTAGCCATGACTGTAACAATATAAATTCACACCCACTGAAATGTTGCTAAATATGGAAAGTGCAAAATTTTCAAACCAGATTTTGCAAAACAGAAGCAGGCTGCCAACTTGGAAGGGTGCTTTCTGCATGATGTATGCCAGGCATCCTAGAAGCTTCTACAAACACATTCTTGTCTTTTATGACCAGAACAGGTGATACTTAAAACAGTATCCACTTGAATGACAATAGATGGGAAATGTTTGCAACAGGTTCTTTCTATCTCTGTCTCTTCCTCACTGTCACTCCTTTTGTAAATCCACCTTTCCCCTGGAGCTCCATTTGTACATAGATCAGCGTGAGGAAGGCCAGGGAGAAGGAATTTGGCACTAACGCCCTTGAATGAGCCCAGTGGCCAGCAGCTGCACCTAGAGTCCCTCTGACAAGAAAGACAAGCTGTGACTTGTGGTCAGCTTGAGGACACCTAACCTTCACCACCACATTGCCCAGCATGAACCCCTCTGGACATACAGAGCTGCAGGTCTTTGTAAGGAGATACAGTCGGAACCCGGGTATTCCAGCCGGAGCTTTGGAGTCATCTGGAATGCTCACCACTGCCCTGTATTCATTATCTCCATGTGGGACCCAATTCAGAGAGGCTGGTCTTTCCCTACCCATTGGCTGCTGCTTGACTCTGAAAGTAGCATGATTAGCCCAGGTCACAGGTGCCACCTCCCAGAGATCCCAAGCCAACACACTGCGTATCCTGTCCCCCAACTTAGCCCTAATCACTCCTCTGCCCACCGCGAAACTGGAATCAGTCACTTGGGAAGTGCCGTGGCCCACTGAGCCCATTGAGCGCTGCTTGGCAGGTGACCTTAGACACTACCAGAAAGACATCCTCACAGGCTCTCTCTATCCTCCTCCAAGCCCCCAGCCGCCCCATGCTTTCTCTGAGCCTCTCCCACAAAACCTTCCAGAGCTCCTGTTCTATAATTCACAGCCTTGCCTAAACCTCAGCACCTTCACGGAAAGTGCCCCCTATCTCCTCCCTAGACCCAAAGCCAGTTCTTTCTCAAACATGCAGAGTCCTATCAGCCTCCCGAGGCCACTCGTTTCCCACACCTCCCAAATTTCCAGGCTGGAAGGCTAGACCAAGGTTCTCAAAACTAACAGTACATAATCTCCCAGCACGGTAACTACCTCTTGATTTACTTCCGCTTACATGTGAACTCCATGGGGTCAGTGCTGGACCCAGCACATGATTAGTATAGGCAAAATACACATAAAACGTTCAGTACATGTTGAATGACTTAATAGATACAAGCAGATATTATTGCACCCATTTTACAGATATGGAAACTGAGCCTCAGAGAAGTTAACAGATGTGCCTAGTCACACAACAAGCAGGTAGCAGAAACACAGCTTGAACCAGGTCATCTGTGTTCCTCCACACGTTGCTATCTAGTAACATTACTCAGCCCATGGGGTCATGATTCGATAAGCTAAAAGCATAGCTTAAAAATAAAGATAATTTTATTTCCTGTTAACACAAAGACTTCCAAAGAGCTTACAAGATGAAAGAAATAAGATGCAGAGAGTCACCTTAAAAAAAAAACACAAAGACATTCATCCCCCAGCAACTCCAAGGGGCCCCTTTCCTGTTCAAACTACCCTTGAGGCAGGAGGGAGGGGATACTTCGGAAGGTTGGTCCCATTGAGCTCCAGGGTCCTGGGGCCTTCCTTAGTCGTGGGCAGAACAGACAGCTCAGAGAAATCACAGTCCTAGAACCAGAAGGGCACCTCCAGGGCATGCCAGTCCTGGCTCTTACTCCATCCTGGACTCAGTCTGACACTGTAAGAGACAAAGAACTGTGGATACAGGCTACTACAGGAACCATGCTCACTGTCAAGGGCTGCTGCTTTATGCTAATTACAGTCATGACTGCAGGAAGTTGAATTGTGTCTTGTTGCTAACAGATAAATATGAAAAAAAGTAAATTACAAAATGCTGAGCCAATGACTAATAGGAGGGTTGAACAAAGGAAGTTTATGGACGGATGTAAAAGTGACCAGCCATCAGCCTGGACCAGGAAACTTGGCCCATGAGACATTGTGAGACAAGGAGTCATTTGTGTAGAATGGTCCCAGATCCCCTTACAACACAAAAACTGGTTTAGGAGTGGCCAGAACCTCTGGAGCAGTGGCCTGGTTGCTTATTGGAAGGATGTGCACATGCACACACACACATGTACACACACACACACACCTCCCTTCTATGGTACTAGGTCAAGAAGCATCAATCCCAAGAGGCTTTTAATAGAAGATAACTGCCTGGAGATTTGTGGGAAGAGATTTGCACAGTAAGATTTGGGGAAATTGCATAAAAGAAGCATTGGTTTACCAGCCTTCCCATACTCCCCATAAAAACCCAATACTTCTTAGAGGTATTTGGTCAACCTGCAGAAATTCCTGCCTCTGCTGTGCACAGCCCCACAGCAGGCCTTCTAGGTGCATCTACCGTAGGCTCAGAGCCTGTGCAGCAAATCCCTGTTCTAAGAAACTCCTCATAACATCCCAGTAGTTAATTGATAAGAGCAGTTGCGCTGGTTGAAGCAGGGTGAAGACCAGCTTATTACCTCCTTTCCTCAAAACTCTGGAGAAACCTTTGTGTAAATCCTAGGGTTCCGTGGAACACGGTCTGAGAACTGATCTAAGGTGTGCCCAACATGGCAGGGCAGTCCAGAAAGATGAAAAATGTGGGTAGCTTTTAAAAGGAGAGGCTCTGTGGAACCACGAAGGTAGAAGTGAGACAGCAGGAGCTAATGAGGAACTGTGTGACAGGGAGCTAAGGGTGGTAGAGGCAGGTATCTCATTCCCAAAGGCATCGGCTGAGCAACAGCAGCAGCTGAATGAGGATCAGGAATCATATGAGGGTGTTCAGATATCAGGAACCCAGGAGACGGAAGGAGTGGGAGGGAAGGGCCCAAGCGGGAAAGACAAGGCCCTCAACCTCTAAGTCCTGAGGAAGGCCAGAGATGTGGACGATGACAGGTATTTCAAAGTAGGAGTTGAAGGCACTCTGGCCAGATGGGTCAGGCCTCCATCAGGGCAGGGATCAGGAGAACAGAGAAGGCCTGGAGCAGCTGTGGGGTGGGCTTGGGAATCCCTCTGGGATCACAAAATGTGGCCTCTACTGTGGGTCCCCAGCATGAGTTCCTAGCAGCTGTTCTCCACTTTAATTTCACAAACCACTTTCTGTGCAGGGAAAAGAGGAAGAGGCCATTGTTCCCAGTTGCAGATGAGCAATCCAGAACTCAGACTGAAATTCCAGTCCCCAGATTTCTACCCCATTCCTGGCTCACACAGATCAACTGCCATTGGAAGCGTTGCAGCCATTTGTAAGTCTACTCAAGACCACTCCAGTGGAGACCTGCTCCAAAGCCTGATTTTTAATTACAGCACCTGCAACACAGACTGAGAAAAACAAGAGGAAGAAAACCAGTTCCTGTCATCTCAAAGTGCCTGCTATTTTTCTTAGAAGATTCAATTCCACTATGCCTTGCTTTTAGAAAACTCCATGTGTGAAATTCATAAATAGGCTAGGAAGTATGTATTTACATCACCAGAAAAAAATTCATTATATAAGAATATTCACTTTACAAATGATTAGCCATAGGTTTATTCTAAGGAGTGAACAACCCTTCTAGCGTTCAAAAGATGTCTTTCAAGTCAAGCTCTATGATCAAATGATTCAAATTGTGTATAGCCTTATTACTTTGGACAATGTGATGTTTGGACCAGACTTTTTACCTCTGGATTCTGGGACTGCTATGTGGCATTCAGCATTCTTTTTCTTTTTCTTTTTCTTTTGAGACAGAGTCTTACTCTTTCACCCAGGCTGGAGTGCAGTGGCACAATCTTGGCTCACTGCAACCTCCACCTCCTGGGTTCAAGTGATACTCCTGGCTGAGCCTCCTGAGTAACTGGGATTATAGGCATCTGCCACCATACCCGGCTAATTTTCTGTATTTTTAGTAGAGACAGGGTTTCACCATGTTGGCCAGGTTGGTCTCGAACCCCTGACTTCAGGTGATCTGCCTGCTTCGGCCTCCCAAAGTGCTGGGATTATAGGCATGAGCCACCATACCCGGCCTGCATTCTTAAGAAGTCTTAGGGAAAACCAAAGCACTCTTCTTAACATGAAGAGACTATAGCTTAAGTTCAGGTCTTAGTTCTCTGCCAGACTTACTCTGATCATGAGTTGCTGCATAAACCTGTAACTCAGTTTGTACACTGAAAATCCGGGAAAACCCTTACTATGACCACAAAAGACAGCACCATAAAGTTTTAAGTGATATTCATGGTACTGACCAGGTTATTCTAAACTAGCCCTTTGCTTATCCTAAGGCAAATGTAGAAGCCTCATAGAAGCCAAGGCCACTAACGGTTACTATGCACCAGGAAGGTGGCAGGGGAAATGAGAGAAAAGAGCTGTATGCAGAATAAATCCAAAGAGACAACAAAAACGCCCAGACTGGTAACTTGACAGCAAATGAATTTTGTAAATGATGCAGTATTTGTAGCATCTGGAGAAAATGCAATAGTATCTAAAATATAAGATCTTTGAGAGTAGGATCACATATATTTTTAATTCCCTACCGTGCACAAAGCAGCCTAAGCACACAGAAGGTGCTTGGTTAACACTAAATGAATGAAAATGATTGGATGGAGTTGCAGAGAAGAAGGAAAGACGTGCAGACAGTGAAGTTCCTAAGTAACAACTTGTACAATTGTAGGTGTGAGAGTCTAAAAGGTGAGTCTGTATGTCATACAAACAGAGAAGGCCAGGTGCCCACAATCTTTTCTTTATCTCAAATGTTTCTGTTGTCTGGGCAATAACAGACAAATGTGCCCTCGGGCAGTCTGTGATGGTCAGAGGACGGCACAGGAGGGCTATCTGCAGATCTTAGTTGGGGAATGGGGAGCATTCTTAAAGCCTGAGGGGTCATCCTGCACTTGCCACCCCTTCTGCGCCCTGAACGACATCTGAGAGATCTGGCCAGATGCAAATCCAGGGCCTTGGCTTCAAAGTGAAATCGCTGATGGACACTTTGCCTCTCTCACTTTTGTTCTCCTCCCAGATGCTAATGAGAAGGCGCAATGGCTTTGCTTACTTGTTTGAACCATGGCCATGCATGCTGTGGCTTGGCCAATGCTCAGCATTTGGAGTGGTTTAAATAGCAGGTCAGACAGAGGCCTTTCTGGCCCAGCCCTGTCCTGGAAATTCTTATTAACATTTACAAGAATAAGAGGAGAAAATAATGCCTGCTTCACCGAGGGTGGGGGAAAGGGCTTGGGCCTTGAAGTTAGGAATTGTACATTTTTATCCTGGTTCAGCTATTTCCTACTGTGTGTTCTTTTTGACACATCATTTAACCTTTCTGAGCCTCAATTTCCTCATTTATAAATAGAAGGTAATACTACCATAGGTTTGTTGTGAGAGTTATTAAATGAAGTTTTACACACACACACACACACACACACACTTCATAGTGATATAATGCCCACCCAGTACACAGTTAATTCTTAGTTATTATCTTCATCTATAAATGGTGATACCAAGACCCCTCAAATGTACATCACAGGTTTGTTATGACAGCCCATAGATAAGACGTGAGCAGCCTGGTGTGCTGATGACACTCCCTTCTTCCCTTTTTAGCTGGTGGGGAATACATGCAGACCCAAATGGGGGTCAAAGGATCTATTTTACTCAATCTCACAGTTCACAGCTAAAGAATATTCCCGAACTTCATATGTCCCAATCTGATGATAAAAGCTGAGTCCAAACATAGGAAAACACTGCTTCTGCCACAGGCCCTGTGAGGTCATGTTCTGAGCTGGAGAAAGGTGGGCCTATTGAGTCTGTTCCCAATAGTCTGCTTACTATGTGGGAACCAGAAACGTAAGCGCCCACCCTACCTAGCTCAAAGAGGTGGGAAGAATCAAAGACAAGAGATAATGAGTCTTTCCTATTTAGTAACCATCTTTCAAACTACTTATAAAATGTAAATTAGTGAATCAAGACAATATTAAAGAACCTGCCACCCTGTTGGACCAGGCTGCTGATGTCAGAATAAGGTGCAGACCTCCTGCCCCCTCCCCTCCAAACAAAGAGGCCAGAATATCCAGATGTGTTGAATTGAGGTGTAGCGGCTGGGGACATGGATGACTCCAAGTGCTCATGGGGCAAGAGGCTGCAGGTCTGGAGCAGAGGATGCTGGAGACTGTCCTCTTGGGTCTTGAGAGGCGAGGACAGGAGCAACAAGCAGAACTCCTCAGGGATGCCAGTTGAGACTGTGACAGAGGGGACTGCCCTGGTGACAGTTTCACCCAGAAGCCCAAAAGATGAGAATCTGAGGCCCAAACAAGAAAAGACCATGTGCCTCCAGAGGCCAAGAGCAGGTGGCACTGTGGGTAAGCACCAGCAGGAGAGGGTGGGGGAGCTGCAGCTGTGGGCTAGACTGCCTCGCATGTTATAGCACAGCCACGAAACATAAAGCAAACATCCCTCACTTCCCCTTCTTAAACTCCAGGCAGATGTCACTCATCAAACACAACACCTGTCCCCAGGGCCCCTCAGCATGCCTTCATGGTCCTTCCCACTCGAGTTGATAAGCAAGACAAAGCCTAATTGCTGTCCCAGGCTAAAGAAAAGACTTATAGCCCCACTAGCAGGGAGAGTTCAGTGCTTCAGACATACCAAGTTCAGGAAGGCATTGACCAGGCCCTTTCTTGATGCTGTGCTGGGGTCTTAGAGTCTGCACAGTGGGGATTAAATCTCAGCTTTATCACTTACCAGCGGTGCTCAGTTTTCCCATCTGTGAGACAGGGATAGTTTACAGGTGGATGAGAGAGTTCACACACCTGGCCTGTTGCGCATGGTAAATGTGAAAGAAAGAGCCATAGTCTTTTTTTCTTGTATTCATCATTTCACCTCTGGAAGTGCCTTCATTTTGACCTCAGTCCAAATATACAACTCACAGAACATTCTTATCGCCTCTCCCTATCTTAAAAATTAGTAAACCTGTTAAGATTTACCCATACCTGGTGTAGCTGGAACCCACCATCAGGGTTGAGTTGGGAAAATGGGGCCTCCTCATATCTAGTCTCAGGACAGGAGACCCCAAGTGATGGCATGGGTGGTGTGAGGATTATAGAAGGGGAAAGGGACTGGGTCCCCAGGGTCTGGAGGGGAAAGCGGACCTGTTGGAAAGCTAAGCTAAGACTGAGAATTCCCTGCAGAGCCATATCAGGAAACCCCTGTGGTTGCCAACAGGATCCCAAGTCTCCATCCATGCCCCAACTAATTCTGGCCCTGGAATACCAGGGCAGATTCCTCTCACTGATGGCGTCATCTCCAAAGGCCTCATACGGGTACACACATTGCTCCTGGCCAACCCTCTGGGGACTCCAACTGTGTCTGAAGCTAGTTGCCATCAATGGAATGACTTGTACTTAGCTCAAGGGGAATTAACACATACAAATATCTGTAAAAACCACACAGGCCGAGACTCCCCAGGGGTGTAAACAGAGGCATACTCTCATTTCAACAAGAAATTCAAACAAACCGTTTCCCCAGTTCCCTTCCTGAAACCCTGTTCTCTCCCATTTAAATCTTAGCGTAAGAAAGGATTGTGGGTTGTTGTTGTTGTTGTTATTGTTGTTATTTTTTTAATGTGCAAATTAGCAGATGCCCAGAAACGTTAAGCAATTTTTCAGGACCACACAATCAGTCAGTAGCTCATCCAAGCCTGGATTCTGGCCCCTGGACTCCCAGCCCCATGTTCTCACTTAGTTTGACTGTTTCTCAAACTTGGCTCTCATTTCTGACCATCTGTTTGAAAAGCTCAAGAGTGAGGAGGTGTCCTATGTGGCAGCAGATGGAAGTCAATCAAGGCATATAAACCAAATGGCACCATGCTGGGGGGAGGGATACTCTCAAAGTGGAAATATCCTCATTTGATGCCACAAACAACATGAGAGGAGGAAATAAAACCAAATCATTAGCCAAGCAGCTGTGCTGGGTCCTACAAAAACCGAGCCACCTTATAGTGTTCACCATCACTGGGCAAACCACTGTTTTCAATGTGGTATTGACACTGCTAATGTCAGATCAGAGCTTTCTGCTCTGAGCTTATTCACAATCTTTTCTGTCCTTCATGTGGAAAATCGAGGAGAAAGACTGGGTCTTGTGAAAACAGAGCCTGCACAAGAACTGGACAGTGACAGCTTAAAAGGAGGCTCACACCAAGGGGAACCTGGCCCTCGTTTCAGAGACCTGATGCCTGGCACAGGCTGGATTTGGGTTGGAAAGGGACAGAGCTGTGACTGCACATATGAGAAGACCATCAAAACACCGTGAGGTCATTACAAATATCAATCACTCTCACTTCCTGCAAGGTCTCTGAGGTGGTGGCCCCAGGGGCAGACAACAGGGAGGCTCATGCATTCAGCCAACAGCCATGCTCTGAGAGCCTGCAGAAAACCAGGCTCTGGGCTCGGCACTGGGACTGATGGGAAACACATCTGGGGGAGCCAGGAAGCTGTGCACAAGAAGCATAAAAGTTTCAGTCTTGACTGGGAGCTTCTGTCAAACCCAATTGGATGTACAATGGCTTCAGGGGCTATCAGATCCCAGGTAAGACTGGGACACACTGACACACTTCCAGTTATTCTCCACTTGAGGATGAATTGATCCAATCCTTGTACCATAGTCTCAAGGTGCAGCAACGAGGAGGAAAAGGAAACCAGCTGTGTCACTCTTCAGGTGCCCAATGGCAAACAACAGCCTTCCAACATGGCGGCCTCTAGAAAGTTCAAGTGCTTCCAAGAGCTCCTGACATGCATACCTTTCTAATTCCAAGGGGAGACTGTCCTGAGAGTCCCTTTCAGCGATTTGACACACAGAGCTGTGCCTTCAGGCAGTCCTCCATCTCCTCTCAGCCCCAACCTGTTCAATGGCCCATGGGGACATCTAAGTAGAGGAAGTTCCAATGGAGGGAAAGAGACGTAAGGGATTCACAAAGGTCTTTTCTCCACCAAAGACCTCATTCCCTCTCCCTCACACTGTCCCCTCTCACAGTCTGATTGAGTGGCAACCCTTTAGCCTGTCTTCTTGGATGAACCTGTCTACTCATCTCTCATAGGCTTCTTGAATATGCCTTTCTATTTTTGGACCCTATTATTTTCACCTGGTTGATGGAAAAAGCCTCCCTGCCTATCTCCCTGCTTTTATCTACCTAGTTCTACCCAGTCCATGTAGTTGCCAGAACTATCTTCCCAGAATGCACCTGTACTCATCCTTTCTCCTGCCTAAACGCTTTCCACGGCTCATATATATATATATATATATATATATATATATATATATATATATATATGGGTCATAACTTCCTAACATGACCTTTTATAACTTGACCTCTGCTTCTCGTTCTGGCCACTGACAGCACTGGTAGATCAAACCACTGGGAATAAAACAGAAATTAAGGTTCCTGAATGCAATAAGCCAGGAAAGAATGAGTCTCCCATGCTCCGTACTCCCTCATACCTCTGAGTCGTCTGTCTCCTCACACTGCCATCCTGCCAGTAGCTATTTCTCTGTGAGATTATGTGCTCCAAGGGGCTAGTGGAATGAGTGAAGCTCATCTCTAAATTCTGAGCAACCAGCACAGAGCCTGTTGTTTGAACAGTTCCTTTCCAACTACTGCCTTCTCGAAGGTTTCACATCTTTATGATGAAGTGCAAATATTTTGAAGCATCTTTTGGGTTCCAAACTCTGTATCAGACACTTTCACATTTTTAGTTTATTTGATCCTCACTGCAACCTTGTAAATTAGTTAATAATAACATAAAATAGTAATATTCAAAACATATTTAACATTTAATAAATACCAGAAATTGTCCTAAGTGTTCCCATGTTTATGTTCATTTGCTGTGTACAGCATCCCAATGGGTTAAGTATTATTATAATTTCCTTTCTATAATAGGTGAGAAAACTGAGGTTTGAAAAGGTTGAGGGACTTAACTACAGTTACCTAGTTCTCACCATCCTTGGGAATTCAATCCAGATCTATCAGCTTCTATAGCCTGTGTCCTTAATAACTATTATTACCCCCTTTTATAGACTCAGAAACTGATGATCAGAAAGTTGAGGGGATTCAGGGTCACTTGGCTAGTCAGCAGCTAAGCCAGCCCTCCTGAATCCACATCCTATGCTGGGATCCACTGCTACTCCTTGTAACTGATGATGCTGACTGTGGTTCAGGTTGGATGAATCAAGGAAAAAACCTTGACCCATCAAAAACCAGGTTCCTAAGCTAAGAAGACCCCAGGAAAGCACATGCATCTATGAATATAAAGGATACACTGTGCTACCAGTCCTCAGAAAATTTATGCAGGCCAAAGGAATACTGGGCTCTGCTTGAATATTTTTGGCAGTTGGGAAGACATGTGACTCATGGTATTTATAAGGAACAGGCTGCCCACTTTCCTCTGACCAGTCTGGGTAGCAGCACTACCATGGAACACCACTGCCCCGGAGAATTCCAGATTAAATAGAGGAAAATCAGTCAGGGAAAAGAAACATCCAACTCAGAGAGAGAGGGAGACAGAAGAGTTGGCATGTTTTTGCACAGCCCCACAGAATTCTGGAACAGTCCAGAGCAGGAGCTGTGACCTTAGCCGAGGATCAAAGATTAACATGGGCAAAAGAAAGGCTGGCTGAGCTTCACTGTCCCACCTTTGTCATGCTGGCCACTTTGAGATGTCTACAATTCAATTCTCTGGTTGGGCAGAAGTCGAAGGGTTTCAGACAGACTTGCCTTTGAATCCTGACTCTGTCCTATTGTGACCAAGTGACCAAGTCAACCAACTTAACTGAGCCTCAGTTTCCTCCATCCACAAAATAGGGCTATTGAGACCTATAGCTCAAGGATATTCATGAGGATCAATGTCATAATGTATAAGAAATACCTGGCGTGGGCCTAAAGTAAGTGCTTAATAAATGTTCCCCCATTCCCTTCCTCTTTCTCTAAGAGAAGATCCTTTCTTTCCTCCTTTAAACAAAATAGACTGAAAGCAATCTAGCCCGTCATTTAAAATGATTAAAGTCCCCAATTTCTGTTTATGAATGCTGTAGAGGGTAAAGGGGGAATATACAGGGTGTGCTGTCACTGGTCTCGGTGAACATAAATTTGAGGAATTGTACCAGTGTTCCCATTCCAGTTCACATCTTGTCATGATCAAGACATTAACGGATATGACAAAGATCCCAGATGAAAAGCAACTCCTGAACCACACTACTGGCATCATGATTAAAGCAAACATAAGCAAGCCGAACCCAGCAAGACATCTGGAACCATCCCTAAGAGTGACCATCCACTAGACAGGACCCAACCCTGCCATGAGTGGAATCAACTTCCTGTCTCAGGAGGCTGCAGATTTCAAATCCTGTGCCTCTACATGGCTGCCTGAGATCCTAACCACACTCTGACAGCCATGGCATCTAAGCAAAAAGGGAAATGAGTGAGGCCAGTTGAAGAATTATATAATCCTCCATTTTAAAAATAGGACTGGGTATTTTTGGAAATAACTGGCTGGGTGAGTTATTTAACAGCCTTTCTGGCTAGCCTGTGGAAACTCAGAAAATGGCATTCTCTCAGGGTCTCTAGAAAGATGTGTTACCTGGTACAGCCAAAGAAGACTGAAGATGCCCAGGCTGGGCTGAACCTGAGACAATGCAGACATAGCCTGGTCCTTTGTAAGCTGTGGACTGGCCCTGGAATGCACACTGGGAGGAGAAGAGTTTGGAAGCCACTGCCCAGGATGGATCTCTGTAGGCAAATCCTTTCATCAGCTACTGTGACGCCCTCTGAGTGATGCAATTGATTAAGGACGACAAAAGCCTGGCAATGGCTTCCGCTTCCCACTTCTTGTTCCCATGTTAGACATTATTAGTCAATTGCAACTCTTTCTCTTCAAGCCCCAGATCCAATCCTTTACACAAATCTCCCAGAAGCCACCAACAATCAATGGGAGTTGGCAAGAGGTGACACTTCTCCAGTCTCTCTGCAGTAGCTAGTAAGTGGCGCACTGGCTTCAGTGTGGACCACTGCTACATCGTGGAGTTGACCTGTTGAAACGGATGAGCTATTCTGACATCAGTAATGCTGCCTGCAGCTTAGAGTTCAGGACTTCCGTTGTGATACAAATACAGCTGCTTGGAGAATGAAAATATTCATATATTTTTGGAGCAGATTCTAAGTACTTTCAAGTTTGTGCCAAAGTTAAAACTGTCCACAAATACTCTGATTCTCTTCTCCTTTGGGCCCATGGTAAGTTTGCATTTCTCCTGCCCCTTTTCAAGTGAGACTATGGCCATGTGACTTGGTTTGGCTGATGATACATGAGTAGAAGTGACATATGTCACACATGTGAAGTCTTAAGAGCCTTCAGAGCATGCACCATGCTCCCTCTCCTCTGCCCTCGTGATAGTAGAAGCACATATGGAGGTGCAGCTTCTCCAGCAAGGGGCCTTGCATGACTGTAAGAGACAGTATCTCCTTGCTGACCCACACTGGACATGAACATGAGTGAGAAATACATATTTTTTGTAGGAAGCTGCTGAAATTTGGGGGTCGTTTGTTCCTGCAGCATTGCTTTACTTATCCTGACTTTTACAAACACTTTCAACTAGTCATTCCATCGGATCCTCTCAACAACCATGTGAAATAGGAAAAATGCTATTATCCACATCATATAAATAAGATGACGAACGCCCAGAGAGGTTAAATAATTAAGAAACACTGAAACCTTTTACATTAACTGGCCAACAACCTATCGCCAAAATGGAAATATATACGCTCTGATCATATAATTTTTACAAGAAGTGGTGCATGTAAGCAAGTCATAGATCTCACTGAAAAATTAAATATTGTCTGAAAATTGACCCAGAAGCACCAAACACAATCATCCAAGAATAAAGCCACAATTTGCCACCACAGCCTCCTAAATTAAGGTTCTTGCTCATCTTTGCAGCAGTTGTCAGGATCCTCACAGTCAGCTACATACCCCCAAATGTTCCCATAATCCTCTCTGCTTCTACTTACTTCTTCTTCTTCTTATTATTATTATTTTGAGACAGGATCCCACTCTGTCACTCAAGCTGGAGTTTAGTGATGAAATCACCACTTACCGCAACCTCTGCCTCCTGGACTCAAGTGATCCTCCCACCTCAGCTTCTTGAGTAGCTGGGACTACAGGCACACACCACTATGACTGGCTAATTTTTTGTTGTCGTTGTTTTTGTAGAGATGGGGTTTTGCCATGTTGCTCAGACTGGTCTTGAACTCCTGAGCTCAAGCTATCTGCCCACTTCGTCCTCTCAGTAGTGTAGTGCTGGGACTGCAGGCATGAGCCACCATGCCCAGCCTACTCTCACATTATTTATGCAAATCCTATTCTCCTGTAAGCAATATCCAATTATTTGAGCCACTTTCTCCCCACTTCTCCTTCAAATGATGGACACTACATGTTCCAGGGCAGCCTTCCGCATCCCCAGCTCCACGCTGTTTATAATCATAATAATTACATCAGTTAATGTATCGTCATTTTAGCTCCTTCCTCCTTCACCATGGCTTTCCATTTCTATTTCTATATAAATAGCCTTGTTATAAACTCTTTACTGTCAGCCAACTCCATTCTTTTCTGGAAGTAGGCAAAGTATATATTACAAACATAAAAATATAATAATAGACTTATCTTTGCTCTGTTCAGGCATATAAATAAGATCTCTGTGCTGAAGCCTGAGGAGAGAGAAC